>NW_012267322.1:1962342-2030936 GCF_000151885.1 Dipodomys ordii | reverse complement strand
CTGTCCCTCAGCTCTTCAGCTTAAGTTCTACCACTTGAGCTACAGCGCCACTTCCGGTTTTCTGGTGGTTTATTGGAGATAGGAGTCTCACAGTCTCTCCTGCCCGGGCTGGCTTTGAACCGAGATCCTCAGATCTCAGCCTCCTGAGTAGCTAGGATTACAGGCGTGAGCCACCAGCGCCCGGCTGGCAAGAAAGTCTTTATTTCAGAAATGTGGGCTTCCTGGGCTCTTTGCTGGGTTCATTACCCCCTGAATTATTAGAACAGTGTCTTCTAAGACTTAAGTCCTGGGCTGGCTGTCATAGCCTAGCCAGTCCTTAGGCCAATGGGTAGAAAAAGACCATGTAGCATGTGGACTAGCATGCCTGCCTTCAGCTTCAAAAGCCCCCAATGATGTTTGGAGGTCTTCCTTTTATATACTAGAAGTGTAGGGGTTTGAACTTAGAACCTGAGTGATGTCCCTTATCTTTTCTTTTTTTTCCCAGTTACTCGTGGGGCTTGAACTCAGGGCCTGAGCATTGTCCCTGAGCTTTTTCACTCAAGGCTAGCATTTACCACTTTGAGATCTGGTCAGGTCCTGGTTTTGATGCCAGGGAAGTTATTCTGTGCGAGTGGCAGGATTCTTGTCCCTTTTTTCTGGTTTGATACCATCCATGAGCCTCAGCACATGTTCTGAATATAGGACTGGCCATTTCTACCTTGCCTCTTGCTACTGTAAATTAGACTTGGTGTGGCCTTTAAGGAGAATGAGGGAGTAATATTTTTTGCAAGGATGGTTATTATACAAGTTGTGTAAGACCAGTCCTTGCTCAGATGCTTTGGCTGGTGAGGCCCTAGGTAGCCTCTCTCCTCCTTAGGCAGGTGAAGATGGCTCAGAAGACACCTACTTGACAGTAAATGTCCATTCAGAGATGGATGAGAAACAGGAAAAGCTAAGGGGTGAAAAGGGACCACCGGACAGCTAGGATGGTCCTACAATTTGGAGGGGGAGGAGCTGGTGGCCAGCAGAGGGAGGGACCAGCCTTTGGAGAACAGGGAGAGGAGTCTGTTTGTCTTTCTGCCTTTGACTCAACATTTGTAATAGGTCCCCTTCAGTGCATGGAGGGTGGGGGGGCTAATCTCCTTGTACCTGCTGTGCCATGGATTTTCCAAGCTCTCCTCAATGGGAATTGATGGAGATGGGTTATTTCCTGTTAAGTCAAGCTCTTTATCACTACCCAAGGGGGGAGTTGGAAACTGTCGCATGTCTGGCTTCATTTGGCTTCCCATTAGCACCAGTAACTTGTAGCATGTGTTGAATTCTATTAGTTGAAGACAGGTGAGTTGTGTGGAGAGGGAGTGGTGGTTAAGCTATGTTGAACTTTGACACAGGAAACTGTGTGCTGGGCACCTCCCATCCTTGCCACTGGCTTCATGCAGATGAGGACAGAGCCATCATCTCACTAGTTGTGAGGGGGCTGGTCTTTCTCACCTAGCTTCCCAGAGCTGATCTGCTCAGGGAACATGGGAGTAGTGAGCTATATGAATGAACTCATCAACGAGTCTTCTGCTAGAGGTTCAGAATATACAAGGTATGGCCCGGCATTGGTGACTCATGCCTGGAATCCTAGCTACTCAGGAGGCTGAGATCTGAGGACTGCAATTCAAAGCCAGCCTGGGCAAGAAAGTCTGTGAGACTCTTATCTCCCATTAGCCAGCAGAAAGCTGGAAGTAGAGGTGTGGCTCGAGAGGTAGAGCACCAATTTTGAGAAAAAAAACAAAAAGCAAGTAAGAATGCTAGGCCCTGAGTTTAAGTCCCAGTACCAACAGAAAAGGGGAAAAAGAATATACAAGATGTGCCCAAAAGCCAACAATGGAATCAAGTAGGTGATAAGCATGGAACCCATGAAATCCTTAGCCACATATTGAAACTCAAGACAGATAATGGAAATTCTTGGCCTCATTTATTTAAAAAACATTTCCTGAAATTTTGTCTTTTTTTTTTCCCATCAGTAGTGGGGCTTGAACTCTGGGCCTGGGTTCTGTTCCGAAGCTCTTCAGCTCAAGGATAGCGCTCTACCACTTGAGCCACAGCGCCACTTCTGGTTTTCTGGTGGTTTATTGGAGATAAGGGTCTCACAGACTTTCTTGCCTGGGCTGGCTTTGAACCTCGATCCTCAGATCTCAGCCTCCTGAGTAACTAGGATTACAGGTGTGAGCCACCAGCGCCCGGCTTAATTTTGTCTTTTTGACTTTGGCACAGAAGTTGTAGATTCAGTTGAATGGGAAAGAAACAATGCCATTGGACATCAGGGCAGGCAACTTGGAAGCAAAGCAGAGCCTCTCCCATGCAGCAGTGGCCTGTGTGTGGGTGACACAGAATGCCAATTCTCCCCAATCTCTCTGGAGGCTGAAGGCGTGCGGCGTGCAGTGTGCAGTGTGCGGGCGGGTCTTTTAGTAGGACTTCAGATTGTGAAAGCCCTGCTTGCTTTAAAAAGGGTGGGAACCTTTTTTTTTTTTTCTTCTGCTCATGGCTATTTGGATGTTTATAACATAATTTATAGGCCATACAATATTGTCAATATAGGCAAGACAGAGTGGGCAGCTGATGAACAGTATAGAGGTCTGCCCTGTCTCAAATGATTTCAAGGATCTTATGCTACTTGTGGCCTGGGTGTTTCCTGCCCCTGATTGTGGAGCCACACAGACCTGAGTATGATTGTATCTCATGTCTGCACCTTACACTTCCATTCCACTATGAAGCTGTTTTCAGGTCTCATAAGAGTCTCAAGGCAACATGGATGCTGTTCCTGCCCCCCACTTGTATCCTCAGCTGGCTGTGGAAGATGGCTACTGGGTACCTATATCCACCCCTCTGGCTCAGCGCAAACTTACAGGGGGATGCTGGAGGAGTCCATTTCCAGATGTGATCTTGGACTGGGCCACGTACTCTCTGAGGTCATGGGCAGCTTGAAGCTTCACTAGGTTCAAGCTTAAGGAAAGGGCAGACACCTTTGAGCTGTACGTCTGGGAGGAAAGTATCTGGTCATAATCTGGTCCAGCTGCACCTGACCTTGGCTGCTCGCGGAACTCAAGGAAAATGGCCCAATTCTTCCTCTCTGATGGGGACTGCCCTATAAGAATGTCCTTCAAGCCCTTGATTATCATGTTGCCTTAACTTGAACTATATACTTTGTTGGAGTCCAATATTGCTGAAACTGGGAGGTGGTGTTGTGTCCCTGTGTGTGTAATGAAATGTTGCCCCTCTCCAGAAGCAAAGCTGTCATTAAGCTGCAAGTGTGTCAGGTGTTCGCGTTCTCCTAGACCCAAGGGCTGTGGTACCCAGTGTTGAGTGGCCTGGACCAATGTAGGTGGCTATAAGGATTCAAGAAGCAAGCCTCAGGCCAGTAGGGTTATAGCCCAGGCCTCCTGGGGCTCACTGTCCCAGTCACATGACACACTGGCCGGAGGAGGCTGACAGCAAAGCTAGCAGGTCTGTTCTGACAACCCTAGACATGGCAACTTTGCAGTTACCTTTGAGTTCTCTCTCAGTTGTGCTTAAATACCACATTTGTAACTTCTCCCACCCTCCAAAATCATTAGTTGCTCCCTGTTTCTTCCACCTCCCATCTTAGCTCAACCAGCCACACTTCTCACCACTCAGTGCCTAACAGAGACAACACTTGTTGGCTGATACATTGGGGCCACTGAAGCCCAGAACTGAAATCATTCTGGTGTTTTTATTGCTGCCATCATCTGGCTACATAGCTCCAAGAATTGAGTTAGATGAGAGATCTCAACTCTAAGAATGGCTAATTATTAGTATTATTATTTTTAAACCAACCCCCATTTATGGAGGGGAGCATGAAAGAGCATACTCTCTAAACGAGGGTTAATTAGGAGGCTCCTGGATAGTGAGTGCTTCATCAGCAACTGAGCAGCATGTAAATAAATCTAATTTTCCTCCGACTCAACTCGTCACTGGCTTAATTACAGCAGCTATGGTGTGTGCATGTGTGTATTTTTTTCATTAGTGAAAGAGGGTCATTATTAGCCAAGTCTGGTAAGAATGATTTTGGAGAGCAGGCTCCCACCCTCTATAGGTGCCCTCCGAGAGTGGAGAGAAACTTTCCAAGTGAACTCAAGAGTTTCCAATTAAGGTGACTTGGAGGAAGCCGGAAGCTGGCTTGGAAAATTAGAAAAAGATTATAAGAGGAAGAGGGCCCGAGGCAGGAGTCTGGGAGGTGCAGTTAATTAATGTGTGGAGGAAGAGCCCCTTCTAGGGGTTGGACCTTTCTCCTTTCCCACCAGGTCATCTGTCTGCCCAGAAATCTTGGGGCTCCAAGACCTCTCCTGATGTTGCCTGTAGCATCTGCTCCTGAAAGGTACAGAAGAGACTGGATCCTGGGGCAC
The DNA here is from genome assembly GCF_000151885.1 of Dipodomys ordii. Classification (NCBI taxonomy): domain Eukaryota; kingdom Metazoa; phylum Chordata; class Mammalia; order Rodentia; family Heteromyidae; genus Dipodomys; species Dipodomys ordii. Next base: position 2,026,545 of record NW_012267322.1, on the reverse strand, counting down.
TGGGTTTGGCCACTTTGGCCATCTCTATTAGATGGCTTTTCAAGTCCTCCCTCATTGTCCCCACTAAAGATGGAGCATGGAGGACCATTGCAGCGAGCATATTGTTCTAGGAATAAATAGGCGAAAAGCAAGTCAGAAATTAGTTACCACAAAGGAAGTTGAAGCCTACAGGCCAAGTTCCAATTGTGTGCAGGAAGCACCCTGCCCAGGGGGGCCTTTGAGGGAGGATTTAAGTCCATCCGCCTGGTACTCCAGGCACAATGTTGGCCAAAAAAAGTTCTTTCTTTCCGCTCCACCTCATCCCAGCCCCCCATAATAGCTCCGATTCCTCATTAAGCCATGTAAGAGGCTTGCTTTGTGATCCTAATAAATCTCTAGTGATCCAGAAATTGAGGTGGCTGCTGGTGCTCTGTGCACGTGTCCTGGACTCTCACATACTGTCCGTCCTTGCCTGTCCAGCAGCGGTGGCAGGAGCTGGCTGCCCTCAGCTCTGCACACCAGACAAGGGCATATCTGGCACCTTTGGAAGGAGAACCTGGAAGCCCAGGGTCACCTCTCAGCATTGGTTGTTGTCTCCCCAGCATGGGTCATCTCCCCAGCATGTGTCCTTCCAAGCATCATTTGAATGCTGCCAGGGCTGGGACACTCATCTTCTAGCCTAAACCCCAGCAACAGCCTCGATGATCATGCTCAGTGAGTGCTCACTGAGGTCCAGCAAGTACTTCATTCAGTGGACATGACTGACCACCTCCTCTCGGCTAGGCACTGTGCTAGCCATTAAGACATATTAGGAGATCTCCTTCCATTCCTTTTCTCTGCTACTTCTCTTTTGTTCCTTTTCCCTCCTCTCTCTCTATCTCTTTAATTGAGCCACACCTCGAATTCTTTTTTTCTTTCTTTCTTTTCTTTTCTTTTTGTTGGTCATGAGGCCTGAACTCTGGGCCTGGGCGCTGTCCCTTAGCTCTTCAGCTCAAGGCTAGCACCCTACCACTTGAGTCACAGCACCACTTCTGGCTTTTTCTGCTTATGTGGTGCTGAGGAATTGAACCCTGGGCCTCATGCATGTGAGACAAGCACTCCACCACTGAGGCAACTTCCTAGCCCCCCCTTTTTTTCTTTATTTTTCATATAGAGCTTGCTTTTTGCTCAGGGCTGGCTTTAGACTGTGATATTGCTACCTGTGCTTGCCACATAGCTGGGATTATAGATTGTTTTTTTGAGATAGGGCCTTGATAACTATTTTTACCAAGACGGACATGGAATTCACTATCCTCCTGTCTCAGCCTTGCAAATGCCAGGATTATAGGTGTGTTCCCCAGCTGGTATTAGGAGTTAGCCAATGACCCAAGATGGAGATTTCTTGCCTTCCTGGAGCTTTTATTGGTATGTGTGTGCATGTGTGTGCTGAGGCAATACAATAAAATGATCAGTGCTCCAGGAAGTAGGTGATACCGTGTGGAAGTCCATTCAACTCAAACTTTTCACCAGTCTTTGTCAGCCCCACTGCCCTAGCTCGCCACACACTGCATGCTGACTTGTCAGTTCCATGTGTCCTCCAGTTTGTTCTAACTTCAGGGCCTTCACGTGAACTGTGCCATTCACTCTGCCTATCCTGTGTTCCCTCATTTATTCTTTGTACCATTCAAATGTTCACAAAAATATCCCCTCCCCAGAGAGGCCTTTGTTGGCACCCGGAGTAAAGTTGCCTCCTTACCTCCCATCCTCCATCTAGCCGCCTGCTTTGGCACTGTGTCTGTGTTCACTCCACCTGAGTCTCCCTGCTTTCTGTGCTCCTTATATGGTCTGTCTACGGCGTTGTCAGGAAGGAAACCCATTGCTCAGCACACAGTAGGTCAGTAGCCATGAATCCTCAAGGGGACCTGGACACATGAGGAATGAACAGCGGCTTCTTGCATGATTGGGGTCCCTTATTGGAAAATAAGAAACAGGCCGGGTGCTGTGGTTCATGCCTATAATGCTAATTACTCAGGAGGCTGAGATCTGAGGATCATGTTAGAGGCCAGCTGGGACAGGAAAGTCTGTGACACTAATGAACTACCAAAAAGCTAGAAGTGAAGCTGTGGCTCAAGGGGTAAAGTACCAGCCTTGAGCATGAAAGCTTAAGTACAGCTCCCAGTGCCTGAGTTCAAACCCCAAGAACTGGTACCAAAAAAAAAAGATAAAGAAACAAGTGCAGGGGGGCTAACTAATGAATCTAGCCCCCCCCCCCCCCCCACGGGAATCTTATCTCCGGCTTGCCTGAGGTCAAGCCCAGGCTATTTGTCCTTAGGATGAGTTGGGAAGTTTTTTCTCACTGAGTCTCATGGGCTCTGAATGGGTCCCTCGGCTTCCTAGAGCCTCCTGCTCACCCACGGGCACCTCAGTGGATGTAGCAATCTTGGTGTCTACCCTTCCAGAAGGGTTATCGTCCAAAGTCCTCTGATGGTGCTGCAGTGGTCAGCCGGGGGGAGGGGGGGTCACGACCAGTTGTGCCTCCCCAGGCTCTGATCAAAGCTGATCCTGGGGCTGGAAGGCCTATTGGCTGGTGTGCACTACCATTTAAGCCACAACTACACTTCTGCTTTTTTTTTTCTGGCTGGAGATAAAAATCTAATAAAAATAAAAGTCTAATTGGAGATAAATGTCTAATAGATTTGTTGAAACTTTGATCCTCAGATCTCCGCCTCCTGCGTAGGTAGGATTATAGGCATGAGCCCTCAGTTCCCAGCTTAACATAGAAACTCTTCAACAACTATTTATTTGCACACGATCACCTGCAGTCTAACTGCAGTACAAGAACCTGGATGGGAGGAGACATTCGCTGGCTGTCTTAGATTCGGGATCAGTCCTGGGCCTTCCCTGTCCTCACCCTGCTGGGCAGGACTTGCTCTCCTGACTCTGGCCGTAGACTGGCTGTGTGGACCGTCTCACCATTTCTGGGATAGATGACTCCCCATTCCCTCAGCAGCTCTGTGCTCTGCTTCCTTCTTATCCCCAGCTCGGCTACCACTGCCTCCCAGTGAGGCCCCATGGAGCCCCCTTAGCCTCCCTGCGGCCGCCTCTCCCTAGCCTCTGCTATGCATGGCCTCTTTCTTTTCTTTCAAAGTGCTCATTACTTGCAGACATGATTTTGTTTCAGTGTGTATCTGCTGTTTTTCCCCACCAGGGGGAAAACTCTAGAAGAGGAACAGTGGACTTCATCTGTGTTCCCTAAGGACAGTCCCTGGCACATTGTAGGATCTCAGTAAATGTTCTGTGAGCGTGTGGATGTATCCTGAATGCTCCTGTTTCTCTTCTGGTCAGGTCGGTGGGGCTGTAGCCAGGCCGTCCTTCCTGTGCATGTTCTGTGATTCACACTGGAGTTCACTTCCTAGAAACACGCTTCTCACTTTCCCCACCTCTGCTCCTCAGAGTCTCAGGAGTGCAGCGACATCTTGGAAATCCCTGGAGGTGGGGATGACTTGGGGCCCTGGGGTTGGCCCTTAGTGACCAAACCCAGGCAGCATCTCGATTTTGTGCCAGGAGTTGGGGTGGGAGGGACCCTCTTTACTGTTTTGGTAGAGGTTAAAGAGGAGAAAGGAAGCTGCCATCTGCCAATTCCCAGGGTGGGAATTTCCTAAACTTCCCCTGGGATCATTGGGTGAGAGGAGTAGGATCTGCTCCCATTGTGACTCACTTGGGGCTGGAGCCTGATTGGTGAGGGTGTACCCGTGTTACATCTTGTACACATGCGAGTGACACACAGGTCTGGGCTTGGGGCCACTTGCACGAACTGACTGACAACTTCTTTTTCAAGGTCAGCTGCCAGCACTGTATCACATGGCCCTTTGTCCTCTGCATGGATGGAATAGGGGTGGTAGCCAGAAGGATAGACAGAGAGGGCAACCACTGGTGACTTTAGCAAGCTGTTCCTACAGGGGGTACTGATGCAGGAGTCCACTAGGCCAGACATTTCTAGGGTGAGCATTTGCAGAGCAAGAAAGTCTATCTGGAGATAAATCCCTGCCTGTGTTCATTTCCAGGCCTGCTCACTTTTACCTAGGAGTTGCAGGCTTATGTGATTCCCCTGCAGACAAGCTTTATAGATGGCCTCTAACACCCACCCATAGAAGAGATGTCCATAGAACAGGGTTGAGAGGAACAAAGTGAAAAGAGGTGACAGGTCAGTGTGTGGCCAGCAGCCCATTCTCGTGCTCTGATGGCCATGTGTGTTTGTCAATGCAGAAGGGGATGCTCGAGATCTTGTTCATCAAAGTTGTCGCAGCCCAAGCCTCTGGCTGGTGAGATTTCAGGTGATTTGTACTATTTTCTTTATGCTTTTGTGTCTAGCTTGTATCTTTGACATCAGCCACAGTTATCTTTGTAATCAGAAATAACAGGAAAGCTTTATTTTATGGGAAAGAAATAGTTCTGGGAAGAAAACCAGATGATACCACAGACCAGCCCGATAGATGCCTCATGTCAGGGCCAAGGTCAGGATGTGTGGCTGTTCGATGAGAGTGGGCTGAGCTTCCAGCCTGGCTTTTTTTTTTTTGCCTCTCATGGGGCTTGAACTCTGGGCCTGGGCGCTGTCTCTCAGCTCTTCAGCTCAAGGCTAGTGCTCTACCACTGAGCCACAGCACCACTTCTGGCCTTTTCTGCTTATGTAGTATAGCTGAGGAATCGAACCCAGGGTCTCATGCATGCAAAGCAACCACCCTACCACTGAACCACCTTCCCAGCCCTGTAGCTTGGCATTTCTGTGTGTTCTTCCCCAGTGGTAGAGGTCCCTGTGCCAGGTTTAGCTGAGGCCTCCTCCTGTGTTAGTCAGGCCTCCTCTTCCTCAGTCCCAGAACCTGCCCTTGGCAGGGCTTGATGTTGTTAGGTGCTGTTCTGGTTGGGGCTATGACAGTGGGCTGGTGGACCCTGGATTATAGAAACTGAGTTCTCCATGTGGGAAGCTCCAGATGTGGTCACATGGTGTGGCTATGACCTAGACTTCCTGTTTATTGCTAACTGCGCAGATAGGGGATCTGGATGTAGCACAGGAGCTGGTATCATGGGAAGCACCTCCATGCTCAGGTTAGAAGCCCCGTACTTCTATTCTTTACAGATGGAGTTCCTCCATCCGTAATAGTTCATACTTCTTAGGGAAGGTGGTCTCAGTGGGTATCTGTCCAGGTGCCTCCTCATCTTCCCCTTTGTGCTCCTTGCTGAGGCTTCATTGGAAAGATTTGCAGAATCTGTTTTGAAGTCTGATTCTGGTTGTGTCTTGCCTGTAGCAAGTGATTGTGTCACCCAGTTTGATTTCTTAGTGATGGCTGGTTTTGGCCTGCCAGCCTTCAGATGTTCTCCTGTGGAGTGGATTGGAGTAATCTTTTCCATTTGATGTATGACCATGGAAGGGGGTCAGGATGCATTTTGGGCAGACCCTGGCTCCTTCTTAAGTTACACGGTTTCCATTCTCATCTCCCCAAAGGTACTTTCCAGACCCAGCTGGGACTCACAATCACGACCTGCTCACAGGAGGGACAGAAAATTGGTGAGAAGTCAGAGTTGGAGTGTCGATTTTTTTTTTTTATCTCCAGAACACAAAAGGTAGAAGAATTTGCATTCACTTGAGAACAAACACCTTTCCTGTACAAGTGATCCTGTACAAGTGTCCAACAAGAGGGTCTGCTAAAGAATGACATGGTTGTCTTGAAATCATGACAGCCTACACTTGTTCATTCACTTAACATAGAGGTCCTGTGCACCTTCTTGGGGCCAGCTACTGTCCACATGCCGATACCACACTGCTGTGGTGGGATCAATTATTATTATTATTTTTTTTTTTTGTCAGTCGTGGGGCCTGAACTCTGGGCCTGGGTGCTGTCCCTCAGCTCTTCAGCTCAAGGCCAGCACTCCACCACTTGAGTCATAGCACCATTTCCAGCTTTTTCTGCTTTCGTGGTGCTGAGGAATCGAACCCAGGGCCTCATGCATGCAGGGTAAGCACTCTACCACCGAGCCACCTTCCCAGCCCCTGGAGTCAATTATTTTAATGCTGTTGCATTCTTCAAGTGACACACTGCCCTCAATTCTCTGTCCCTTCCTGTCCATCACATCATGCTGGGTTGAGGGGAGGAGCACTGGGCTGGGGAGAATAATCAGACAGGGCTGCCAGCCCCCATTAATGCACCACAAGGACTGTGGACACTGTTTTGGGTCTTAGATTCTGAGAATGCTGTGGGTCAGGTTGGCTCCTTTTTCCAAAGCTTTCTCCACATCATAGTCTCAACTTCTGCTGTGATGCTCTAGGTTACTATGATTAAATTTTGTTTCATTTTTCTTTTCTTTTCACTTTTTTAAAGCCCTAAACTCTATGGCTTCAAGGAATCATCAGAGAAACATAGATACCATTTCTGTACACTTTGTAAAGCAAGAATTACATTTGAATGACCTCCCCCGCTCCACAGGAATACCCAAGTGCCTCTGCCCTGGGCCCTCTGCAGGGCTGAGTGTAGTATTAGGCAATTTTTTCCCCCTCTGGCATCTCCTGGACCATAACCTTGGCACAACGGGGTCATGTGCTCAAAATCAAGCAGGTTTTTTTTAAATTGTTGGTTATGGGGCTTGAACTCAGGGCACTGTCCCTCTTTGTGTTCAAGACTAGAGCCCTACCACTTGAGCCACAGCATCACTTCCTGATTAAATTTTTTTAAATCATAGTGTTTATTTAAGTGAAGTATTTCAGATATAAAAATGTGCATCAATACCATGCAGAATGAACTCTTTAGCTTAAGGAATGCACCATTTAATCACCTAGCAGCAAAGCTCCTACATGCTTGCTATCTATACCTTCCCTTCCCAGGGGTTTGGTTTATCTCATTTCTGTGTGTATCTTTTTTCTTGAAATATGTACAGAGTGTAACTAAACACATTGATATATAGGTTCTAAAACAACATAAATGTCGCCATATGTTACCATATAAGTAGAGTTCATAATTATGTATTCATATACATGGCTTCTCTTTTTTTTAAACTGTATTTTTTTTTGTCTTTTCTTTTTTGGTACTGGGGATCGAACCCAGGATGTTGCATTTCCTAGGCAAGTGCTTTGCCACTGAGCTACATCCCAGCCCAATATGGCTTCTCTTTAACAGCTCACTCCCCCCCCTCTCTGCCCCTCTTCCCCGCTGTCTTTGCATTGTATTGGGAAGATGAATCTGCGTTGTTACATGTAGTCCTGTTAATTTTAATTGCAATTTAATTGTAATTTTAATTGCTATGTGGGGTCTACTCTGTAAATGTACCACCATTTATCTGTTGATCTACTGCTAATGGAAATGTAGACGTGTTCTAATTTTTTTGTGGGGGGGGGCTACTACAGATAGTTTAGCAGTGACTAGTCTCACAGTGAGTTCATCAACACATGGATTTTGTAATGAATTCCTAGCATCTAAGCCACAAGGTGGAATGGAATGACTGGTCAGTGGGCATCGCTCAAACCTCTTCCTTCTCCTTCACCCATCAGCTCTGTTCTCCCACTATTGGTTTTATTTTAGGCATGCTCTTTACTTGGGGTCCTGGGTTATCTCATTGGGTCCACATAAGCTTATAGAGGAGAGTTTGCAGGGCAAGTCCTGTGAACTATTAGGGTATCGTGGCCAGGTGATAGGCCCCACTCTTAGTAGGAAGAAGCTCTTTGGCCTCTTGTCCTGAGCTTGCTTAGAAAGCCCCTGTGTCTTGGGAAACAACAATGTGTGTATAGACTTTGATAAACAGGGACAACTCAGGTAATGAGTTGGATGCTTATTCATTTTAGAGTTGGGTAAAATGAGGCCTAGTGATTCCGAGCGCCTGAGGTACATAGAATCCCTCCAAGTCCAAATGATCCTCTGTTTTTCATCATCATCTTCTTCTTCTTCATCCCAGCAACCTGAAGGTCAGGTGACTCCTATAATGCATCTGGAATTGGTCTTGCCATTTTTCAAGAAAGGACAACCTTGTACCTCCTTGCTCATTTAATACCTTCAACATGACCTTGAAGTAGGATTTTTTTTTGGGAGGGATAGTGGTGCTGGTACTGGGGCTTGAACTCTTAAACTCAGGGTCTGGACACTGACCTTTATCTTGTTTTTGCTCAAGGCTCAATCTCAGCTTGTGGCTTTCTTTCTTTCTTTCTTTCTTTCTTTTTTTTTCCTGTTCCTGGGCTTGAACTCAAGGCCTGGATGCTATCCCTAAGCTTCTTTTGCTAGTACTCTACCATTTGAGCTACAGTGCCACTTCTGGCTATTTTTGGGTAGTTTATTGGAGATAAGCGTCTCACAGACTCTTCTGCCTGGGCCGGCTTCAAACCGTGCTGGCTTCAGATCCTCAGATCTTAGCCTCCAGAGTAGCTAGGATTACAGGCATGAGTTACTGCTGCCAGCACCTGGCTACTTCTGTTTTTTTGTTGGTTAATTGGAGATACATGTTTTACAAACTTTCCTGACTGTGCTGGTTTTGAACCTTAATCCTCAAGATTATAGGTGTGAGCCACCGGTACCTGGTGATGTAGGATTTTTTTTTTTTTAAATAGATGGGGAAATGAGGCTCAGAAAGTTGAAATGGATAGCTGGAAGCCAGTCATGGCAGGAGCTAGGGACAAAGCTCTCTGAGCATCTCTTTACTCCTTCTTAGCTCTCCCTCTGCCTGGCTTCACTTTGGGGGTCTTTCTCCACCTCCATTGCTACCCAGACTTCCTATGGACAGTACAGCTGGTCCATTGGGTCCCCATTCCCTTAGTTCCCCTCCTTTCAGTTCCCCAGAGAGCCTCCTCTCTTGCCTTTGATACAAATTCTTGTACTTTCCTGATAATATTCTGGGTTCTTCTTAACGTGAGAGGGTCAGCCGTGAGGCATCTCAGCAATTTATAATTCTTGAGAATTCTGTTTGGTGACACAAGTTAGCATTTAATAGACACCCTGCCACCTCCTTTCTCCCTATTGTGACAAGCTCCTGGCAGAGTCCTTTTGAGACTCACGGTAATTGCACCACGCTGCGAAAGGGAAGACCACGTTGCGCTCGAGTGCGTCTCAAAAACGTCTCCACAATAGACAGCCAGGTACGAGTTTGCCGGGCTTCAAGGTAATGATTTAAACTTAATTTGACCCTTGATGAGGGAGCCCGCCTTTCCGGGTCGACACAGCCTTTCGGTTTGGGCCTGCCTGCCATGCCGTCAACGGCAACACAAATAATTCCTTCGTAACAAGTGCCTTTCAGAGGATGTCTGCCGCTGACAGCTAATATAGAATTATTGCCCCTGAATGCATTTCTGTAATTACTTCCCAGAGATCTGTCTTTGTGTTAGAAGACATTTCACACTTTAGTAACATAAGTGTTTTGGGAGGGCACGAGCAATAATTATGAACAGTCTTTCCGTGAAAATAAACCTCAAAAAATTATAAGAGCTAATGCTAAAATTGGTTAGAGTCAGGGAGGAATTTCATTTGAATTTGATTCATGTATATTTATTCGGAGTATAATAACCTTTCCTGTATGGAAACTTTTTTTTTTTAAACAAAAGCAATAATGATACCGAGAGCCTGCTTTCTAGTTTTTGAGCCATACTGCAACTGAAAACCGATTAAAAGTGACAATTTGCTCGAGACTGAATAAAGAAGAGTCATCGTGGAGGCCTGACAGGAGACATTTGCGGTAATGGAAAATGAAATGATTCACAGTGTGATCAATAAAAAATTAGCAGCATTTAATAAAAGGTTTCTGATTCATGTTGACTAAAGAACATCGCGAGCAGTTTGAAATCTGAGTTAAGTGATGGTTTGAGGATGAGCCTGGGGTGGGGTGGGGGTGTGTGGGGTGTGCATGTGCATATAGATCACTCGGATATTGGCCAGCACTGGGAGGCAGCCAGGCCTCTGGGGTGAGTCTGGAAGCTTCTTTTGCACTGCCCACTTGACCTTTGACCTGTGTGGCTAATCCTTCCGAGTGTTTGCTCCTGGTTATGAGGGAATGAGGATCTGTGTGTCCCAAGCCACCAAACAGACCTTGCTCTATGGGCTGGGGACCAGGTGCCATACCAGCCCTAACTCTGGGAAGGGGCATCTGTCTAGATGCTGGCTCTGTGGTGTGGGCTGCATAGAGCAGCCTTTGTTCTGCCTGCTCCGTCTGCTGCCTGAGGAATCCAGGTTTCAGGGGACATCCCCGAATGCCTTACAGCTCACTTGTGGGACTCTAAACACCCTCTTGGGTACCAGAGGAAATCAGCAGAAAGCCAGCAGACCTTAGCGAGCGGATGAGGTTAAGCGATGGGGAGACCCCACGGTCCCATGAAGAAGCCCACTGCTGGCAAGAGGAGGGCTGGGCCCACCCCTCCCCCCAGGGGGGTACCTGGGCTAGAGTTGGACGGGAGCTGGTATTTTTGGAAGCCAAATGTGCTGCCATTTGGCTTTTTCCTCAGCAGCAGCAACATGGTAAAAACTCTCCATCCGACCTGCTCCTGGTCTCCAGGCGGCACTTTGGAATTCCCTGGGACACAGCCGTGCACTGGGCTGTCTCTATGCCCAGCAACTGGTTAATTTTTAAAGGCTTCATGCAGCCTCTGCGCTGTGGCTGGAGGAGAAGGGGCCTCTTACCTCTCAGGCCCATGTGTGGCCTGGAGAGAAAAATCTTGGGTAAGAGGACCAGTGATGAGAAAGGTTGTAATAGAGGCCTGGGAGCCTGGGCTGGTGGAAACCCGGTTACCAGGGACCCTTGGATCCCAGGGAAGTGGCAGGACCAGAGGCCTGTTTCTAGCTGTCTTCCTGTTGTTTCATTCTTCTACGGGATAGAGACCCTTGCTAGACCTCCTTCCTTTTGCGGGGGATGGACCCAAGGCTCCCAAGGCTTTGTGTATGCTAGGTTAGTTTGTGGATCACTGAGCTACATCCTGAAACTGGGTCTTTAAGTATCAAGAGTGGAATGAGGCCCACCAGCTTATTCATTTGCTCCAAAAGTCATTATAGAGCACCTACAGTATGCTAGACTCTATGCTGGAGTGCTTAAGGGCTGGAGGGAGAAACAGATTGTAATGGGCAGGGGAAGGGGTTGTGTTCAGTGAGTATTCAGAGCTCATCTAGGGGCCTGACCTCAAGGAGGTGAAGACTGAGTGAGAAGTTGGCCAAAAGAATTTTTACTGTGCCCTATCTGGTTTCCTGTTGGAACTCTCTCTGTGAAGCATGCTGTGGGGAGCCTCGTGCGGGAGGGAGGCAGAAGCAACTCTTCCTTGGTGAAGGTGATCTCAGGTGAAGCATGAGTTCTGCCCCAGGACTGCTTCTGGCAGACCCACAGACCCCTAAGGTCCACTCCATGGATGGAGCCAACGGAGAGTCTATGGTGTATCCATGCTGTGGCTAGTTCTCTAGGCTCTGTCTAGATGCAGCCTGGCCCCTAGTTCTGGTTTTAGAGTTGCAGACCTCTCTATCCCCCCCCCTTTTCTTTCCCCTATGGGTTTTTCCTTCAGTAACTACAACGAGGGGGTGATTTTCACCCCGGCATCCTCACCTTGAGTTGTGCGCTAGGGCTGGGAGCAATTAGGAGCATCAGGCCCTGGTGCTGGCCACAAATTAGCTGGATTTATCGAGCTCCCCATGCAGCCCTGACCCACCTCCTCCCCTGCCTGCCTCTGCCTGCCTGTCCATCTCCCCCTGCTCAGAGATGACACCTGACAGCATAGAGAGGGCAGAATGGTCACTGCCTCAGGAGGTCACGAGCAAGGAACAGCATACAATTTTCATGGTTCCAGGGTGGCTTTGTCCGACTGTTCTTCATTACTGCACGCAGTGAGATCAGTTTTATTAAGATTGTAGGGCTTGGAGGAGCGGCCCTGTTAACTACTCACTGGAAAAACATGATTTTTTCCCCCCATTTTGGTGAGGGCACTTTGATTGCTTTTTCTTTCCTCCTTTTGTCCCTCTCCTCCCCTTTCTTCCTCCCACCTGTCCTGTTTGCTTTTCACTCATCCCTTACCCCTTGAGCGTGGGTGCTGTGGGGCAGAGCAGCTCCCTTTGCCCTGCAAGTGAACAACCCAGGCTGGGTAGAGTCCTTCAGGCCTGTAGTTACGGAACACCCATCAGGAGCAAGGTGCTGTAACAGAATGTCAGCCTCCCTGGGGTAAGAAGCGGCTTTTGGGGGGCATCTGCAGCACTTGTAACAGTGGGTAGCTACTGGTATCGATTGAGAGCTTGGTTGTGGTTTTGAGGGAGCGAATTGTTGACAGTGGCCTGGGAGGGAGACCTGCAGTAGGATCACCTGGAAGGTGGCTGTGCAGGGAGGGGAGCTCACATAATCTGAGCAGGCCCTGGTAATATCCTCATGTTCAAGGGGAGGCAGTGGAGCCTCATGCAGAATGGACATGGATAAACCTTGGCCTTGAATCTCCAAAGAAGGGACATCATTTCCCAGTTGGTCACGCCTTGGGATGAGGATTCAGCGGGGTTCCTGCACTGGAGAGGTTTTGGTAGCTGGCTGAGCACTGTTCACAGTGTCCACAGCAGAGTCTCCTGGCTGGGAAATCAAGCTGCATCCAGCCTGATGTATTGATTGACCCACACTCATTTTCTTTCTTTCTTTCTTTCTTTCTTTCTTTCTTTCTTTCTTTCTTTCTTTCTTTCTTTCTTTCTTTCTTTCTTTCTTCCCTCCCTCCCTCCCTCCCTCCCTTTCTGGTGGTTTATTGGAGATAAGAGTCTCAAGGATTTTGCTACTGAGGCTGGCTTTGAACCTCGACCCTCAGATCTCAGCCTCCTGAGTAGCCAGGATGACAGGTGTGAGCCACCGGCATCCAGCCACTCTATTTCTTAAAACTTAGAGTTAACTTCTAAAAATCTAGATAAAAATAAAGATTTCCTCTTTAAATTAAAAATAGATGAAGCTGGGTGCTGATGGCTCATTCCTATAATCCTAACTACTCAAGAGGCTGAGATCTGAGGAGTTCGGCCCGAAGGCAGCCTAGGCAGACACATTTGCTTATGTGGTGCTGAGGAATCGAACCCAGGGCCTCATGCATGCAAGGCAAGCACTCTACCACTGAGCCACCTTCCCAGCCCTAGGCAGACACATTTGAAAGACTCTTTTTCTCTAATTAGGCAGCAGAAAGCTTGAAGTAGATGTATGGCTTAAGTGATAGATGCCAGTGTTGAGCCAAAAACAAGTAAGAGCTCAAGGTCCTGAGTTCAAGCCCTAGTGAAAAGCTGATGTGCCGGGCAGTGTGTCACTTTATCATAGGCAACCTTCTGCAGGAGCTGCACAGAGCTACTGTCTTGTGTAAACTTCTGCAGCCCCCTCCATTTATTTGTGTACTGATGGGGGAGGGGATGTCTGAGATTTGATCCTCTCTTTTGCAGTGGCAAAAGTGGCAGTGGCTATCTCGCCCACTGGAGTCCATCTGACATCTATAAAATAGCTTTGATGGTGACACCTCCCTTGCTGGGCCACAGGTCACCATGCAGGATAATGAACCAGAAGTTCTGGTCATCATGCTGCTTGTCATTTTTGGTCTCAATTCTAGCATTCCTGACAAGTGAAGTGATGTTCTCAGCAAAGTCTAGTCATTTCTCTGGTCGGTTGTGAGCAGGGGAGAGGATTTGTGCAGTGCTATGTCCCTTCCAGCCAGGGCAGGTACAGCCCCTCTAGCCTGCTTCAAAGTTCCATCCACACAGCCACCGATGCTGATCCGACAACAGGGACCCTCACACAGTAACCCCAAAGTTGTTGCCCCATTGAACAAGCAGAACTTAGAAAATTATGTGTTAAAATATTTCTTCACAGTTCTGTTAATGGCACTCTTAGGCTGAATACTAAGTGTTACCTTACACTGCAAACAGTTTAAACCTGAAGATAAATAATGGCTGCCATGGTGTTTGGGGCCAGCAGTTGGATGTACAAGTAGGGTGTCTAGTTGGGGTTGATGGGGAAGCAGATGGACTGAAACAGTAGCACTTTCCTCTCCTAGCTACACACACACACACACACACACACACACACACACATCGTTGGTCTCACACACACACACACATCGTTGGTCACACACACACACACACACACACACACACACACACACACACACACACATCGTTGGTCCTGGGGCTTGAAGCCAGGGCCTAGGTGATGTTCCTGAGCTTCTTTTACTCAAGGCTAGAGCTTTACAACTTGAGCCACAGCTCCACTTCCAGCTTTTTCTGGTAATTTGGTGGAAATAAGAGTCTCACAGACTTTCCTGCCCAGTCTGGCTTTGAACCTTAATCCTCAGATCTCTGCCACCTGAGTAGCTAAGATTATAGGTGTGGGCCACTAGTGCCCAGCAGTAGATTGTATTCTTGGGGTCTGCCTGTGCAGGTTTGTGCCTTCCAAAGGGGCAGGTGCCCTGACATTTCCATTCTTCTCCACCCTCAGGAGCGTCCAAGGCCTCCTGCAAGGCACTCGTGCGGTATGACCTCTCCTTATGCCAACTTAAATTTCCCTTTTGTTGGGTTTAGACAACAGTAGTACTTGGGAGATAGTATGAACTACCATTTCTCATGGCTTATTAAGAGCCAAGCATCAGGCTTTGTGTTTATTCCTTTATTAAAGTAACTTAATTAAGGGAATCTCAGAGAGGGAAAGTGACTTGTTTGAGGTCCTCAGTTGCTAAATGGTGGAATGTCTACTTGAATTTCAACAATCTGGCTCCAAGGTCTGTGATTCTTCTCTGTTCTTTCTGTCGTCTGACACATGAATCGGTCTGTCAGCTGCTTGTGTAGGTTGTTACTTAATGCCCACATTTATGACAGTGACTTTGTTCCATCTGCCCCACTGGACTCCAAACACTGACGTACAGATGCTTCAGAGGTCAGCCCCTAGATGAGCCCGGGGTTTCAACCACTGGGCAGCTCTGCATTCTGCAGAGGTGCATTGCATATTCTCCTGTTGGGGTCTGGTTGGGAGAAGGGGTGAGAGTTGGGCTATCTGGTCGTCTTCTGCACTGATTTTCCCTTCCTCACAGTTTTCCTCTTTTACTTTCCCTGCTCTGGCTTCTTGTCAGCTGCATGAGACCTCAAGGCTCCTGTTTCTACTGGCATATGGTGTTTAGGTAGACACACATCATACCAAGGGCTGTCCATTCGTGGAAGCTTACCTTCACCCACTGCTGCTGCTCATGGCCAGCCCCTTTCAGGCACAGAAGGTATTACAGACTCCAGATCTTGCACAGCAGAGGCCAGAGGCTTAGAGGTGTTCCCAGAACTCAGAGCCTTGACCCACCTGGGGCCATCATGCATTTCCATATTGCTTTATAGTCACTTACTCACCTGCACACTCATTTGTTCACCTTACACTGTGTGTGTATACACACGCGCGTGCATGCAAGTGCTGAGGCTTGAACTCAGGGCCTTCTGCTCTCTCTTAGCTGTTTTTGCTCAAGGCTACCACTTGAGTCACACTTCTACTTCTGGCCTTGTTTTTCTTTTGTGCTAGTCCTGGGACTTGAACTCAGGGCCTGGGTACTGTCACTGAGTTTTTATGCTCAAGGATAGTGTTCTACCTCTTGATCCAAAATTCCACTTCTGGCCTTTCTCTCTCTCTCTCTCTCTCTCTCTCTCTCTCTCTCTGTAGTTGGAGATAACAGGAGTCTCAAGGACTTTCCTATGCAGGTTGTCTTCCAATCATGATCCTCAGATCTCAGCCTTCTGCATAGCTAAAATTACAGTTGTGAGACACTGGTGCCCAACTCATGTTTTTAAAGTATATTTTCTATGCTGGTCTTTGAAGCCACCAAGATAAATCAGGGTCGAGAAGCACCCTTAGGTGGTAGCAAATATGTGTGTGTGTTATGTGTGACATACATATTGTGGGCTGAGTGAAGGGAGAAGGGAGGGAATGTGTGTGATTGTTGGCTCTGGGATGGCTCTCTAATAAAAAGCATTGTGGCTGGAAGGTTTGCTTATAGGAAGTCTTCCCAGCCCATATCTCTGGCTCAGGGGTGTAGGCTTCACAGAGTGTGGTGTTTTGGGGTCAGGAAGAGCTTCCCAGACAAAGCACCCCCATTATATATTAGGCAGAAGCTTTGAGATGACTAGTATTTGACTTTGGGGGCCTGGTCAAATCAGATACCTGCCATCTGACAATAAACAGTGCTGGAACATTTGCTTGCCCCTTGCCCCTACCCCATGGGCATGGAGGCTGGCTTCTTTGAAACCAGTTTCTTTTTCTACTCATTCAGCATGAATGAGACCTCATTGTGTGTCTCTCTGCACCAGGGTTAGGGGATGTTGCTGAGCAAGAGACACAGCCGCTGCACCCCCCTCCCCATGCTCTTGGAGATCGCTGTCTGGTGGAGGGTGTCCCACCGGCCCCTGCTATGTAACCAGTCAATTCCAGATGTAGTGGCTTATAGCAACACTGTGATTTCTCAGCCAAGTTAGGCTGCCATTCTCTCTTGTTGTTTCTTGCACGGTGGCAGCCACATGGTGGTTGGGGCTTAAGTCATTTGAAGATTGTGGGTTTGGATACCCAAGATGGTAGGCTCCTAAGGCCAGCAGTTGGTGCTGGAGGCTGAGAGTTGGGCTGGGAGCATCAGTCTGTGTTCTCTCTGTAAGGCATGTGCTTTTAATAGTCTGGAAGCTAAGTTTTTTTTTTTTTTTTTTTCTTGTGGGAGTGTCTTTTTTTTTTTTTTTTTTTCTTGTGGGAGTGTCTCAGGAGATCAGGAGACCCATGGGAAAGCTGAAAGCCCTCTTCCAACCTGGCCTCAGGGACCATGAACTTCTGTAATCTAGCTACTCAGAAGGATGTATCCAAGGATCATGGTTTGAAGCCAACCCAGTTAGAAAAGTCTGTGAGATGCCAACTCCAATTACTCAGTAAAATGCCAGACTGGAGGCGTGTCTCAAGTGGTAGAATGCCAGCTGTAAACAAGCAAGCCAACCAAGGTACAAGGCCTTAAATTCAAACCCTGGAGAGAGAGGGAGAGAGAGAGAGAGGGAGGGAGGGAGGGAGGGTAAGAGAGAAAGAGAGGGAGGGAGGGAGAGAGTGCACGAGAAGGGGGGGGTGGAAGAAAGAAACCTTGAGCATCATTCTCATTGTGCTCTACTGGTCAAAGAAGGCACTAAGGCTGTCAGCCTAGAGGCAGTTTGTGGAGGGGAGTTAGGAGTCTGTTTTCCATGGGGAGTAAAGGATGCACTGGAGATCAACAGGGCTGGGAACTATCGGGGCTGTTCCTGAGACCGCGTAAGCAAAGGTACCAGGTGTATGAGTGCTGTGGATGCTGGCTGTTCCTGGTGAATGCCTAGGCCAAAGGATATGAATGTGTGCTGACTGGAAAACAGCCGCATGAATTGTCTGAGGTGGAGTCTGAGATGGGGAAGCTTTGTCACTTGGGTGGGGAGGCCAGCGTTATTTGGGCCAATTTGATTTTCTGTTCCATTCTCACAGCTATGAGGGAGAAGCCCTTGATTCAAAAAGTCCATTTAGCTGAGGTCTTCCTGGACTTCCAGCTGCTGCATAGTGCCCTGGAGAGTAGGGCGGGGTGGGACTGAAGGAAGGGTGGGAGTGAAGGAGCTAGCCAGCTGAAGGAGCTGCACAGCCCCAGAGGCATCCAGCACACCCAGGCAAGTAGTCTGACATCTCCCACACTGTGCTGCATCAGCCCACCCTGTGGCAGAGGGGCCAGTGGCTCAGCTGTGGGGAAAGACAAGTGGTCACTGTCTTGGAAATGCAAGGTAGCACTAGGGATGGAGACCCAGAGCCAGATGCTCTGCCTCTGGCTGGTGTGGGACAGGCAGAGTCATCTGATACGATGAGGCTGGGTCAGAGGAATAGCAAAGATCCCTAGGTCCCTGAGAGCTTACTTACTGACTGCTCAAGGGTGGAGACCTTAGAGAGTTCTGGGAGGTGGATGTTGCTCCCTGACCCCAGAATTTCTGCCTCCTTGGCCTATGGCTTCAGAGAACTGGGATCCTGGAGGTAAGAAGTACATAATTATGCTGGGGGTCAATGGCTCACCCTTGTGATCCTAGCTATTCAGGAGGCTGAGATCTAAGAATGGAGGCTCAAAGCCACCGTGGGGATGAAACTCTTATCTTCAATTAACCACACACACACACACACACACACACACACACGCGCGCGCGCGCGCGCACACACACACACACACACACAAAACCCCAGAATTAGAGCTGTCTCAAGTGATAGACATCACCCTTGAGCAAAAAAGCTAACAAACAGTGCCTCTGAGTTCGAGCCTCAGTTCTGGCACCACAAAAAAGAAGAAGGAGAAGGAAAAGAAGAAGAGGATGAGTGCATAATTACCAGAAGAATATATAGGGTCCATTCCTTGCATAGTTTTGGATGAGCTTGCAGAGCCTCAGCTTTCCTATTTGCAGATGGCAAAGTAACACCATCCATTCATTCTCCTTAGGGTGAAGTTGTAATACTGCTGGGTATGCAAGTGCCCTGCAGTCTCCTGCTGTCCCAGTGAGGGCTTCTAGTTCTCTAGGTCCTGGTTTTTCCAAGTCAGGGAGGAGGCTGTGGGCACTGGCCTTCTGGGAAGTCCCCTTCACAAAACTTCTTCAATCAATAGTTTTGCCTTTCTGAGGGTCAGGTTGTTTGGTCTTGCCAGTCACTGGGAGCCTGGAAGCTGAGGTCCAACCCTTTGTCTGCCCTGAGCTTCCTTCCACCTCTGCCCCTTAGCTCTTCTCTCCTTCCAGTCCTTTTCTGTACAGCTACCATGCCTTCCCATTAGTAGCTGGCTGTAGGGGAGGTGACAGTTCCTTAAAACAGATTTATACTCTTGGATGACTTTATGGGGCTTTGCCATATAAAAACTGGAGAGTTGACATTTTGATTTATCTACTCCTGAGTCAACAGGATGTACCAGATTTAAAGAGATCAAATGCAGTGTAATGTTTGTGGTTTCAGTTGTGGATTAGATGAGCTATTATAGAAAGTGCTGCCAAGTAAATATAGCAAAAAAAAAAAAAGAGTAACAAGAAGATAATTTAAATATGTCTATTAAATTGTGTGTTAAGTAAAGTAGTGGAAGCTTGGTGTGGAATGCAACTTATTATCTGGAGAGTCAGTGTTGTAGATAAAACTGGAATTATAGCTTTTTTTTTATCCTCTGCAGAACATTTTTTTTTATTACTAAAGGAAGAAACAGTAAACCAGGAATTTCAGAGATGGGCGCTTGACTGTGTAACCATGGCTGCCTGATGACTTACAATATTGAAACCTCCAAATGATATTCCTTGTTTCTTTACTTTCTATTTCTTGCGATTACCGCCACCACAGCAGATCAGATTTCCTGAGATAAATATGCTGCCTGGCTTTTAATGTGATTTCTGTATTGCCAGGAGTTGGCTTGTTCTGATAATAAAAGAACCTAAAAATTGTACATCCCTTAATTGGTAAGAAGAGAGATGTTTTGATGGGCCACAAATGGAGGAATTGATTTTTACTGCCTCTGCCGTGTGTCAGGCACCGTTCCCGCACGGAAGGCAGCAGCTGGCTCTCCGATGAGCTGATTTGTGTTCCCGAGTTCTTGATGTCAGATGCTTGGAAGTGTTCTGTGCGGACAAGAAAAATGGAGCCCTTATAACATTATTTGTTTCTAAATTGAAATGTTTATAGAACTCTGCTTTCTACCTCGAATTGAATGAATTCTTAGCTTCATGTGTCCTTTTTTTCTTTTCTTTTTCTTTTTCTTTGGTGACTGGTCCTCAGGCGTTTAGAGGTTCTGCCCTGAACCTTTATCTGAAATTGCGATGTTACCTGCACACAAGACAGAGGTGTGCATATGGGTGCATGTGCTTTTGCCTACATGTATACGTTTGCCTTATGTTTATATACAACAGAGATATTTTTGTTTGATTTAAATCAGTGCTGAGAGGTTTTTGTTTTGTTTTGTTTTGTTTTTTGGCAGTCCTGGGTCTGTCCATGAGCTTCTTTTGCTTAAGGCTAGCACTCTACGACTTGAGCCATAGTGTCACTTCTGGCTTTTTCTGTTTATGTGGTTCTGAGGAATCGAACCCAGGTCTTTTAAGCCAATTTCCCAACTGGCTGAGAGTTTTTTAACTGGTGGATTTGATTTCTAGGACAAGGAAGAGACAACATATAGTAGTTTTTTTTTTCAGTTCTAGGTCCCTACTTTTTAATGGGCAAGTTTTGATCCATTGACGTTTAATAGGATTACTAACAGGCTTCAGGTAGTGTATTTACCATGCTGGTTTTACACTTTGGTTTACAAGTTCTTCATGAGTTCTAGAAATGAATTTCTACGATTGAGGCCATGATTCTTTCCCCAGATGTGCAGAGATGTAAACAAGACAAGACAAAGGAATGTTGGAGCCCATCATCTGAGGGGTGCTGGGATGCTGCTCCCCTGGCGTGGAATGGGAATCGCAGAGCTGTCCGTCTCTGCAGGAGGCTGGATCACACACTTTTAGGTTCCCGTTAGCTGTGGGCTGAATGCACAGGGCTGTGAAATAGGGCTATGTGTGGATAACCATGGCTTTGAATAACCACTGAGCACCCCCACACATGCAAGGCGTCATTAAAGGCTGTAATCTTCAGCTGGGCTACTTCTGTGCCCAGTGCACAGAATAGTTATTTTATTTTAAAAACCGGTGCAATCATTCTGAGGCTGGCTCTCACTCTCTGGGCCAGCACCTCAGTTACTGATGGGGGCCTAGACACATTTAAACTTGTGGTTTGATCCTTCATGGTGTTTCAAACACATGTGCTTCCGCTATCCCAGAATCAGGATGACTTTGCAAATGACCAAAACAACATTACCATATTGGAAAGGATAATTCTGTGGAGGGCTAGTGAGGCTAGGAGGCCCTCTGGCTCTCACTGCAAGGCTTTGAGGAATGCTACAAGTTGAGAGGTATTAGGAGCCGCTGATGTGGGCTCCAGAGAGTATGTTACAGAGTTGGGATTTCAGGAGACAAATGTTAAAGCATTTTCTTCTCTCTGAGGTGTCATGACCCCCAGCAGCCACACACAGAGGGAAGATGACAAGAAATCCCCCTAGAAATTTGCGCCACGAATTAAAAGACTCTAGTTGAGAATTATGGCACCACATGCTACAAAAAAACCCTATATATTAATATACTGAGAGGTGTCAAGAATAATGGACCCCGGGAGGTAGAGTAATTAAATGTATCTTAATAAATGCCGGGCAATTCTTTTAAAACCCTTTCCCAAGACCCTGTCAGCTGACATGGACTGTATTCTTCCTGTTGGCAGGAGGCCTAGAAGGAGAGCCCGAGTGTGATCGGAAAACCAGCCGTGCGCTGGAAGACAGGAACAGCGTGACTAGTCAAGAGGAGAGAAATGAGGACGATGAAGACATGGAGGATGAGTCAATTTACACCTGCGATCACTGTCAGCAGGACTTCGAGTCTCTGGCAGACCTGACGGACCACCGGGCCCACCGCTGTCCTGGAGGTAATGCTAAACAGCACGGGGATTCTGACAGGTGGTTACACGGATAATTGGACATAGCAACAGCTTGAAGCCTCAAGTGAGATTAAAGAATTAATAATGTAATTTTACAGTTAATGTCATTTTATTGTGGTGTCTTGGGTACCCTGTATCGCCTTTTAAATAAAATTAAAAATAAAAGCAACAGCTTTCCGGCAAGCAGGAATTAGGTGGAGGCGCCCCGTCTCTGTTCCTGCCTAATCATACTCTGTAATACATCGTCCTTAAGTGGGTGCATTGCACCCCACAATTCTGGAAGGCCTTTTGGAGAGCCAGCAATTAAGGTGTTGTTAGTTCAAAGTTAAGCAGCTTAAGTGTGGAAAGCTGCATGAAGGGGCTATGAGGCAGCACTTGTGGTAAGAGAGAGAATTTCAAAGGCTGGGGACAGGTTATACAGATGGAGACCCCATCTCCTCTCTAGGGAGAAGTGTTAGGCCTGATTTTCATGAACTCAGTACCTTGAAGGAGTTCAAGACTACTGTTTCACCAGCTTCAGATTTCATGAGCCGTGTGTGTGTGTGTGTGTGTGTGTGTGTATGCATGCATGTGCACATGCATGTGTTTCTTGGGGTATAACAGTCTTACTACAGGGGTTCACACATTTTTGGGCTTGGAGATTTGCAAAGGGATTTGTGGCTCCTTATACAACCATCCTGAGATACCCTTTTACTCTGGTTATTGGATGGAACCTTATGGAGGCTAGTTTTGGAGAGAAGGCTTAAAATCTAGGGTTTTACAGGAGCCCTGTTACCTGGGGGGAAATTTGCCCCTTGTAAGTAGACTCAAAGCACTTTGCTTCCTCTACTCCTCATGCCATCTTGGAGATTTGAAGCTTCGTGTTGGGGAACTTCTATAGCTTGCCCTCTAGTGGCAGCAATTCCTGCACAGCCCTGGCTATACCAAGTCCCTATTCTCAATCTCTAGAAGGAACAAGATGAAAAAACCAAACCAAACCAAAACAAAACATTGGAGTATTTTGGTGCTCAGAAATCCAAACCCTATTCATTTGAGATTTGTGATGTTTCAGCCAGAGACACAGGCGGAGGCTGATTTGTAAGTCTAAAGTTGGGATAGAAAGAGGACCTGTGGGGCTTTCCCCATGAATGAAAGCCAACCCTTCTGCTGCTGTCACAGAGCTATATGGTGGCAAATCTAGGATATCTTCAGGACCCTAAGCTATTCACTCTGATCCTGCTTGAAGAAAAATACAATTGTGCTATTTCTTGATCTAGCTAAGAACTGAGGTGGAATCTTAACTGCAAGAGAATGCTTTTAGCCACTGAACTGGCATTCCAACCAGAAGATACTCTTCTTATGTTTTAAATGAGATAGCAGTAAGGCCTCCGTATTGGTCCAGTGCTGCCCCGACCTCTGAGCTCTGAGGCAGGACCCCATGCCTACCCCTACCCAGGCTGCACTTCCCTGCAGCCTGGGAGGCCAGGCTGACTCGCATTCCACCAACCACACTCTCAAGGGCACTTGCACCTCTAGTGGAGAAGAAACCGAGAGATGAGGACTGTGCACAGGGTCTGTGCCAGAAACAAGAAATGGTGGCTAATTGTGCCAACGCTTCAGCACTTCTGACTTTGGCAGAACTCCGTACTGCCTGTCTGCAGGGTCCCCCGCCCTTTTTTATTGATGCTAGAGGTGTCCACTGGTGGTCTTGCTCACTTCCTGACAGAACCACACTAACGACCTCCATGGGGACCTGGGAGCCAGGAATATCCCCAAACCCTGGAACATTGGAAGGGAGTCAGAAATTCCTTGAAAGAGTATGAGAAGCCACCTTACCTAACAGCATCTCTGAGAAATTCAGTACCTCCCAGCCAGAGGCATGACCCAGGCTGAGTTTCCCTGACACAATGAGACACAGGAGTTATTTCCCCTAGGACTTAGGTTCTCAGATGGACCACTGGGAAATGTCAGCACTGGACTCCAAATATTTCTATACCAAGGATACCTTCCACCATCCATGGGTTTTCCAGCTGTGTTTCCAGGGGTCTCTGGGGTAGTGTATCTGATGTGTTTGGGGCTTTAGGAGTTGGTGCTCTGATGCCCCAGCCAGTCTAAACTGATCGCCTTAAATGTTCTGTTTTATATATACGTGTACATGTATATATACATATATATATATGTATATATACACATACAAAGCATATTGTACATTTTATATAAGCCATATATAAATACCATATATATGCCATATATACCATATATAATATCTATGTATATATGCATTTTTATGTACATATTTGCATATAAATATACTGTGGTACTGGTGACTGAACTTAGGCCTATGCTTGCTAGGCAGGTACTCTACCACTGAGCCATACTTCCAGCCATTTTTTGCATGGGTTACTATTATTGTTGTTGTTGTGTTGGTACTGGGGCTTGAACCTCAGGGCCTGGGCACTCTTCCTTAGCTTTTTTGCTCAAGGCTGGTGCTCTACCACTTGAGCCACAACTTCATTTCTGGCTTTTGGGTAGTTAATTGGAGATAAGAGTCTCAGGGATTTTCCTATCCAGGCTACTTCAGACTTTGATCCTCAGATCTCAGTCTCCTGAGCTATGCTTACAGGTGTGAGCCATTAGCACCTGGCTAGCTTTTTTTGGGGGGGGGGTCATGGGGCTTAAAATCAGGGCTGAGATGCTGTCCCTGAGCTTTTATGCTTAAGACTAGCACTCTTCCACTTTGAGCCATAGCTCCACTTCTGGTTTGTGGGTGGTTAAGTGGGGAAATGGGTCTAATGGACTTTTCTGCCTGTGCTGGCTTTGAGCTGCAATCCTCTGATCACAGCCTCCTCAGTAGTTAGGATTACAGGTATGAGCCCAACGCCCAGCTCAGCAAGGGTCATTTTTGAGGTGAGATCTTGCTTTAATCCCAGGCCAGCTTGGGTTGTGATCCTTACACTTACACTTCCCCATATCTCTAGGGGTGATTGATACATTCCATTGCACCCAGCCTTTACGCTTCCTCCTAGCCAGGGGCACCTCACCGAGCCATTGGTTGAGATTGAATTTCATGAACTTCTTTTTGCTCAGGCTGGCTTTGAACTATGGTTCTCCAATCTCTACCTTCAAAAAAATAGGATTATAGGCTTGAGCCATTGCACCTGGCTTGTTTTGTATGCCCTCATGAAGACTATATATTGATAGATCTATAGTATGTATAGAGATATAGTATCTATCGTTCTAGCTGACATGTGAAGATTAACTTCTGCCTTTATACCAGAGCAATATGAAAATGCAGCAGCAGGCCAGGCCAGGGTTTGCTGGACACTCAAATCAGCCATTTGCACCCCTTTTAATTAATAGATGCTGTAGGGGAAGGCTTTAGGAGAACATCAGTGCCGTCAAGGATAGCCTTCCTAGGAGGACAAATGGCCCGTCCACTGCCCAACAAAGACATCCCAGGGAGGACCTAGCTATGTGGAGCCTGGACAGTGCGGCAGAACTGCTGTGGACAAGGGTATCTTATTTCAGTCAGTCTGTGAGAAAGTACAGGGGGAAAAAAACTACCTAAATGTCTTCCTTCCTCTCAACAACAGCTGGCACAGAGTGCCATGACTCCACGTTAGAGATCACTCCCCACTGTAACCAGTCAGCTCTGCAGGGAAGGCCAGCCTGGCGTCCCCCGCCCCAATCCCAGTCAGCTCCATTACTGTCTCTCTGGAGACCAGAGACCCCTGGGTTGAGGACTGGTTCCCAAGATTGCCTCCCCTTCTGAGCTTCAGCTTGTCACCCATGCTTATGACTAATCGGCTCTCAACTAGGTTCCCACATACCTTCTTTGCAACTGACCAATTTCCTAGATTAGTTCAGAGAACTCCGGCAGCCCTTTATTTGTATCAGCTTATTAGAGAGGGGGCCCCAAAATGGGGGTGACAAGGAGGCACAGGGCAAGGTACTAGAGGAGGGCCGCAGCTTCCTGGCATGTATCCCCTTCCTGAAGTTTTCTAAGACTTTTGGGTTTTGTGCAGCCTTCATTATATAAGAATAATCAATTCGAGAATTGGCTGTTGGTAATCAATGTAACCTCTAGCTTCTCTTCTGTCCTTGAAGGTGGGGGACTATATATATATATATATATATATACACACACACACACACACACACACACACACTATATTTGGTCTTATCTGTTGTGTTCCAGCGATTAGGAATATTCCAGTTCAAGATTAGCCATGCAAATTGAGAAGATCTCATCTCAAACAATCAGTGAGGCATGGTGGAACATGTCTGTTCCCAGCTACACGGGAGACATAGAGAAGAGAATTGTGGTCTAAGGCCATGCAAGGGCAAAAAAAATTGAGTCCCTATCTAAAAATAAACAAAATTTAAAAAAAAGTGGGGTGAGGGATGACTGGGGATGTGGCTAAAGTGGTAGAGCATTTCCTAAACAAGGTCCTGAGTTCAAACCAGTACTGCCAAGAAAGAAAATAAAGGAAGGGTTGGGCTCCGGTGGCTCATGCCTGTAATATTAGCTACTTAGGAGGCTGAGATCTAAAGATCGAGGTTCAAAGCCAGCCCCAGCAGGAAAGTCAGTGAGACTCTTATCTCCAGTAAACCACTAGAAAACCAGAAGTGGTGCTTGTAACTCAAGTAGTAGAGCGCTCGCCTTGAGCTGAAGAGCTGAGGGACAGAGGGACAGTGCTTAGGCCCAGAGTTCAAGCCCCACGACCGACCAAAAAAAAAAAAAAGAAAAGAAAGGAAGGAAGGAAGATAATATAGATGAGCAGAAAGGATGAATTTAGCTCTATCAAGTTCTGTTTCTCTCTCAGTCTCTCTGTCTCTCCTCTACCCCTTGTATCTTAGGAGAACCAAGCTTCAAGGTGTGAAGCGTTGCATTTTTATGGCATGTGATGAAACAAGCAAAATTCCATCCTCCCATTCCTTCTTACGACTCCAACAACTGATTTTCCCTTGTTTGTCTCCAGCCCCTGCTCTCACTATGACAAATGTTCATCCGCTCAGAGTTATGAGTACACAGTGTTTTGAATTCTGCATGATCACCTGACTCGAATGAAGTTTAGAGTTTCTTGGTGGAGGACTCTCTGGGCTCTCTGTGTCTTCACATTTTCTGAATAAACTTTTTCTTGTTACATGCTTTTCTGCATGGCCTTTGTGTGTGTGTGGGGGGGGTCCTCCTTTCGAATGGCAATGTGCAAAGGGAGGAGGCTGGGAAATGTTATAGTAAGGCTGTGAACTGTGCCTGACCAGGTCCCCAGGCTGAGCACTGATGGCTTCTCTAGGTCTTGGGCCTCTTTGCTAAAGGATAGCTGATATGCTTGGTTATTTGTTAGTGGAGGGAGTGGTAGACAGGGTCTCTGTAGAAAGAAGGAGAAGGCCATGACTCTGGGCTGCTTGTTCTGTGGGATTGCAGTGGCCTTCAGGGCTGGTATGGGGCTGACCACTGGCTTCTTCACTTCTGCCTCTGTTTTCTGATCTTTGATTCAGTTTGGTGAGTTTCTAGGTGCAGTGGGGCAGTGGGAGATCTTTGGGGGTTGCTGACAGTCTGATGTCCAGGTGGGACCTGGGGCAGGTTTCTACTCTGCCACTGTGCAGTGTGGGCCGCTATCCTGGCACTAAACCTATGGTACAGATGGTTCTCTTTCCAGCTCCCCCTCTCCTCCCAGTCCCGCTCCTCATCAGTTTCTGCCTGTGATTTAGTAAGTGGGTTTGAATGTGCTTATCTTCTATCTTCTTCTCATCACTAAACTTGATGACAGGGGCATTGTCTGTTTTGTTTTCTCTTAAATTGTGTTTAATGCATTTTTGTTGGATGAATACATGATCTTACCACATCTTCTACACTGTTTGTTACCACTTATTCCCATTTTATACATTGGATGACTAAAATTGAGACACTCAAAAAGTCAGAACAAGAACACAGGTGTTCAATTCTAAACTAAACTCCAGACTTCCTTCTTTTGAAGGCTTAATTTAAAAATCATGTGAGGTGGTTCAGTCACATTGGCTTATGCCTGTAATCCTAGCTACTTGGAGGCAGAGATAGGAAGATTGCAGTTTGAGGCAAACAAACAAAAACCAAACAACTAGTTAGACCCTATCTTCCTATCTTAAAGAAAAAATCAGAAGTGACGATTTGTACCTGCAATCGTAGCTATGTTGGGGCAGAGTAAAGCTATCTCCAAGTGAGGCTAGGCCTGAACAAAAGCATGAGGCCCTATTTGAAAAATAACAGGCAAAAAACCAAGGGGAGTGCTGCATGCATGAGCATGCTCATGCTGGTCTTGGGGCTTGAACTCAGGACCTGGGCACTGTCCCTGAGATTTTTTTTCTCAAGGCTAGTTAGTACTTGACTACTTGAGCCACAATTCCATGCTGGCTTTTTTTGGTGGTTAGTTGGAGACTAGTTTCATGGGCTTTCTTGCCTGAACTGGCTTTGATCCTCTGGGGTAGCTGGCGTTAGAGCCACCAGTGGCCAGTGGAAGTGTATTTTAAGACACTGAGTTCAAAAGCAAAACAAACACAAACACCCACAAAAAAAAACCCATTACCACCAAACCCTAGATAAAACAACAACAAATTAAAAACAACAACAGAAAAAGAGGTAAGGAAGAATTTTTTCTAGTGACAATAGCAGACAGAACTCGTTGGCTCACCCTGTAATCCTTGCTACTCAGGAGGCTGAGATCTGAGGATCGCAGCTTGAAGCCAGCGGGACAGAAAAGGCTCTTATCTCCAATTAACCACTCAAAAACTGGAAATAGATCTGTGGCTCAAAGTGATAGAGCGCAGGGGCAGTGGCCAGGTCCTGAGTTGAAGCCCCATGATTGACCAAGAAAAAAAAAAGACAACAGCAAAAAAATATTCTCCAGTTGTAATTTTTGCCCAGCCTAATGACCAGAACTGAGGAGTGCCTGGAAGAAAGGTGGACCCTCTGTCTCTGGGAAAGAGAGATGCTGCTGCATAAAAGGCTGAGTGGAAAGCTAATTACACTTTGGTTTATTCAGTGTGGCCAGAGGGACCTGTGGACTACAATTACAGGTTTGGGGCCGCAGGAAGGCTGGTACCTTTGCCAGCCTTGCTATTCTCTGCCCATTGGCTGGGGCTTGCTTTTGTGTGCCAGTGCAAGCCCCTTTCATGTTCCCTTTGCTGGGCATCATATCTCAAGCACACAGGTGTGAGGAGAGGCTTGCTCCTCTCACCAGGGCATATTGGCACCAGGGGATACCATACCCTGCAAAAGGCCTGAGGGCTTGAGCACAGGCAATCTGTACTGTAAGAGCTTTCCTGCATGTAAATGGTTAAAAAAGGAGCAACAAGCAGTCCGGGCGATGGTGGCCACAAGATCTGCAGAAACCAGGTGACACCCAATGAGAAACATGCGTGTGTATGGCGAAGTCAAACAAAACGGCTGCTAAGGCTTAGAAAGGACAATGAAGAGGCAGACCAGTGTCACTGCAGATAGGCTTCCCCTAAGTGGAGCTGGGGCTAGCTAGAATCAGGTGGTATTCCAAAGTGGACAAGCTGCCCTAACGTACATAAGCAGTGGACATGCGTGACAGGAAGAGATATTATGAAAAGATGTGACTGTGGATGGGGTGGGGTGGAGTGAATGGGCTGTGAGTAGAAATGGGAGTTTGTGGTAATCAGATCCTGGAGCCAGGAGGTTCTAAGTGACATGCAGCAACCCTAGCAGGTAAAAAAGAACCCAGAAAAGGACCCCAATACTTTTGGGAACTGGCATGGGATGGATGTCCTCACACCTCAGTGGAGGACTGACTGGAGTCTTGTGACTTAGGATGAGGATGAAGAAGGTGATCTATCCCCCAAAAGAAAATTGGATCTCTCTCAAAATAAGTCCAAAAGGACCAGAAATCTAAACAGAAAAAGAAAACTTAAAAATGTCAAAAGAAAACATAGGATATATATATTTTTTTTAAATATTAATTTTGCTGGGTGTTGGTGGCACATGCCTGTAATCGTACCTACTCAGGAGACTAAGATCTAAGGATCATGGTTTGAAGCCAGCCCAGGCAGGAAGATCCGTGAGGCTCTTTTATCTATAATTAACCACTAGAAAATTGGAAATGGCACTGTGGCTCAAAGTGGTGGAGCACTTGCCTAGAGCAAAAAGAGCTCAGGGCTAGCACCCAGGCCCTGAGTTCAAGCCTCACAACAGACAAATTGTGTGTGTGTTTGTGTATGTGTGTGTGTGTGTGTGTGTGTGTGTATGTATGTGTAGGTGTGTTTAATAAGATAAAAAATGAGAAAGGTCTCTAAATATAACCTTAAACCCATAAGCCATAAAACAGGAGAACGAAACATCCAAGTACATTAAAAAAATTTTTTTTTGCATTGCAAAAACCACAATAAATCAAACCAAAGACATAAGAGACACCTCTATTAATGTGTAAGGAGCTCCTATAAACCCTAAGAAAATGGACAATAAATCAGCAGAAAAACAGGGCAGAGGCTGAGTGGAGGCTGGGCCAAGCCCACTTGGGATGCCTGCCCTGCCCAAGGCCAGTGCCCTCTCTGATTGGCTGGTACCACATGAGTGGTTAGATATTTTGAATACCTCCCATGTGCAAAGGACAGAATTGGAAGCAGAAAAAGAAATACTAGTGGGATCTTAAACATTTAAAAAGATTCAGAGCTCCATTTATAATAAGAAAACTGTAAGTTTAAACCACAGGGAAATACCATTTTTAACCTACCAGATTGGCAAAGATCAAAAAAGTTAGCCAATCTGTCTCACAGGTGAGGATGTATGAATATGTTGTTTTGTGATGTTTAGGTTTGGGATTTTTCTCCCTCTTTGTCAGTAGATAGCCTTTGCCTGTGGACAGAATACACAGAAGGTGCTCAGTCTTGTCCTTAAGTTTGCTGATCTTGTCTTCAAGCAAGTTTCAGCCTGTTCACAAGACACAGAAATGCCATGGATAAAGTGCTTTGGGCTATGAGATAATCATGATAAATGTTCTGGTAAATGTTCTGCATACTGTGTCTGCACATAGTGTGGCATGTGACTGGGAAGGGATGGAAGGAATGCATGGAAGAGATGTATGATGTAGTAGGGATGTAGATTATAAGGACAGGTGTTATTGTAAGAGTTCTAAGCAGCATCCTGTAGCTTCTCTGAGAGGTGTTTCTGGGTACAGAGAGATCACTCAACCACCATTTCTTGGAAGATTCTGGCTTTGTGGATGGGCCTGCTAGTGTGTTTCTGCTTGGAAGAAAAATGGATGGATAGCAGTGGGGGCTGGCCACTCTGTGTGTACCTGGCTTGGGAGAGGGTGGGCGTCTTTACCACGCTGCCTGCTCTCTGCTCCTGGATTCCGCATTCATAGATGCTTGGGAAGCTGGCCGAGGATGGGAGGTCTGAGCTGAGCTGGCCAGCTGTGCCCTGGGTGTTTGATGGCAGTGTGTGCTTGAGTTATATGCTGATGTTTGGTTCACCTGTAAGTTCCTTAGGTCTACAAGGCATCCTCTCCACGGCCTGATGGTGAGAATGTGTGCCGCTGCTGCCCGCTCACTGGCCTTTGTGTCTCTTCAGTGTTGGATGCACATCTGCCAATGGAGAGGGCCAGAGACAGTGGGAAAATCTGCATCTGTGTGCAGGTCTGGAGGGTTCTGAGGACTGACCAAGCTGGAGGAGGTTTTACGTCTTTCCTAGCTAGCTAGAATGCTTTTATTTCAGACCACTTTGACCATCCCTGAGCTTCCAGGGATGTCCCGTGGTTCAGGGTGGGCACAGTGGAATCAGATGAAGTGTTCAACATTCTGTGTGCATCTTCTGCAAACAGCCCCTGGGATGAGCCTTAGTGGGGGGTGGGGGCGGGTGTGTGGCAGTCCAGGCCACAGCCCTGTGCAGAGCTGCCAAAGCTCCTGAAGGCCACGCCCTGTTGTTGGATATGGGTTAGACACCAAACTGGACCTGGAGACCTAAGCTCAGGCTAGCCCACATGTGTTCCTAATAAGGTCCTGGGACAGACCACTGTCGTGTATTTAGTTTGGAGGTTTCCAGAGGGCAAGTAGTGATATGACATGGTATGTGTGTGCTTCACCTAGCTGGAAGATGACGTTGTCAGGACCCTGTGGTTGCCAGGTACATAGTAAGTCCTGCATAAAGACTTGACTTAGATAGATGTACAGAACAGGGCGGGCTGGGGAGAAACACTGGCTTACAGAACTGAGAAGCTCAGGAGTAGCACTGGCTCCCAGCTTGGACCTCTGGTGTCTCTGAAGACACTGCCCCAAGTCTGTCTCCACAATGTCATGCCCACACAGGCATTGGCAGAGATGTCCCCAGCACCCCAGGCTACCTACCTCCTCCCAACTCATTAGTGGCAGTGGATGGAGCAGTCTCTGTCTGATGGCCTGAGCTGACTTGTAACTAGAATTCGGATTTACCCTGGATGGCTGCTATGCCACAGGAGATGACAAGGTGGGTCAGGGAATCCGAACAGGGTCTAGGTGAAGCCAGGAAATGTGGGCGTCCCCTTCAGGAGGGGAGCCAGACAGGAAGGAGTGAAAGCATCACCAAGGCCAGGTATGGGTGGCCAGTCCTTTGGCTTTGCTTTTGCCAATATCAGCCAACCCGAGAATTGTCAGGAGGCACTATCCATTCCAGCTGCTTAACTTCAACGATTTCCCCTAGAATAACACACACCCTGATTGGGACAGGCACACGGTGAGGCTGGACTTGTCTATGGTTGCACAGAAGAGCTGACCTAGCCATCACCACTGGGGACGGTGGGGAGCTGAGGGCTGGGCACCTCTGCCTGGCTTGGTGGGTGCTTATGGGTGCTTTCGTGGCAAGCTTCCACCTCTGGTCTGATCCCATCTTCTGTCTAGGTGCTGATGGTTTCATGCTTATAATTCTAGCTACTCAGGAGGCTGAGATCTGAGGATTGTGTTTCTGCCTGGGCAGAAAAGTCCCCATGAGACTCTTAATTCTAACTGACTAAAAAACCGGAAGTGGAGCTGTGGTTCAGACTGGTAGAGTGTAGCCTTGAGCAAAAGAGCTCAGGGATGGGGCCCTGAGCCCCATGACTGAGGCCCCCCCCCAAAAAAAAGATCCCAGGGCAGGCAGTGTGGCCTGGGGTAGGTAAGGTGAGAGCAGGGTTGGGCACTGGGGTCATGGCTCGGGAGTGGGGCACTGGCCTAATGTGTTCTCTGGATCTGATCTCCAGCACCGCCAGGCCTAGGTTTACAGAAGGCTTTGGGGCTTCATGGCTTTGCTGTCACCCCCCCCCCAGTAAGACATTGGTGAGGGGCTTCCCAGTTGGAAGCTGTGAGCCAGGGCTGAGACCCCCAAGCCTGATACTCCAGGGCTCACCCCAGAAGCCACAAGGACATTCTGTCCTGTATAGCAGCCTTTGCTGGTTGGCGAGAGCATGGTCAGCCTGGGACCCACCCACACATCGGAGGGCATTCAGGGTATGGGGAGGAATGGAGAAAGGGCCAAGGCTTAGGCCCTGCTGCATCCTAAGATTCCCCGAAAGCTTGTTCCAGTGATTGGCAGCTGTGAGATGACACCCTAACACAGTAAAACAAAGAACATCCCCAAACAAAATGAGATACTGACCGAATTTATCTCCTGCAGACTGGGGCATGCGGTTCACGGCGGGCAGTCAGCAGGGGGCCGCGCCATTCTACCTTCCTGGCTGCTTGGCTCCTGGGCAGAGAGGCCAGGAAAAGAACAAGAGGATGGAAGCGCCCCGGTGCTGGGCTGAAGTCAAGCTCAGCTCCTGGCTTTGGCCTGTGTGCCAGCATTCCAAGGGCCCACTCAGGGAGAAGAGACGGATAGAGATTAGAAAGCGCTGTGTTTTAGGTTAAATGGCTTCAGTTGGAGTTGGCTGGCCTTTGGAAATGACATCACGGCTCTGGGGACAATCTGGAGCGGCAGCTGGACAGTTGAGGAAGGGTTGGCTCACGTGGGGAGGTGCCCCATAGCTCTCCCTGTCCTCTTACTGTCCTGGGTAAGGAAGGGATGGCTGAACATGCTAATTCTGGCAAGTGATGAGAGTGATGACATCTGGCCTTTGGGAGGTGAGGAAGGGCTGGGGTGTGGGTAGGATAATGGCTAGGGACCAGGTGTGAGATGGTTAGTATCTGCCTTGGCCGCGTTAGCCCTCCTTCCAGACACGGCTGCCAGCTATTCTCAGGGTAGCTCAGTCCTGACTGGACCCTTCTTCCTGGACTGAATCCGTCCCACTGATTTGGCCCTACCTCTGGCTCTCCCCTCCCTGCCTCTAATAGGAAATACTCATGCCTGCCACAGGGCCTTTGCACTACCTCTCATCTGTCTACCTGGAGGTTATTTCAAGTCTGCATGTGGGGAGCTCCCTTGCATTCCCTTTGGTTCTTAGCTTCCACATCACCCCAGAGTCACCCCTTTTATTTTTGTTAAACTACCCCCTTTGATTTCCTTCTTGGCAGTTGTTACTGGAAATGATCTTTCTGGATTTCTTTGGGATTATTGTCTCTGGGGAGCAGTGGCTCACTCTGTCCTTATCATGCTTTGGTCTGCTGATGACTCTATAGAAGCCTGGCACAAGTGGGTCTCAGGAAACACTTGGATGATGAGTTAGTAGTGGCCTTTGTGGTACCACGTGGGTCTGCTCGCTCCCTTGGGAAGCTTGAGGACTAGGAATTCTGGTGGGCCTGGACTGCGCAGTATCTGCTGGCCTGGAGAATAGGCTTTTTCTCTCTTGCTCCAGCAACTTTTCTTCCTAGAGCTTCCTGGGTCCTGGAGAGTGGAGACTATTGGACAAAGCAGAGTCCCTTCCACAGTGGTTGGGCGGGACAGCCAGAGCTCTCACTTACTCCCTGCGTGTGCTGGGACTGCCTAAGTGCAGGGACACTAAACCAGCAAAGCTAGAGTAGCAGCCAGGATGGTGCAGGGCGCAGACAAACAGAAAGCCTGTGTCCTGGGGCTGGAGGTGTTCTGTGGAGAGTGGTAAGCCGGGTAGGATGGAGGACACTGGGAGCCGGCCTGCAGAGAGACCACATCCCCAGGGCCTCTCTTCCTCCCCCCAAGGCCAGCTGGAGTCCCCGTGGAGGGCAGAGCAGAACTGCAGAGCGGAGGGCAGCAGTCACTATCCACACGGCCAGGTCACAGAGCCCGGGTGTGGGATCTGGATACAGGAGTGTGTGACTGGGAACACAGTGCCCAGATAAAGACTTAAAACTTACCTAAGCTGGGTGCCAGTGGCTCCCGCCTGTAATCCTGTAATCCTAGCTACTCAGGAGGCCGAGATCTGAGGATCTCGGTTCAAAGCTAGACCAGGAAAGAAAATTCATGAGAGTCTTATCTCTATTTAACCACCAAAAAACCAGAAGTGTTGTGTGGCTCAAAGTGGTAGAGTATTAGCTGTAAGGTCCATTCCTGGACGGCGAACAGACCTCGCCCAGTACCTGCGTTACCTAGGCAACTGGGACACCTGGAAGAGGTCAAGTCGCATCCGCTGAGGTCACATCTTAATCTGATGTGGCCACACCTTTCTCCCACCTGGTCCCACTTCCCTTTACCTGGACACACCCTCCCCCACTCCCTACCCTATATAAGGCCAAACCGGGGGCCAGACGCTCTCTTTTGCCAGCCGCGTGGAGTGCCAACCTTGCCTGGTCCCAGCAGGTCTACTGAATAAACCTACCCCTTACCTGAATACCACGTGCGTGGTGCAGTTCTTACTCGGCTACCTCTTTAAAAAACCTAACATTAGCCTTGAGCATGGTCAAGGACAGTGCCCTGGCCCTGAGTTCAAATGCAAGGTCAGGGTTTCCACAGAAAGCAGATGGTGCCTTTACACTGGGGGAGCCAGGAGCATTTAGTAAGGGTCTCAGTCATGACTGGAGGAGGCTCAGATGTGGAGAAGCCGAGGCTGGCATAATGGACAGCTTCCTGGGGGGAGAAGCCAGAGGAAGGCTTTGCAGCAGGAGATTTGATCCCCCTCAAAGAAACACCCTAACTCTGCCTCCTTCCTTCCCCCTCAGTCTGTACCATGCAGGGTATGAGGTGGTCAAAGGTAGAGGGTGACTCTGGAGAGACCAGAGGGTGCCAGGATCCTGCCAGGAGCACTTGCTCAGATTTGTTTGGGGAGAGGGATAGATGAGCTGTGGGTGTTTGGCCTTTGGGGCTTCCTTGTCCCAGGGCAGCTGAAGCATGGGTGATTTTGTCTGTGCTGTTGGGAGCACAGATTTGCAGAAACGACATTGCAAACCTGACCTACGCAAGGGTGGCTCTGGGCAGACGTAGCTGTCCAAAACTTTGTTATTTGCATAAACAGAGCTGTGGATAGGTTGAATTTCCAACTGAGGCCATTGCCTGCTGCAGTCATTGAGAACGTGGCGATGGAGGCACACTGTGGTGATGGAGGCGCATTGGGGCTCCCCCACCTCCTTGCCATTCCATTTGTAGCTTCACAGGGACAATGGCAGAGGAGGAGTCCATGGGAGGTGGAAGGTTGGGGATGTTGTAGCCTGGCCTTTGTTCATTATGTACTCAGGCGCACGCGGTTTCCATTCACAGACCAAGCTGCTTCGGGACCCCCAGAGGACAAGACAAGAGAATCTGCGCTCTAAGCACCAAAGCTATTTTTATGTGTGCGAGGGGCAAGGTGAGGTGCTGCTGCAGGCCGAGCTTCAGCTGTCCCCGCATGCAGAACTGGAATTGAGGCAGAATTAGAAGCATGAGTCAGAGGAGGTCCCCGTGAGAGGAGCATTCGGGATAGCACTAGGACTCTCACAAGTCTTTTGCAGAAGCACCCAGGGTAGATGAAGGAGATTTTCTTTGGGGGATGGGGTGGAGGAGCGGGTAAGGAACAACCCAGATAGTGCCTCTGGTAGTCCGTGAGTAGGGGGTGAATTGTTTCCCCAAGTCAAATTCTCCTGTTTCAGGTTTCCAAAGCCATGGTCCCCTCTGGATGGTCAAGGCCCTGCTTCTCAGGAAGCTTTCCTCTGGGCCCACATGTGGTGCAGGGCCCAGGCTACTGAGTGACTTCTGACTGCTACCATGTCAACTGAGCTGCTTCATCTCTAAAGGAGGGGCAGATGAGATCATAGAGTAAAAATAATAATAAGATATTAGCAAGTACCGCAGTGAAACATAATAATGCATCCCATGCACCCACGAGTCAAAGGTTCCAGATAAAGGTCCACCCCACCCCCACCCCCTGGTTAATTGCCGTCGCTGTTTGGGCTAGACCTCTACGCGGATTTTCCACAATGCCAGGTGTGTTCCCCAGCCCCTGGAACACGCCGCTGTAGCATCTCTGAAGTCAGGCGCATCATCTTCTGGCCAGTGGTTTGTCGTGGCATAGTTTACACTGTCTTCTGTTTTTCATTTGTAGTCCTACATAAAATAATGGTGTGTTTTACAATCCATGTGCCTTACGCCAGATGAAACATGGGGCGTGTGTATCCATAGAAACAATGTCATATTGATTTTTGATTAAAAAAATAAACGATACCATATTGGATCTATCATGCCGCAGCTTGCTTTTTTTTTCTTCTCTTTTCCTCCACATGGTGCACTGGAGAGCTCCCTCTTCCTTAACTGCGGCATGGCTTGCACAGCATGGTGCACCGTGGTTTATGCAACAGGTCCCCTGGAGTGGCATTTAGGTTGTTTCCAATGGTCTGCTTTTCCCTGTAGTTGTGGAGAAGAGGAGATTTGGGACAGCATTTATTCCATTCCATTTCCTTCCACTCCACTGCTCCTGTTCTGTCCCCTCCTACTTCTTCCTACTCACACCACTGATCCCATCCTGTCCTGTCCCTTGTCCTGCCTCTTCCTACCTTTGTCCTTTCCTGCCCTGTCCTTATCTGTGCCAGCCCTCCCCATCCTTTTCCTACCCATTCCGTCCTTCCATCCTATTTCATCCCATTCCATGTGTCCCACCTCTCTAGTCTCCTTTCCCATTCTACATTGTTAACCTTCCTGTCAGATCTCAGGTGTAGCTAGATCTAAGGGAAACCAGAACCTACCTCTGCAGTGGCTTCTGGTCTGGGGAGGGAGGGAGGCCTATACTAAAACTTGACTCTGAGTGCTGTACCATTGCAGCTCAGCTTGAGCTGGGCTCCAGTGCCTCACACCTGTAATCCTACCTACTCGGGAGGCTGAGATCTGAGAATTGTGGTTTGAAGCCAGGAAAATCCATGAGACTTTTAGCTCTAGTTAACCAGTGACAAAGCTGAAATTGGAGGCACACCTCGACTGACAGCTTTGAGTGAGAAAGTCAAGCAAAAGTGCAATGTGCAAAGCTTTGAGTTCAAGCCCCAGTAATAATACATACACGCCCCCCACCCAAAAAAAAAGAAGTTCAGTTGTTGGTGGGATATAGGTGTTGGCATGGTTCTAAGGAAGGTATTTTAGCCTTCAGTTTATACTCATTCTGGGTAGTTGAGGCTGACAAGATGAACAGGAATCACAAACATAGTGCTATAGTAGTGACATATCACTCTTGACTTACATGGGCAAGAATGGAAACTTTCTCCTGAAGACTTGTTGGGCTCTTGTGGTGTTTTTCTGTTTGCCCACCACTGAGAACAGAGCCACCTGTCTGCCCTGTGGCACTTGGTTGCTCTTCATGGAGATGCCCAGCCATCTCTCACTGGAAGCAGGAATCATGAGAGAGGAGGGAAGGGAAGGGAGGGGCAGGTTACCTGCCTGACCTGGTATATTGCTTCCTGCAGTGATTCCCAGAGGTTTTAAGTGCCCGTGGTTAACTTCATTCTTGTGACAATGCAGTTTCTAACTTATCAGGCCTGGTCTAGCTGAGGTTCTGAATGTTTCCTCAGCTCCCAGGGCTGCAGGCACTGTGGATTCATGGTCCACACTTTGAGAAGCAAGGACTCTAAGAGCCAAATGCAAACTGTGGAGGCTGGGAGACTGGCAGAGCTTGACAGGGAGTTGGGGCTTCTGGAACCAAGGGCAGTTGAACCTGGCACTCCTTTCTCTAGCCTGTAGGTTGTTCTGCTTAGGGCTTCGAGCTCATTGACTGCAAGGTGGCACCTGGGATAGATTAAGTCTTCACTCGGAGGTACTGACGTTGGTGTTGGAGGAGAGCTGCTGGCCTTGACTTTGTCCTTCAGGCACCAGTAACAACATGCTAGTTAGCGTTGTTGTCTTACTTCATTCTAATTTCTATAACAAAATGCCTGAGATGGGGTCATGTATAAGTAGCAACAGAAATTTGTTGCTCACAATTGTGGAGTCTGGAAAGTCCAAGTTCAAGATTCTGGCAGATTCCAGCTAGGTGCTGATGGCTCACACCTGTAATCTTAGCTACTCAGGAAGCTGAGATTTGAGGACCATGGTTTTCAAAGCCAGCATGGGAAGGAATGTCCATGAGACTCTTATTTCCAATTAACCACCAGAAAAACCGGAAGTGGCGCTGTGGCTCAAGTGATAGAGCTCTCGCCTTGAGCTGAAGAGCCCAGGGACAACGCCCAGGCCCAGAGTTCAAGTGCCACAACTGACCGCTCCCCTCCAAAAAAAAAAGATTCTTGCAGATTCCAGCATAAGGGTCAATTTTTCATAAGTGGCAATTTCTTTCTTTTTCTTTTTCTTTTTTTTTTGTGCTTGGGCACTGTCCTTGAGTTCTTTTTGCTCAAGGCTAAAGCTATGCCACTTTGAGCTACAGCTCTACTTCTGGTTTTCTGGTAGTTAACTGGAAATAAGAGTCTGGTGTACTTTCCTTCCTTAGCTGGCTTTAAAACATGATCCTCAGATCTCAGCCTCCTGAGTAGCTAGGATTACAGGTGTTAGCCACCAGGGCCTGGCTTCCATTTATAATTTTGGAGGAGGACATAAACATTCAGATCATGACCCTGAAAACAAATGTCCCTGGGGCTCCTGCTGCTCCTGCTTGAGAGCTATTGGTCTTGCAAAGTATGAAAGAACCACTGGAATCACAACAATAGACAAAAATATAAGAATTGTCTCGGCTATGCAAAATCTATTTCTACAGAAGAGTGAGCCATCAGCCAAAAATCCGGCAAGGAAGCACACAGAGCAGGCAGGCTGCCCCACTATTTACCCCTAACACAGCAGGTCCCGCCCCTTTGCTCAGATTGGTTGTGCTCAGCTTCACAACCTGCTCCTGATTATAAGGTAAAATTATTTGCATAAGGTTACTTTGAAATTACATTCACAGTAGTCTCAAAATGTACTTGCACCCTCTGCTATTTCTTGAATAATCTGAAGTGTGTCTTAAGTCCATCTTGAAACCAGTTTAAGACAAAAATCTTACATTTCAAAAAATCCTCCTTATTCCGAAGTTGTTCCTCTTTCTCTTAACAAGAACCTAGCCACCAGGCCAAAGCAGGAACTTTAAAGCAACACACTTTGATAGAAAAAAGGCTTTTCTCCCAGAAGGATTGTAGTCTGGGCTCCATCTGGCCAGTGTTGGCACTGTGCTGATGTGAGGAAGGTATTTGATGGGTGTGTATTGCACGAAGAGGGCATTGTGAGGAGGCATCTCTTTTTTTGGTGGCATTGGGTTTGAACTCAGGGTTTTGCACTTACTAGGTACCATACCTCCATATGAGCCATACCTTCACTTCTGAGCCAAACCGCCATCTTTTTTTCCCCCTCATCCTCTGGTTGCTTGTGTGACAGGGTTTCCTCTTTCTGCTCATGCATTTGCTTGGACTTTGATTCTTCTATTACTTCTTTCTTGCTGTAGTACATGCCAGCACACTCTGCTTCTTCCATTGAGATGAAGCCTTGCAGATTCTTCTGCCTGGGGACGTGAGTCATGAGTTTCCTGATCTCAGCCTCCCTGTAGCTAGGATGACAGTTGTGTATCACCTTGCCCAGCTATAGGTTGAGACGCAGGATTCTTGCATGTTTTCCCAGGCTGTTCTTGAACCATAATTCTCTGTTTTCCAAGTATCTAAGATGATAGGCACGAGCCACTAGTATCCTGCTATGTAGACAACCTCTTTAACCCCTGCTTCAAGGAAAGTCTCAGTCAGTAGGACTGAGGTAGCCCCACCTACCTGAGGAGCCATGGTGCATGTTGGAATTCAACTCTTATTCCTTGGCTTTCCCCAGCACTCACAGGTTGCATCTTCTCGCAAAATGACTGAAGAGTACTTGGATTTATTTATTTAGTTAGTTAGCTGGTCGTTGGGCTTGAACTCTGGGCCTGGGCACTGTCCCTTGGCCCTTCAGCTCAAGGCCAGTGCCCTACCACTTGAGCCACAGCACCACTTCTGGCTTTTTCTGCTTATGTGGTGCTGAGGAATCGAACCCAGGGCCTCATACATGCAAGGCAAAAGCCCTCTACCACTGAGCCACCTTCCTAGCTAGTACTTAGATTTTTAACCTGTGTCTGTCTTTTCTGGGCTGAGCAGTGGGAAGATAGGCTTGTGTTCTTTCTCATTGTGTCCTGAGGCCCCAACATTCCCTAGGTGTCTTATCAATTCCTGCTGAGAGAACTGCTTAAATTTCTAGGAAGAATCTGCTCTTCCAATGGTGGCTGCTTTGTTTTTAGTTTTTTTTTTTTTTTTGTCAGTCATGGGGCTTGAACTCTGGGCCTGGGCACTGTCCCTCATCTCTTCAGCTCAAGGCTAGTGTTCTTCTACTTGAGCCACAGAGCCACTTCATTTTCTGGTGGTTTAGAGTCTCACGTACTTTCCTGCCAGGGCTGGCTTTGAACTGTGATCCTCAGATCTCAGCCTCCTTAGTAGCTAGGATTACAAGTGTGAGCCACTGGCGCCCAGGGATTGCTTTGGTTTTACTGAAAAGCAGGCTGGTGCTGCCAGCCCCCATTCATTCAAAGCAGTTATTAGTCTATTGGTTGCTTCATGTCAGTCTGTTCTCTTATTGAGCTATGTAGTTTCTGTGGGAGCTGATGGAGTGCTGGGTAATGGACACCACACTGAGCCTTACCCAGACCCGGGACCATGACAGCCCTGAGAGCTTCTGGGGGAGGTTTGGCTACGGTGCCGTGAGAGTGCTAAGCAGACTCGATGTGGCTGGCTGGGAAGGTGGGTGAAGTTGGGTCTGAGATTTGCAGGGATTGCAGGTGCCAGCAAGGCCAGGCCCTCTTCCATGTAAGACTTTGTTTTGTAAGAATTGAAGATTTTTTTTAAACCAATAAAACAAACAAAAACACTGGAGAATGGATGAATAGATGACATGTTCTCAAGACTTCGTTTAACTTTTGTCTATTTTGAATCCTGTGAGAAGCGTCTTGGTCTTGAGTCTGAAATGAGTAAGACATGATTGAGTGAAAGCTCTGGATCCCTGAGCTCGGATGGGGCAGTGAGTGGAGGGTAGCATGTGTCAAGGCCCAGAAGAAGCAGAGGTTAAAGTAGCCTGCTCACAGACCAGCAGGGAAGCCAGGAAACTAGGCACTTTGGGACTCTGAGGGGAAGGGAGTGTGTGGATGAGGTTGATGGTCATTTGAATCAGATCACATGGGAGCTTGGATGTCACAGGGAGGAGCAGGGATTTTCTCTTAAGACTAATGGGGCACCTCTGGTAGGGACATGACGAGGTCTCTGCATAATCCTGGGGGGCTTGTTGATTTTGTTTTTTCATTTGGAGTTGGTAGGATGTAAGGCAGTGGCTCCTGGGGCCATGACCCCACCTTATTCAATTTCTAGATTCTTTTTCCCTTTCTGGGTCAGCCAAGAAGAACTCAGAAACCTTTGGGGTGATGTCTAGATTTCTGTCACTTGAAGTGACCTATTTTTCTTCCATCTTGCTCCTGAATTTTTTATGAATGGATGATTACAAAAAATGCAACAGGGTCATTTGTTTTAATTTCCTTCTGACACCATCGCTGGCTGGAAGCTGGCCTCCAGGTGGTGGTTGGCCTGGGCTTTCTCTTGAGAGAACAGTCCCTCCTCCACATGGCACTGGCCCCCAAATGGCATGTGAGTCTAGCACATGGATCTGAGGCTGTGGATCAGTACCAGGATGGGTTCATGGCCAGCTGCCTGCAGCAATGTCTGGTTTGGAGATGAGTGCCTGACAGCTTTATCCCATCAGCTTGCTCGATGGAAACCTGTTCTTCATGGGGAAGTGGGCAATGGGGACTGAGGCGGATACCAGCCTCTAATGCTCATGAGACCAAAATTTATATTCCTTTTTGGGTAGCCTTTTGTGGTCATGTTGTCCATATTTCTAGTCTTGATTTGTGACCTTCTCATGCCATCTTCTGCCTGGATCCTCACTCTCTTCCCCCCAACCACTCTCCTGTTTGCTTTCCGAAGCCCTCCCTGATCTCCAGCAGACAGCCTGCCGGCAGTCCATACGCTTTCTTTGGGGCTCCCAGGAGCACTGGAGTACTCCTTCATTTTTCCAAATACACTCCTCTTGTTTTATGCTTCCTCTATAAATTCACTGCTAATGATCTTTAAAAAGAAACCAAAAGACAAAAAGAAAATGTAGCCATCATCCACAGGTCCTGAGCAGTCATTGTGGCCTTCTGTGTCCTGAGCCTTGTTTCTGCTTGGTTTCGCTTTCCTGTAGATTGTAAACCTGTGTTCAGCTCAATATTGTCCTGAAGCCTCTTTGGCCCCTCTCTTGTCTACAGGTTGCAGCTGCATCGGCTTGTGCTTGGGTATGTATTATGGTCCCCTGTAGGGGAGGCAGGACATGTCCCATCCAGCATTCAGCATTCCATGTCATGCTGTGACAGTGTATGGGCCTAGCATCTAAGCATCAGGGCCATGGGACATGTGCGTGTTCATGCACGGGTATGTGTGTGTGTGTGTGTGTCTTTCTCTTTGGGTACCAGAGCCAAACCTGTATTGAAGGCCTTTGTTGTCTCCAAATCCAAATATCCTCTCCTTTCTTCCAGAAAAGAGACCACAGAGCCCCACTCTGTTCTGATTAAATCTTTAAAAGTTTAGTCTGGCCAAACGCCAGTGGCTCACGTTTGTAATCTTAGCTATTTGGGAGTCTGAGATCTGAGAATCATGGTTGAAGCCAGCCTGGGCTGGAAAGTCTATGAGACTCAAATCTCCAATTAATGGTCAAAAAGTCAGCAGTGGGGCTGTGGCTTAAGTGGCAGAGCCTTGAATGAATAAGCCCTGATGTCAAGCCCCAGTACCAATACAAAACCGAATAAACAAAAAACCCAAACAAAACCAAAATCATGCCCAAAGCTCACACAGTGAAAAGACGTGAAGGGTAAAGTGGGTGGATGGGGAAACCACTGGGAAGGGTTAGCACCTGCTCATGTGCCTCTCAGGGTAGGAAGTGGGCCAGAAGTGGTGGTAACAGGATGGACTCCTCAGGCCTGGAGGTCCCAATGTACTTTTGAGTTTTCATGGCAGGCAGCAGGCTCTGGCAGCTAAGTGTGAAGGCCTCAAGGCTGCCTTTTGGGAGCCTGGTGCTTATTGGGCTGTGCACAGCATTACATGGGTATGGAGTTTTGTCCTGTGTGATAAGATACGATTCTTGGTGCTCCCTCAGGACCCAC
The DNA here is from genome assembly GCF_000151885.1 of Dipodomys ordii. Lineage (NCBI taxonomy): Eukaryota > Metazoa > Chordata > Mammalia > Rodentia > Heteromyidae > Dipodomys > Dipodomys ordii. The sequence continues at coordinate 1,982,668 of NW_012267322.1, read as the reverse complement.
TGGAATTTCATTTCCCCAAGCATTGCACATTAGCATGCATCAGGCCCTATCATGGACTTTGCTCCCCTGGATGGGATGCAAGGACAGAGTGATCAAGCACCCTGGTTTGTCTAGGACCGACTGAGGGGCTTCTTGGAACATAATACGTTCAGTTATGAGATGGAGAAAGCTCTAGACAAATTGGTTAAGTTGTTCATCCCTTGGTCTTCTTACAAGAAAGGTCTTCTGCTACAGATGTGGCATGCTTAGTGAGAACTTTCCATGGCGTAGTGATGTCCCAGAGGACATCCTCTCTACCCTGCGGTCCTCTCTGGGCACAGTGTGGCCAGGGGCTGGAGCAAGGGTAGCTTTCCAGTGCATCTCAGAGGCCTGGTTAGAGCTGCCCGCATCAGTCTCCAGAACTGCAGTCCATTCTGAAGGAGAGCTATGTTCTTTGTGCTTTGAGGCTGAAGGTGGGTACTGTGGGGTCCACTAGAGGCTTCATGCCTGGCCAGGCATGTGAGCCATCCATTACTGAAGATGTGTTCTGTGGTGGGCATACAGATACAGATACAAATCCTTGCCTGTCTGGAGAGTTGAGGCAGCCTGAGAGTCTTCCAGTTCTGGAAGCTTCCTTGGCTTCTTACTCAGGGTACCTAGTAGGCAGGAATTTATGAAGTTAGCAGAGCCCAATTCATCCGGCCCTCCCCCAGGGTGCCTTCCCCCTTTCTCCTCTCCCCTGGGGGCTCCCCTACCAAGCAGTTCCCTGGAGGCTTCTGTCCAGGAAGTCTACAGGGGGGCTTTGGAGAATGGAATCTTGCACCCTTTTCAGGGAAAGGCCATTTGTTCATTGAAATGCAATTTGCTTCTGAAAGGCGGAAGAAGACAAGAAAGGAGAGGGTGTTTCTGGTAAGGCCAAGCCAGGCCCTGCCCCCCTGAACTGCCCACCAGGAGTTGGGCATTGGTAAGGACAGGCTAGGCCGAGTTTGCATCTAATCCCTGACACCTCTTGATCCTAAATGCTGTTGTGCCTGACAAGGATAATCAGAAATTATATATATATATATATATATATATACATACATACACATACTCACACACACACACATACATATATATTACTTCACATACTCAAAAAATTCGACAAAGGAAAACCCCCAAGCTGACATCGTAATAGGTAGTACATTTCAAAGAGAATAAATTAAAAAAGAGAAGAAAGAAATTTCTAGAGGAGAGGTCTTTGTGTGCTCCAGCGGCCATGACGTTTTTTGAGCAGGTTGCCTCTCATCTGGTAGACTTGCTGGGAGGGGTAAGAGCAGAGCCAAGGTGGAGGGGAAAGGTCCAGTGTTGGAATGTGTGTGTGTTTGCGTGTGTGCGTGCGTGTGCTTGTGTGCGTGGGCACCCACATATGTGTTCCTATCAACACATGTACACATTTGTCAAATTACATCTGCTTTTACCTTTAAAATTTTATGAACAGGAGCATATGGCACGGTATCTTGCCAGAGAGAGAGAGAGAGAGAGAGAGTATACATGCACAAGCAGGCTTGCTTAGCATCCACTCCCCAGCACACATATGCCTACAGTCAAAAAACTCTTAGGAGATGAGAGCTTGGGAATGAGTGGGGCTGTGGGTGAGGTGACCTCCCCAGGGCCCCGCCTGGCCCGTGGCCCACCAAGCCATGGATACATCTCCATCCATCTCCAGCCCCTACCTAGGCATCTAATTCCTCTGAGCCCCCTTGCCTTATTAAAGTCACAGATCACTTTCCTGAGCTTCACTCTGTCAAGACCAGGAAGCTCGAGTTCAAACTCCCTCCCTACCATGTAGGCACTCTTTGAGGGCTCAGGTGTCTGTGTGTGTGTGTGTGTGTGTGTGTGTGTGTGTGTGTGTGTGTGTGTGTGTGTGTGTGTGTGGAGTGTGTAGGTAGGTGAGGGTCCCTGCAGCCCCTCCTCGGTTTGATCTTGGGCCGCCTTGCAGTGATCAGTGAGGTCGCCTCAAGATTCCTTCAGTAAAGCCCTTGGCAGTGATACAAGGGCCGTCACAGCTGTGCTGCACAGACCAGCTTCCAAAGGCGAGGACTGGGCCGGCCCATTCGAAACGCTCCTCAGCGGAGGGGTGCAAGGCTGGCTGTGGGTTTGGAGAACACTTCTCCTGTCCCCGGCTGCCGCAGCCTCCCCTGTTATGAAATATGGATGGTACCGGTTCCAGCGTTCGGAGACTCGCTGGCAGCGCCGAGCGTCTCCAAAGGCCCGCCTTGTGCATGCACCTAAACACTTCACTGAGCAATCTGTCAACATGTCAGCAACACATGTTTTGTAAAAAGCTTCCAGTGGGAGTAATGACTCCCACCAGGACTTCCAAAATGCTTTGAATTCAGCAGATTTCTATTGCGGGCATCCCCTGGGGTGCCTTTTACAATGCCTACATTTCAGAAATTTGAGCCACAGACCCCTGGGGGTTTCCTTTCATAATGCCTCAAAATGTAGGGTTATATTGTTGGAAGTCCCCATGGGGTCTTTATTAATACCTGAATTCTGAGGAACTGGAAATTACACAGGGCACTGCAGGGGCCCAGATCCACACCAGGAAGAAGAGAAAAACTCTGTGGGGAGATTTTTTTTCTTCATGCAAGAGTGAAAGAGAAGAATTTGCTAAAGGACAAAATTGAGTGTGTTTGAGCTTCCTTCATTTAATCTGCCTTCTAGAAGGCTACAGTAAAATCTGCAACAGGGAAGGGGGGAAATGACTTTTCTATTTTTAAATCTCACTTTGATATTTTAGGGGCCAGAGTGTGTTCTCTTTAAACACCCAGTGTCGAAGGGTATTGTTTAAAAATAAATTATTTTTCTTTTTTGGTAATTGAAAACACCTCTGGCCGGGGCCCCTCTCCCGGGTCTCCCCTTTTCCTTAGAGCTGTTAAACTCCTGGTGTGCACTCCTGGCTCATTCTCATTAACCATTTGGGGTCTCTCTGAGATATTGGCCTGCATGCTCCCCTCCCTCTCCTCCCTTCACCCCCTTCCCCTCCCTTTCCCATCCCCTCTGTGTATTAAAGATGAGAAAATCAGCCTTGGAATTGGTCCAATCACCCTGGGGAACTGGTTTCAAACCCTGGCTGCATCGAGGACTTCAGAATAGAAAATATCAAGGCTGCATGCTACTTTCTTTCTTTCTTTTTTTCTTTTTTTTGCTGCTGAAGTCTTGAACTGACAGAAGGGATGCCTTCCTGTCCCCCAACATACACACTGGCTCATACAGCAGTCCCCCCACCCTCCAGTTGTGTGGCTTAATACGCACCTCTTTGATCTGAACACTCACCTTCCGTACTGTTGTTTTGTTTCTTTCTTTTTTTTTTAAGTTGCAAGACTTAAACACATTAAGCCTTGGGGTTAATTTCAGCTGCCTTTTTCCTTTCTAAATCTGGCACTCACTGGCTTGCTGAAAAGAGGTCTCTTGCTCTTTCTTTCTATGGTCTCATTGACTGGGATGAGAAAATAACGTTGCAAGAGCTTACTTGAAGCCGCCAAGGCCAAGAAATTCTAAGTGGCTAATAAGACCCTCCTCCCGTCCCCTCCCTGCATGCTCTCCCTCTCTCCCTCCTGCCTCCTTCCTCCTTTCTGCCAGAGTGACTGGATCACACAGGGGACTCAGAAACTCACATCCCTCCCTCCCCCTGTTAAACTCCCAGACGGTGTTCAACCATCTGTGGTCTCGTGGGCCCTGCAGAGAGGGCCTGAGGAGGGGGGCTTGCCCACCAGGAGCTGGTTGGGTCAGATACTCACAGAGATCCTCTGCACCCACCCGAGCAGGCTGATTAATTAAGCAATTGCATCATTGATTCAGGTCTGTGATTTGGTGCCAGGGTGCTGGCGGCCACGTTCCTGAGCTCTGCTGGCCTCCCCTGGGTTGGGAATTGTAGGATCCTCTTCTTTTTTCTTTTTTTCAGCTGGATTTTCCTCCTTGGTGCCAATACTGGACATTCTGCCTGACGAGGGATTGTTCCCCCATCCAAGCCAGGCTCCTGGAATGAGGAGGGGGTTTCTGAGTAGAACCACTGCAGTCTTTTTTTTAACCTCTTGCAAGGCCCCATGGGCTCAAGTAGGGGCCTGGAGACCAGCGTCCACAGTCCTGACTGTGATGATTTGGCATCTTTAACCCAAAACATTGTTCTGACCAAGTTAGTTAGAAGATATTGTGTCTTCATCCATCCATCCATCCATTCTTTCTTTCTTTTTGAGGTCTCGCTCATGAAGTGGTCCATCATTTGAGGTATACTTCCAACCCTTTTGTTTGATTGATTTGAGATGGGTCTCACTAACTTTACCTAGGCTTTCCTCAAATTGGAGATTGCCCTGCCTCTACCCTCTGAGTAGCTGGGATTATAGGTATGTCCCATCACACCCACTTTGTCCTTCTTTAAAACCAAAACAAAATAAAAAGAAAAAAAATCTTGAGATTATTCTTCCTTTTCTTCCAAAGCAGTGAAATGTTCTTGATGCCATTAAAAAACATCATTTTCTCCAAGCCGTTCTCATTCCCCTGGCCAAGAAGTCATGAATTTCCCTGAGGCCTCCCTGTCTCAGACCATCTCTGGGTGATTTGACTCCCCAGGGTGGCCTAGATCCCTGCTGCCTGGGGCCAAGTCCCAGGAGCTGCTGGGAAGGAGAGGGGTGCTGCAGGCCCCCATTTCCTGTCCTCCTCCTTAGAGACTTTGGCCTTCATTTGGGGAAGTGGGGAACCCTTTCCAGATTCTTCCACAGCTCTTGGGTTAGTAGATGAGCCGGCAGTCCAGAATGAAAAGTTAACCCACTTTCCAAGAATACAGACTTTTTCTAAACCAGACCCAAATCCTGTAGCCAGAGCCTCTTAAGTTCTTATTAAGCAAAAGTGGCATTCCAAGAGCAAATCTGCTCCCCCTCCAATAAACATATAACACACAAAACCATACAAAAACAACTAAAAACCAAACAATAGAAATCCTTTCTCCCTGTGAGTCTCAGAATAAATAAGGCATTACCTTTGGGAAAGAGGGGATTACAAACTTAGATTCTTCAGAAAATCCATCCTATTTGCCAAACTAGATAGCAAACCTCCTTCCATTGCGTTGAGATCCATTGGGTTCCAGAGAAGCAGGGACCTGGGGGTGGAGCCCTTGAGCCCTGCACAGATGTTGGGGAGGGGAGGCCGGAAGGCTGCCTCGGAGGAGTGATTTATTTTATTTTTTAGATCTATATGTTTTGGCTGCATTTATTTATTTATTTCCAATGGGCTATTTTTGGTGTCTGCCAGGACTTCTTTGTAGCAAAAGCCCCCTTTTCTAGAATTTCCTTTCCTTTATTAGAGTTACAGCTCAGCTTTGTGCAGCCCCCCGGGGGAGCCGGCCAGCCGCTGGCAATTTCTCTCAGACACCCAATTACCCCCTGACGTCAGTGCGCCTCGCCCCGCTCCCCTGGGTGCCAGCATTTTTTCCTTTGTAACGCTAATAGCTGGCTAGCTAAGTGCCTGTCGGCTCCTTGGCAGAGGAGTTGATTGTGTTTTCGGCTGGATACTAAATCCAAAAACTATGTAAAAATGTCAATAGGTGAGTGCACATTGATTTTGGTTAGTCACAGTGATATTTGAGCCCCTTTGGGGACTCTGTCTGGGGAAGTATTTTACAAGAAAGATAATATAACAGAAAATTACTGGAGCTCCGCGGGTCTCTGGTGGGTTTCTTAGAGGCCTGCTAAATTGCTGTAGAATCAACAAATGCTTTATTAATCTAAATTTGTGGTTTTGTTCTTTCTTCTCTTCAGAAGGTTGGAGTTTTAATGATGCAGGCGGCTCTGGCGGCCAGGCTGGGCGGCATGGCCTGCACCTTGGCTGATGGCTGGGGGGACCCAGGCTGGTAATGAACTCTCAAAGGGCCTGGGAGCAGGGAGGCTGCGTTCCCAGCCGGCTTCCTGGGGAATGTGGAGCAGGCGCCGGGCCTGCTGCTTGCCAGGCCGAGGTCTGCATGAGCAGATAAAGTGAGGGGCTGGGGGCCTGGAACAGCTGTACGGGCCAGGCTGACTGGGGGAGGCTGATAAGAGCCCAGAAGGAGCCCAGGCGGGTAGCATGGCAGCGCCAGGAATCTGACGGGGTATCCCGACTGGCAAGGAAAGTTAAGGGAGGCCAGGTCGGGGGGGATGGTTGGCAGACCTGTGGAGAGAGATAATCATAATTGATGGAATCAAAGTCACAGCACAGCCTTGTGTTTTCTTGGCAATTAATCTCTACCCCCCCAATACACACCCTCAGTTTCTAACCCCCTGGCACTCTTCAAGCTCAGGATGCCCCCTAAGCAGTCTGCACACTCAGATAATCAGTGCATACCCTTCTTGCTTTGGGGTTGGGGGAAGCCAGGGAGATGTATGTGGCCAAGAAAAGACACAATTAGAGATTCATTTAAAAAACAACAACACACATACATTATGAACAAACAAGTCAGAAAAGAAAACTGCACTGAAAAGTTAAGGATGTGTCACCCTGGGAGCGCCACTGATCTTGCACAGGAAAGGAAGGAAGAATATCGATGTCTTTGTAAGAGTATGGGCTCAGTGTGTCCTGGCTGGGCAGGACAATGTGGAGGCAGGGCAATTCGGGCGTATGCAGTGCGAGTGTGCGCGCACGTGCCCCCAAATGATGCTTCAGGGGGTGACAGCATAATGGGACGGGCAGTTGTTATGGTATACAGATGCCTGTATGTGTCATCTGTGCCCCTCTACCTTTTGTCCCTTGAAAGCCATTCCGTCTCTTGTGACCAAGAGCTCCAGCCTCCTGCCTGCCCCCATAGGTGAGCTTTCAGACGGCCTTTTGTTCGGGCACACACGCTGGCACACACCTGCTTCAAAACACGAGTGACCACATAAACTCTGGCACACGCACACTCACTTCATGGCTCAGCCACTGCTTGCTGCTTCCTGAGCCCAGGAATGTTGGCCACAGGATCTTGAGCAAATAAAACACTCCAAAAAATGTCCTTGGTGTCTTTTCAATTAAAATCAGTTCTTAGTAAACCTGTGTGTCCATTGCACATGCCAAGCCCCGGTCCTAAATAAGTTGAAATTGTATAAAGGAAGCAATTGGTCCCAGCCTTCTAAGTGATTTCTCCCCTATGTGTGGCTTCTGCTTCTAGATTCCACTTGGTGGGTAATTAGCATTTGGAAAAGAGGCCGTTTATTGGAAGGTGAAGCCATGATTCAGCAGGACTTTAAAAAATCATGCATTTGTCCCCTTTTCCCCCTATACCATGGCTCTCCCTCCTTCTTGGAGCTGGTGTATCCCAGCAATCTCTTGGATGGATGACAGTTCTGTACCCAGAAACCAGGTGACTGAGGAATCTAGCGAGAACGGGACTGATTTTATTTGGCTCATTGATTGCCTCTCACCTTGGGGCTGAAACTAGCCTTGCTTGGAAGCAGGGTCCTGAGCATGGAGAATGTGGAAGGGCCAAGGAAAAGTGTGGGCTGGCTTCCAGTCCCCAGACTGCCAGCATTCCTGCACCAGCCTTTGGGTGGTTCCCCCTGAGCTTTGTCTACTCGATGTGGTGGGAGGAGGAGCCTTTGGAAAGGAGGCCCCCTGTGACTTCTGAGCCTTCAAAGCCAGGCCTGCGGCTTCCAGACCCTTCAGCTCCCCTCCTGAAAGGGCTCTCCAGGCCAGCAGCTGTTTTGGGGCTTGCAGAGGCAAAAGGGGGCTGGTCCTTTGTCCCTTGGAGGAGGCCTCCGGGAGGCCCAGGCCTGCATGGCGGGCAGCCACATTAACCTTCCACCTCGGGTGGGAGGAGGCTTGCCTGAGGTCAGGCACATAATGAAGCTAGGTCCCTGGTTGTCCCCTGCCTGGGCTTAGGCAACAAAGGCCTAGTCAGGCTGTACAATGAGGAGGTGGGGGCGGGTAGGTGGGGCCACAGCCAGCCTTGTGGTCCTGGTTTCCTTCCAGCCCACCCCATGCTGGGCACTTCAAAGGAGCCTGGGGAGAGGCCAGCCAGACTGGGCCGGATTGGGCCTCCTGCTCCCAAAGCAACAGGAGGTGGAAAGCCACCTTGACAACTCTGGAGTCAGGTTTTTGGAATCTAGCACCCCGGGGAATCTGGGTGGTGGATCTTTCTTTAATACCCATTTCTTCTTTGAGCTGGTGCTCTGTTTGGCCTTGCAATAATAACAATAATAACCTGGGTACCTTGCTCTAAGTTCATATCCTTGTCCAGGTGGAGCATTTCTTTCCTGTAGTGTAATGTGTTCTCAGGAATCACACTGATTGGCTTAGATCAATCCTGTGTCCATTAGTAAACTAATTTCTGTGACTGGGGGAGCAGTGCTGTTTGGGGTATTGGAATCACGGGGCAAGGGGAGCTTACTCTAGGAAGACAGGATGGATGCTGGATATGGCCCATTCCACTAAACATTCCATAAACATTCTTTGAACTTTATCCTCACACAGGCAGGCCTGAGCTCCTAAGTGGGTGCTGATCCCAGTTATGCCCAATTATGCTTCTTGTGTGCTGTATGATTTGTATGATGTCAGGCAAGTTACCTTGCTTTCTGTGCTCCGGTCTCCTCATCTGTGCAATGGAACTAAATAGTGTATACCACATAGGGTTGTTGTGAGAATTAAATGCGTTAATTCGTGTAAAGTGCTCAGAGCAGTGTTTGGCTCCTGGTAAGCACTTAAATATTAACTATTATTGTTTTCATTCACTAATTTATTCATGAACTCTTACGCACTCAGAAGCAAGTGAATAAATCACAGGCTTTGCTTTTGTGGAGCTCGCGGGGGATTCCGTGATTATTTTTCACTCATTTGTTTAAGAAATATTTATTAAGTACCTACTGTGTACCAGGCACAGACGAGGCAAAGCTTGAGTCCCAGCTGTAGGAGACAATCTCTGCTTTTGTGAAGATGGACAAAGAATCTTCCCTGACTCTCAGTTTCTTATCTTAGCAGAGTTTTGTACATTCACAGCCCCGAAAGTGACATTTTCTCTGTGTGCTCTTAGAGAGGGATGTCGGTTCATCCTCAAAGCATTGTCCACCCCAGGAATTCAGCCTCTCCCTCCCCCCATCTTCATCCCTTTCTCAGGCCTGCCTTCTGTGTGGCTGCTGGACTCAGCTTCTGTGCTTCCAGCAAGATGGATGAGGTGTCTGTAGAGCCTCTCTGGCATCTGCCCCGGGGGTCAGCCTGGGTTCAGGTGTGGGTTCTTGGTGATAGCCACTGTGTCCAGCTGACCAGACCCCATCCTCACCTGGCGCTAACCTGGGACAGAACTCCTGTGTGGAGGTACTTGGTTTGCTCCACTCTGGTTTGTATGGGTCATTTCCTGAGGCAGACCCCTTGGCCCTGTGTACCAGGATGCATGCTGGGATTCTGCTGGAGAGGAGATGGAGAGGGAGAAAGCCTGCTTGCTTCCTCTCCCAGCCCACAAGAAGGGGAGCTCACCTGTGATGTGCTCTGCATAGGAAATGGGTTGGGGGCAGCCATTCCCAGCCCTCAGCACCAGGTGCATGCTAAGCATTTCTCTCTGTCTGGATGGGCTATGTATTGGCATGACCTGTGCTAGCCTCCTCTCTGACCCCAGCTCATGTATCTAGTCTGTATCTTTTCTGTTTAATATCTCAGGTATGGTTATTCATGCCATGAAGTAAGTGGCCCTTTATGCAAATATGTGATGATAGTCCTTGTTCCCATTGAACCACTTGCTTATACAGGGATGCTGATGTTACAACCTCTGTGTGCTTTAGGCAAGGCTGGGTAGTGCAGACCATGAGCAGGCAGACTTGGGAAATGGACCTGTCAAGCCTTATTTATTTATTTTGTTATTAGCACTTCTGGTGGTAGAAACAATGAACTCATCAACCCCAGTTCTCCAGATCTCCTGGGAATCTTGAGCATAGTAGGACATTGTGGGGATCCATTCCTAATAATGCTTTGGAGCATGTCATGTGGGAATGAGCTGTTTAGGCTGCCCAGACATGTTCTTTGGTGAATATATCTATATCTCTACATATTTATGCATCTAGATCTCTATCTATCTATCTACCTATCTATCTATCTACCTATCTATCTGTTCTGGGGTTTGAACTCAGGACTTCAGTGCTCTCCCTTGCCTATTTTAATCCAAGCTGTTGTGCTGCCACTTGAGCATGACACCTGACACTTCCCATGTCCAGCTTTCTAGTGAGTAATTAGAGATAAGCTTCTCATGGACTTTTCTGCCTAGGTGAGCCTCAAATTTTGGTCCTCACATCTCAGCCTTCAAAGTAGCCAGGATTGCTGACATGAGGCACTAGCATCTGGCTAAGATCATGTATTTTAACCTATGAAGAGCCTAAGGCTCAGAGGTGTTCACTGGTGTGCTCACCTAGGAACATGGCAGGGCCTAGAGGAAAAGCCATGCATCTTTGATCCCAGAACTTGAGTTATTGGCCAACCAAGTTCTGTACCAACAGAGTGAATGGAGGACTCAAGCATCCTGTCAAAGGTGGCTGATTTTCTATCCACAAGTGTCACAGAAAAGATCTTTTTTGATAGATTGTAAAGTCTTCTTGTATCTTTGCAGATAGTCTGTCTCAGAATCCATCCTGAGCTCTGTAGACTGCTTTCTGTGGGACCCTCTGCTCCAGCCAGGCAAATCATTCCCAACTAGGGTCTGCTTCCTGATGATCGGTGGCCTAGATGAAAGAGCTGTGAGCAGCTTCTGAGAAAGAAGTAATCGATGACCCTGATCAGAGCCATGTGCCTTGGGCTGGAGCATTGGCTGCGAGGGAAGTTGCCCTATGTGTAAGTGCTCCCCAGGGCTCGGGTCTTGTGAGATGGGTTCATTAAGTTTACTTGTAGCTTCCTCTTCTGCCTTCTGTACTGCACCTGAGGCCTACATCTCCTGATTTCAGGGTCTCCTTTTCTCTCTTGTTCTCCATTCACTCTGTTGTCACTGGTTGTGCCTCTCCCGCTGCTGTGGGTTCACCCCACTGGGATGTCAGAGAATTCCAATAGGCACTGCCTGCCGGGCACTGGTAACTCATCTGCAGATCCTGACAGAACTGTATTGTTGCCTCTTCTAGAACCCTTCCAATCTGCATGCACTTTTCCCCAAAGGAATTTATGATTATTATTGATAGGGGTGGAAGTCCTGAAGAGTCTTTGAGGAGTTGGCATTACTCCAGGAATTGAAAATGGGTGATTTGTATCTCATCAGTCCAGTGTTTAAGTTCTTTTGCCACCTCAAGTCTGTGATCATCAGCAATTAATCAGTTTGTAAGTGTCTGCAAAACTGACCATGGAAGCCTCTTAGGAGGTGATGGGGGCTTTGGTGAGACCATGAGTGTGGAGACCAGCACACATAGGGGTTCTGGTCCCCATGGCCTGAGCAGGAGGCCCCAAGAGAGTGGGGGAAGTGGAGAGAGGACTTGCAACTGAACCACACTGTCTCAAGCCAACATCCTAAGTGGTCATAGTGACAAATAAATAAAAACAAAGATATGGTTAGGAGCAAGTCTTCCTGTTTGAGGTCATCTTAACTTGTGCTTGTGCAGCAGCACATCGAGACTGGGCAGTTTATAAACAATAGTTTTATTTGGCTTCACAGGGCAAACTGAGAGCCCAGCCAGGCCTCGCATCTGCCAAGGGTCTTCCAGCATTGTCCTATCAGTGCAGTAGACATCACAAGGCCCAAACCATGTAACCAGAAGAAAAGAAAGAGAGATGAGCCCATTCTTCTCTCTGGAGCCCACTCTAGCATAGAGGGCTGTGGTCTACTTGTGGGTAGAACCCCTCCCCCCACCCCTTGTTGCCTCTTAACACTGTCCTCTTGGGGAATCAACACATGGTTGAAGCATAGCCTTTCCTAGACTTACACCCAAACTTCTAAAGCCTTTGTGCCTGAGTTCCTTAGCCAAGTGCTTGGGCTGCCTGCTGGGCCTGCTGTAGGAACCCAGCTAGGAAGGCCTCCTCCTTCCCCAGGGAATTGGACCTCCAGGCTACCGAGTATCAATTCTGCTTCCCACCAGCCACACCACCTGTGGTACTGTGAGTGTCTGAAGTTTTCTTTCTTAAGGAGTTTTTTTTATCATGTGAATAACACAGCTGCACTCCATGTGGGGTGTGTGTGTGTATGTGTGTGTGTGTGTGTGTGTGTGTGTGTGTGTGTCTGTGTGTGTGTAAGAGTGTTAGTGCTTGAGCCAGGTATGATAGTGGTTCATGCCTATAATCCTAGCTATTCAGGAGGCTGAGATCTGACGGATCACAACTTGAAGCCAACCTGGGCAGGAAAGGCCCCAGACTCCACCTCCAATTTACCAGCAAAATGCTAGGCTGGCAGTGTAGCTCAAGTTGGTAGAGTATCAGCCAAGCAAGCAAACAAGAAAGTGCAAACTCTTGGGTTTTTTGGGTCCGGTCGTGGGGCCTGAACTCTGGGCCTGGGGGCTGTCCCTCAGCTCTTCAGCTCAAGGCTAGCACTCTACCACTTGAGCCACAGTGCCACTTCACGCTTTTTTTCCCTGCTTGTGTGGTGCTGAGGAATCAAACCCAGGGCCTCATGCATGCAAGGCAAGCACTCTACCACTGAGCCACCTTCCCAGCCCCAGAAAGTGCAAACTCTGATACTGGCAAAAGGGGGAAAAAAAAAAGAAAGCATGTTACTGCTTTATTTAAACTATTAGACATTTTAAATGTGCTACTATTGTGATGCTGTGATCACACTGGCTTAGCATTGGTTAGTTTATGACTATACCTGGGTCCCATCACTGAGGAGACTGAGAGTTTTTATGGAGGGTGGAGGGGGGGGGTCTCATTGGCCTCTCTGGCCCAAACCTCTACCAACTAGACTGCAGAGCAAGGGAGCAAGAGGATGGGCACCCATGAGTCTTTTCTGTTACAGTGATCTCTTTGGCTCCTCCTCTTGATACAAAGACCTGTGTCTAGGCCCAGAGTAAGTTATTTGTAATGCGTTTTTAGAGTCAGCATTGCAATCTTAGCTATGACTGTCTGCTGTGTAGAAAAAGGAGGAGCCTGCGTTTGAAGTTTAATCCAGCTTCTACTTAAGCTCAGTCCCTGGGCAATCCTTTTTTCTGCCGCTGAGCTCAAACAGCCAGTTCTCAGGTTTGATCTGCTGCCCCACGGAGCCCTGCCCAATGTGAATTTGAAGAGTTTTTTTTTTTCCCCTCTCAACCAGGGAGACTTGCAAAAAAAAAAAAAAAAGAAAAGAAAAAAAAGAAAAGAAAATGTCAGCTTGGTTCAGCAGTGTGGGCCCCCACGGTGGGTCCCTGGGTTCCTCCTGGTCTCTGGATAGTTTCTGGAGGGAGACTGGCTGGGGGCCCACCCAGACTGCCAGCTTTCGAAGGGTGCCTCAATCCTTCTCTGGTCCCCTCTGAGCTCTCTCTGTTGGTGGATGGCAAGCACTGGGGAGTCTGGGAGTCCTGTCAGGCATGTGGGGGGCAGAAAAAAAGGAGGGAAAAAAGGGAGGGAAATGAAAGGCGTGAGTTTGTCGGGAACTGGTGCTGGCGATGGAAACAGGAGCCGCAGCAGGACAGAACCCGGTGGCCTTCAAAACTTTTCTTCTCCCCTCACGCCACATGACTCGGAGGATGCAGGCAGTAATTAAAGACCCCCCTGGCTCCTCATTTTCTGTGTCCACGCCTTTGATCCGGCTCATGTTGGGAGGCTATTTTCATTGTCCTTGCCTTTCTTTCATTCTCTTTTGATGGCAGAAATGTTGATCTTTGATTCTGGAGTCGGAGGTGGGCAGGAGAGTGTTATAGGTCTTACATAATGCATCTTTTCACATCTTATTTTTAAACGCGAGCATAATCAGAGCCGGGCAGAGGCCGGGCTTCATTTCCACCCGTGTGTTGGAGAGAGGTGCTTGCTAGCCCTGTGGGGCCAGGCCTGGGGGGAGTGGGGCCAGGCAGTCCTGTGCAACTGAATGGAAATTACTAGACGAAACTTCCCCCCTTCCCCCCCCTTCTAAATATAACCTGGAGGGAGTTTTTCCTAATTGTTCCCGGATGGGGAAAATGTGCTGGGAGAGCACAGGACCGAGGACTCCGCCTGCTTGCGCCTGGCTTCCCTTGGCATTGTGGGAGGCCTGCGCGTGCTTTATTAGTGAATGTTAATAAACTATGAGGACATGTTAGATGCACTAACGAGGCAGAGGCTGAGGGATGCTGTGGTGCTCTGCCAGGTGAAGGGAGGTGAGAGTATAGGCCCTACCTCCTCCCCGAATTAACCGTCTTTTCCAGTATTAAATACCATGGGGTAAGAGAGGAGATCTGGCAGGTGACAGTAAACTCATAGTCCAGGCCCAGGGCATGGATGTTTCAGGCTAGTCCAGGGGTTGCATAGGAAGGCTAAGAAGCTGGGGCCATTGGCTTGGTAACTTCAGACCGCCCCTTGTTCTACATAGCTGCCTTGCCAGCGGCTTCTGGGTTTCTAAGGGGAGCTGGATCTTGGGGATGCATCAGAAATTTCCTGGAGAGAGAAGGGAATCTTTCTGTTGAGGGACAAATGGTTATAAAGACTTCCAGATAGAAAAGTCTGGGTGTTGCTGGAAGGGAGCTGGTTGGAGCCTCAGCTGCTCAAGAAGGGTGGGTACAGCTAGGTGCTGGTGGCTTGTGCCTGTAATCTAGCTACTCAGGAGGCTGAGATCTGAAGATCTGACTGGGCAGCTATGTCTGTGAGATTCTTATCTCTAATGAACTACCAAAAAGCTGGAAGTAGAATTGTGACTCAAGGTTGTACAGCACTAGCCTTGAGCAAAGGAGCTCAGGGACAGCACCCAGGCCCTGAGCTTAAGCCCAACCACCAACAAAAAAAGCAAGAATGGTGGGTGAGCAGGAAGGGCTGGGGCCTCAGCCAGGATTTTACGGTCTCTATAGGGGTACCCTTGCAAAACCTGTGGCAGCAGGGTAACTGGCTCCCAGGATGAATTGTACTGAAGTTTGAACTCAAAGCCCTGGCCCTTGCTAGGCAGAGAATCTACCACTGGAGCTATGCTCTCAATCCTTTATGCTTTAGTATATTTTCAGAGAGTGTTTTGTGTCTAGGGCCATCCTCTGACCTTGATCTCTCTTACTATGCCTGTGGAATAGCTGGGAGCTACAAATGTGTGCTTCTGTGCCCAGCTATTAGTTGAAATGGGGGTCTTACTAACTCTCTGCCTTGAACCACAATCCTCCTAATCATTACCTCCTTGATGTCTGGGATTATAGAGGTGATCTACTACAGTCATGTCAAGTGCCAGGATTTTTAGGCACTAAATTTTTTAGTAGACATTCATTGAGCACATACTACTCAGAGTTCCAGGCATAGAATAATAAGTAAGGCAGACCCAGAGACTCCCCTATAGAACTCCTAGTCCAAGGGAGAGAATGGCAATAGATAAGTCATCACATAAATAGACATACTCTGAGAAACGCAGCTAGGCTATTCTTCCTTGTGTGACCACCATGGGATGTACTTCCTCAAGCTTGGATGGCATGCACCAGTCCCCTCACTTGGCCTCTTGCTACAGACAAGAGATGAACACAGAGCTGGGAATGTGGCTTAGTGGTAGAGTGCTTGCCTAGCATGTATGAAGCCCTGGGTTCGATTCCTCAGTAACACATAAACAGAAAAAGCGAGAAGTGGTGCTGTGGCTAGAGTGCTAGCCTTGAGCAAAAGAAGCTCAGGGACAGTGCCCAGCCCTGAGTCCAAGCCTTAGGACTGGCCAGAGAGGGTGTGGGAGGACACCGTCTATACATGCTGTTGTCGCCACACTGGACTGTCTTACAGAAAGCTATTTGATAAGATAGGAATGCACTCTAAAAGAATGACAAAGCAGAGGATAGCAAATAGATAGGCAGTAAGTCATGCAGTCACGTATTGTCAGGACTGTGCGCTGTGCACTGTTCACGGCTGCTTGTGCTCTACTTCCTGAATCTCAGTCATTGCCAAGTATTGTGCACTGCAGTGTGTGCTCCAGTCCCTAGGATGGCAGTGGCAATTCAGGCTTGTTTACGCCAGCACAATCTCAGACTCAAGGACAGTGCACAGTGACACATCAACATGGTGGCTATGTGGTCACTATGCACTAAGAATTTTCAGCTATCTTACAGTCTGGGGGGAGTGGACCACTGTGGCTCATGCTGTCCACCATAGATTGGAGATGTCACATGTCCTAGGCACACACCCTTGATAGCTAACGTGAGCCCTGAGGTGGGAGAGAGAAATAGTGCCCCCTCCTTCTAAGGATTCACACTGCTTTATCACTATGCCTAGTAGCCTGAGGCCATAGGACTCCTCACTACTCAAGCTCATTTCCTCTTTCCATCCCAAAGACAGACCCAGCTAGGTCTGAGCAGGAGATGGGCAGGCAGTGTACCAGCTCATATATGGTTTCTGGCCTGCAGTCTGGGGTCTTTGTCCCTGCCCTATTTTTATCACTGTCTAGAATTTGTGCTGATTAACTACATGATAATTTTTAAGTGTTTCTTTAATTTTCCCCAGGGTAATTGGAGCTCTAAATTTAGATTCTTGAAATATTGCTGCAGTTTTAACTGGGTACTGGTGACTCACGTTTGTAATCCTAGCTACTTAGGAAGCTAAGACCTGAGGATCATGGTTCAAAGCTAGCCTGAGCAGGAAAGTTCATGAGACTCATCTCCAACTAACCACCAGGAAAATGGAAGTGGAGCTGTGGCTCAAAGTAGAGTGCAAAAGAGCAAAAAGGACAGTCCCCAGGCCTACAACCTACCAAAAAAAATCCTCAAGTATAAAAATATACTCTCATTAAAATGAAAAATATATTTTTAAGGCTGGGTGTGGTGGTATACATTTGTAGTCCCAGCCACTTGGTGTAGGAGTGGGGGTTGAAGCAAGAGTAAGTTACACAGGGAGACCCTGTGTGGAGCTGTATTGAATATAAGAATGTTCCCAGAGCCAGTTGTGATGGCTCATCTTATAATTCTAGCTACTCAGGAGGCAGAGATCTGAGGACCACAATTCAAGGCCAACCTAGGTAGGTAGGCAGGAAAGTCAGTTTATACTGACTCATCTCCAATTAACCAGCAAAAAGTCTGAAATAGAGCTGTGACTCAAGTAGTAGAGTGCCAGCCTTGTGTGAAGAAGTTAAGTGTTCAGGTCCTGGGTTCAAGCTGCAATACTAGCAGGATAGGGTGTAAAGATGTACCCGCTCTTGAATTCTTTGTAGCTCTAACCCCAGCAGTGACTGTACATTCGCATGCTGTGTGTGTGTGTGTGTGTGTGTGTGTGTGTGTGTGTATCTTTTTTTAAACCATATGAGGTGGTGAATTCTTCGAGAGCCACGTTGGGCTTGGTCACCACTGAGTACTCTGTTGGTGGCACACAGAACACCCAAGCAAGTGCTTGTTGGGTGAAAGGTTACATAGCATAGTTGTGGTAGACACCAAGCACCTTTGCTCCCTGTCCACAGACAGGAATTTTTGAGGATTCAGACAGATATAAGGACCAGCAGTGTGGCCCAGGGCATGACCTCTTTCTTCCTGGGGCGCTTCCTTAAATGCCCAGTAGGGCAGGGCCCTGGCTATTGGTGGTGGACACCCACTCAGAGCTGCCAACATGAGGCTCAGATACAGTCATTCTCATGGTAATAAACCCCCTTTCACCCTCACCCATGAGGTAGGTGTCATGTCCCCCATTCCCATTTCACAGACTCAGAATCCGAGGCTCAAAACAGTTTGATAATTTGTTCAAGATTATGCAGTGAGGCAGTGACACTGATGTTCTGAGCCTGGGCAGCCTGCATGCCCCCTCCTGCTTCTGTGGGTTGGCACCCCACGAGCCTCCCACCTCGTCTTCTGCCTCCCAGGCCCTACTGCTGTGCTCAGGGCCATGTCCCATCTGTCAGAGTTTCTGTTCTGGCCAGCTGCAGCGTGCCTCCTGGGATCCTAGACCAGGACAGTTGCTGCTGAGGGAGGGGAAGGGAGCTGGCAGGCTCAGCCTGGCTCCAGCACCTGGCTCTGAATGTATGGCTTGAGGGACCGGCTGACAGCCCATGACTTGCCCCCGGGGCTGGCCTGCCCTCAGCCTCCTTTTCTGAGCAGGTGGAGTGGGACTTGGAAGGCCCAGTGAGCCCCACCAAGCCTGGAGCAAATGTATCCTGGCTCCCCTCTCTTGTGGTAGAGAGTGGGGTTGGAGGAGAGAGATGTAGAAGGGGCTGAGAGAAAAGGGCAGAATGAGGGAGGCTAAGGAGAAGCGCAGGCCAGATGTGGAGGCCAAGCTAAGGAGGCTGAAGGGATAGGAACGCACCGTCCTGGCCGGCTTGTCAGAGGAAAGCAGTGACAAGACGAACAAGTAGGACTTAGAGGAGGAGAAGCAGGAAGGTGTAAAGGAGGGATTCAGAGGCCTGCAGAGATAGAGGATGGAGTTTGGAGGAGAGGTGTTGTAACATTTGAAAATCATAGCATTACAAAGGTCGAAAGGCACAGCATAGACAGAGGTTGGGAAGTTCCAGTCCCTGCACAGAAGCATGGGTGGGCACTGAGGGTGGTGGCTACCCTCCTGGCAGAGTGAACTGAGTAGCCATCACATTGTGTGTGTGTGCGTGTGTGCGTGTATGTGTGCATGTGTGTGTGTGCGTGTGTGCGTGTATGTGTGTATTCTGGTGTGGTGATCTGATCTGAGGTTCCCTGAGCAGCACACACCCTGCTGGTTGGTTAGCCTCTCAGGCTGCACTTCTAGCACAAGGTTTGTAAATCTCCCCTGTTGGCTTTATCACCCATATGAACTAGACAGTGTTAAAACCCAATGGGCTGGGAAGGTGACTCAGTGGTAGAGTGCTTGCCTTGCATGCATGAGGCCCTGGGCTCAATTCCTCAGCACCACATAAGCAGGAAAACCAGAAGTGGCACTGTGGCTCAAGTGGTAGAGCGCTAGCCTTGAGCTGAAGAGCTGAGGGACAGCGCCCAAGCCCAGAGTTCAGGCCCCACGACCAGCCTAAAACAAAACAAAAACAAACAACAAAAGCAAGACGTTTTCTCCCCTCTTTCGTAGACCAAAGCTCCCTTGACCAGAGGAGAAAGCAAGCTGCCCAAAGGGAACTCATGTCTCATTTTCCATTCAAACCTAGGAGTAGCTAAGTCTGGATGTTTGTAGATTATATTTTCTCCACACTGGAGTCGATGCTCTGCCATGACTCAGGGTCACAGGCACCTTTGCTGTTTGGCCATTTCCCCCCAACCCCCACCCCCCTTCACTTCTAGCTTCCTTTCTCATTGCAACTTGGATCTTGGGTTTCCTCATGCAGCTTTTTCTGCTTTGTTTGGCTGAGGCTTGGACTCCAGATTTAGGTGAGCCTTTTGATCACCTGCTGAGGACGGATGCTTCCCTAAGACCACAGGCTCACAGAGCTGAAGGTCTGGAATTTCTTGGACAGTTCTCAGTCCATTGGCCTTGGTCTTCATTGGTACTTACAGTCTTCAAAGGCTGTGCTTTTCCAGATGATGGCACAGACTTAACTGCTGGGCTGGTTTTGAATTGTGATCCTTAGTTCTCAGCCTCCTGAGTAGCTAGGATTATAGGCGTGAGCCACTGGTGCCCAGCTGGCCAGGGTTTTTGAGCCAGCCCTCACTGGCATCTCTGAACATTCTGTGTAATGTCTATTGGTTTTCTTGTCTCATGTCAAATCCTCTGCATGTTTTTTTTTTCATTCATTCATTCACTCATTTAATAAAAATAGAGATTAGCATTCAGGGCCCCACAGCCAAATCCTAGGGTCTCTGTGGGACAACAGAAATCATCTTGGATAACCCACATTGCCTCTGTTGGATGTCCTATAGACTACTAGCTTTCCAGGCTGTTGTTTGTGCATGCGTGCATGTATATGCCAATACTTGGGCTTGAAGTCAGGGCCTTGTTCTTTCACTCTATTATTTGAGTGATACTTTCACATTTGACTTTAACAGACAAACTATGGTGGGGAAGTGGTGAAAGTGAGGAGCTTGATGGACAGATGGAAGGATGGACAGATGGAAGGATGGACAAATTCTGTGAACTTTGGTATTAGGGTGAGGATATAGATGAGGAACACAGAATTGGACAGGTGAGGAGGCCAGTTACAACCTCAGATTGTATGTTTTAATTCTTTCTGGTCATCTGAAGCTAGCCACCTGCTCTCTTGTCACTGTCACCTTCTCCTCCAGGCTGGCCATTTCCTCCCCTGCTACTCTCCCTATTCCAACCATACCCAATACAGCATTCAGAGTGCCTTGACTACAGCAACCAGGTCAAAACAGGTATAGTGTTTTTGTCCCCAAAACTTAGTAGTTGTTGACAAATAAAACGTGTAAATCCAGAGGGGGGAACCCTCCCCTCCCCT
>NW_012267322.1:1733862-1962292 GCF_000151885.1 Dipodomys ordii | reverse complement strand
CCCCCCCCCCCATCTTCCCTCCCGCTTGGCCTTGCCGGGACTCCCCAGTCTGCTTCCCAGACAGTGGCCCCACTCCTCCACGTGGTCTCCCCAGTCTTCCCCTCCCCTCCCCTTCCCTTTCCATTCCTTCCCTGCTGGTAATGGGGCTTGAACTCGAACTCACGTTTCACACTTTCACTTGGCTCTTTTTTGTTCAAGGCTGGTGCTCTTACCACTTGAGTCATACCTCCACTTCTGTCTTTTTGCTGGTTAATTGGAGATAAGAATCTGATGGACTTTCCTGCCTGGACTGGCTTCAAACAGCAATCCTCTTGAGCAGCTAGGATTATAGATGTGAGCTCCCAGTGCCCTGGCTTATTTCATTTTTAATATAGGATCTAGTGCTATATGTAAAATGAAGCAGATCCAAGTGGAGCCCCAAACTGCCTTTCCCACCAGCTCCAGGTGATGCCCACACTATTGGACTCACCTTGTGAGTGGCTGGCTGTGACCTCAGAGACCAACTATACTCTTCCTGACACCCCTCCATACGCCGTCTGCTCCCTGCATCCCTGGGGCATGAGTTAAAAGGTCAGCTGCCCTTGTGATGTGGTTTGAGGTATCCAGCACAGCTGGCCCTGTGTCCTCAAACAGAAATCCTTGCCATACCCTGTCTGAGACTCCAAGTGGTCCAATCTTTGTATTAATTTTTTGTGTGTTTGTTGTTACTGGGGCCTCAGCTCAGGGCCTGTGCACTGAGGGCCTGTGCGCTTTCACTTAACTTTTTCACTCAAGGTTGGCACTCTATCAATTGAGCCACACTTACACTTCCAGCTTTTTTTTTTTTTTTTTGGGCTGGTCACGGTCTTGAACCCAGGGCCTGGGTGCTCTCTTTGGTCTTTTTCTGCTCAAGGCTAACACTCTACCACTTTGAGTCACTGCACCATTTTTAGTTTTCTGGTAGTTAATTAGAGATAAGAGACTCACAGACTTTTCTGCCCTGGGCTGGCTTCAAACCTCAATCTCAGACTCTTGAGTTGCTAGGATTACAGATATGAGCCACCAGTGCCCTGCCTGTTTTATTTTGTTTTGTGCCAGTACTTGGACTTAAACTCTGGGCCTGGGTGCCTGTCCCGTAGATATTTTGCTCAAGTGGAGCCATGACTCTACTTCTGGCTTTTTGCTGGTTAATGGAAGATAGAGTTACATGGACTTTCCTTCCTGGGCTTCTTACTTTTTTTTTTTTTTTGTCGGTCGTGGAGCTTGAACTCTGGGCCTGAGCACTGTCCCTCAGCTTTTCAACTCAAGGCTAGCGCTCTACCACTTGAGCCACAGTGCCACTTCTGGTTTTCTGGTGGTTTATTGGAGATAAGAGTTTCATGGACCTTCTTGCTCGGGCTGGCTTTGAACTGCGATCCTCAGATCTCAGCCTCCTAGGTAGCTAGGATTACAAGCATGGATTGCTGGCCCTGGCTTGGTCCAGTTTTTATAAGGGCAAGAAAGCTGTTGCTCATGGTTCCTACAGAGGTGAGGTACATGGATGTCCAGTATAGGGAACATGCTTGCTAGGAAAGCCTTGCTGCCCCTTACTGGCATGTTTTGCCTGAAGTCCCCTTCCTGTGTGACACTCTGTGCCTGTCTTAGGAAGGCTAGATGGCCAGATCCCTCTCCGCTTCCTTCTTAGAGCAGGATGCTAGTAGGTGATCGATTCTACTTCCTGCCAGATTACCACAGACCTCACCTCATTTGCCCACTCCAGGTCTGAGAATGTGGATTCTCCAAGTAGCAGGGCAGGAGGTCCTCCCCATACTCGCTGGTGCTTTTCAGTCTCCTCAGAATCCTGCTTGTCGGTCAGAGAAGGCTTCTTGGAGGAGGAAGAACCATGGAGTATGTGCCCATACATGTGTAAGCACGTGTGCATGCATGTTGTATGTTTAGGTTTGTGTGTGGGGCCTGTGTGGCTGTGACTGTATCCAGACAATACATACACATATGCACTGCAGGTGGCTTGCAGGTACACACAGGCACAGGTGTAGAGGTGCCCAGCAGGCATGTGTGCTTGTGTACAGGCATGTATGCGTGTATTTGCATCTAGGTAAGTATGCGAGCAGTCAGGATGGATGGTAAGAGCAAAGCTTGGGTGCCAATGACATCAGCTTTAGAACCTTCCCTGGCCCCCATCCATCCCAGGCTGGAGGAGAAGAGCTGCTGTTTGGTAGAGCAGATTTTGCAGCTTGGCTTTATGTGCGTGTGAGCACTTGGGTGTGTTTTAATTAACTAGAACATTTGCCTGGAAATGAGCAGCGGCGGCAGCCGGCGCAAAGGCAGCTGGAGGAGGCGGGGCGGTGGCAGCGCTGTGGCGGCCGTGCAGCCTGTGTGTCGATGTGCCAGTCCTGGCTGATGGGCTGGAGGATGGCAGGGTGGGGTGGGGGCAGGTAGTCCCAGTGCAGGCCATTGCTCCAGTAGGAGAGGATCCTGGCTGAACTTCTGGAACTCAGTCCCTTCCTGAGACAGAGATTTACTGAAGGAAACTCCCCTCTTGTCTTCTAGGCAGTTCCAAGGACTCGGAGCCTCAGCCGTTGCTAAGGTCCACTCTTGAGCACCTCCAGAAGAGGGGTTTCTCCATGGGTCTGTTAGCCTCTACTTCCCCTCCAGGATCCCTGAATCCAGCCTTGTTCCTTCCTATCTAGTGGTTCAGGGGGAAGAATCTGCCCCTGATTGGCTTGGTGACTCCTGTAGAATGCGGTAACCTCTCAGATCTCCCTGTTCTCAATGGAGATGTGGACGCCCCACTATGAGCATGTGGAATGTAATGCAATACGTCCACATGGCCAGTTTGTGATTCTCTAATGTCACACGCTGGCTGCTGCCCACCAAGGCCACATACCACAGATCCCTTAGGCACAAAATGGGTGATAAGAGGTACCAGAGAGGCCTGAGCTGATGGCAGGGACAGCTGAGTCCTCTTCCCACTCACTCTCTTTCTTGGTCCCCTGCTCACAAAAGGAAAGAGCAGGAATCTTAGACCATGTTTAATACTAATTTCTCTGTCCTTTTGCTCAGCAGACAGCTAAATTCCAAGAGGATATATGCAAGGACTTCAGTTGTGCCTCTTTACACATGTGGAGATGCATGTACAGACATATGCACATGTGTTCTGTGGTTAATGCACCTATGCACATGCATGTGCATTCAGGTATGCATTACATAGCCATATGGTCACACATGTGTGTGCAAACATGGAAAAGCATGCAGGTATATACATGTCTGTCCATGTGTTCACACACATGTGTATCAATGTTTAGGGACATGTGTGTCCTATATTCATATATAGGTACATATAAACATACAAATGTGCACATATATGCCCTGTGTTCATAGAGGTGTGTGTGGATACATAAATATGTAGGTGTGCACCTGTGTTCCTATGTGTTCACACACATGTGGTTTGGCCCCTCAGTTTAGTCTTCCAATCTAATTGCCTTTCTGAAGAAATATGCCTGCTTTAAATTTTAATTAGAAACCAGTGCTGAGAGACCCGGGAGCAGTAACTGAGGTTTTGCTCATCACAAGAGTTTCTCTTATGTTTCTTAAATCTAAGTCTAGGACAGCTTTGGTTAGGGTGGTACTGGACAATGCTGCTCCTCGTGCTGGTGTGTGTGTGTGTGTGTGTGTGTGTGTGTGTGTGTGAACTAGGGCTTGAACTCAGGGCCTGAGTTTTTCACCTAAGGTGGGTACTCTACCACTTGAGCTGTACCTCCATTATTGGCTTTTTGATGGTCAGTTGGAGATAAGAGTCTCATAGATTTCCTTGCTTGGTCTTGATCCTCTGAACTCAGCCTCTTGAGTACCCAGGATTACAGGTGTGAGCCACCAGTGCCTGACATGGTGGGTGTGTCTTGGTGCAGTTGTTTGTTAATGAACATCAGGATTCTGCCTAGGTAGGAACCTTTCCTGCAGTTCTAAAACAAATGCCAATGAAAGAGGAATTGGAGATAAGGCAGGGGTAGCTGAGGGCTGTAGGGTGCCAGGATCCTTTAGAAGAGATGAGGTCTCTGTCCTTTTTGTCTGGAAACCCTCTGGAAGCTGCAGCCTCTGCTAAGTGGGATTTTGCTGTGGTTTGTTGTTTCTCTTGGGCTGGGGATGTGGTTAGCATATTTGTTGTAGGTAAGATGATATGCGTCAGGTGGGGAGTAATTGCCTGGCTACCAGGGTGGGGTGGTGAGCCCTACCTGCTGTGGACACCACTGCTGAACTCCTGGACCCAAGCATGGGCCCTGTGGTGTGGGGGAATGGTACCAGGGTGTGGGTGGCTTCCAGGTGGGGCGCCTCCTGGTGGGACTGGCTTCTATACTGTCCCAGAGAGGCCATGGCACTGGAGGGTTGAGGGACATTCTTTGTTGCTCCACTGGGCCACTCTCCCCAACTGTAGGAAGCTCTTGAACTCAGCACTTTGGTTTAGTACTTCAATTGTGGCTCCTTCCTTCCTTCCTTCCTTCCTTCCTTCCTTCCTTCCTTCCTTCCCTCCTTCCTTCTTCTTTCCTCTCTTTCTTTCTTTCTTTCTTTGTTTCCTTTCCTTCCTTCCATCCTTCCTTCCTTCCTTCCTTCCTTCCATCCATCCTCCCTTCTCTCTCTCTCTCTCTCTTCTCTTTCTTTCTTTTTTTGGGGGGGGGTCCGGTCATGGGGCCTGAACTCTGGGCCTGGGTGCTGTCCCTCAGCTCTTCAGCTCAAGGCTAGCACTCTACCACTTGAGCCACAGCGCCACTTCTAGCTTTTTTCTTTTTGCTTATGTGGTGCTGAGGAATCGAACCCAGGGCCTCAGGCATGCAAGGCAAGCGCTCTACCACTGAGCCACCTTCCCAGCCCTTTCTTTCTTTCTTTCTTTCTTTCTTTCTTTCTTTCTTTCTTTCTTTCTTTCTTTCTTTCTTTCTTTCTTCTTTCTGTCTTTCTTTGCTTTCCTTCCTTCCTTGCTTCCTTCCTTCTTTCTTCTTTCTTTCTCTTTTTCCTCTTACTTCCCTTCACTTCCCTTATTCCTCCCCCCCCCCTTTTTTTTTTGTTGGTTATGGCATTTGAACTTAGTGCCTGGGCACTGTCCCTAAGCTTTTTCAGGGCCTGGGCACTGTCTTTGAACTTTTTTGCTCAAGGCTAGCACTCTACCGTTTTGAGCCATGGGTACACTTTGAACCACAGATCTACTTCTAGTTTTCTAGTGGTCAATTGGAGTTAAGAATCTCATGGACTTTCTTGCCTTGGCTGGCTTTGAGCTGAGTTCCTCAGCGTTCAGTCTTCTGAGTAGCTAGGATTATAGGCATGAGCCACCAGTGCCTGGCTCCCTTTCCTTTCCTTTCCTTTCCTTTCCTTTCCTTTCCTTTCCTTTCCTTTCCTTTCCTTTCCTTTCCTTTCCTTCCCTTCCCTTCCCTTCCCTTCCCTTCCCTTCCCTTTCCTTCTCTCCTCTCTCCTCTCCTCTCCTCCTCTCTCCTCTCCTCTTCTCTTCTTTCCTCTCAGCTTTAACTAGCACTTTGGACTCGCTAGGGCAGGGGCTCTGCCACTTGAGTCCCCTCTTCAATCTTTTTTGCTTTCTCTCAGAAAGAGTCTCATGCTTTTTGCCTGGGACTGGACACAGACTTGAGATCCTCCTACCTAGGACTTCTGCATAGGATCATGAGTGTGTGCCACCACACTCAGTTTATTTGTTGAGATGAGGTTTCATTTACTTTTTCTCCAGGCTGGCATGAAACTATCCTCCTCCCGATCTCCAGGTCCTAATTAGCTTGTGCTAAAGATATTGGACACTATGCCTGGTCTTGGCTATATTCTCTTCAGCTCCATCAGTGACTATGGAGGTCTTACCTTCTCTGCACCTTACTTTTCTCCTCTGGAAGGAAGGAATAGCAATCAGTACCTAGCCCATAGGGTTACCTGTTTCCTTTATTTACAGATGTGAAATCCAGAAAGCCTGAAACCTGGAAGTGGGTATAAGCATGGGCATACACATGAAACTCATTTGACAGTGAAACTTGATGAGCTGATTTGAAGTTATTTATACCAGGTTTATCATTGTTCCTTTTGGTGAATACTTCTTGTTGCAGAAAAACCAACATGCTGATCTCTTTGGGGGTACCCCAAATACTCCAAAACATTCATTGTATTGGCTTTCTCAAACCAAGAAAAACTGAGTCCTGGCACATATGGGACTGACTGGAAGGGTTTTGGGTGAAGGCTGAAGGCTGGCAGATAGGAAGTAAATGGAATCTCCACACAGAATAAATGCTCACTAGATTGTAGGTAACACTGTCATGTGACCCAACCAACAGAGCCATATTGGGCAATTTCTGCCTTTTATACTTCTTTCTTAACCCTCTTGGCCATGTGGAGTGGAGCCCTTTATGTCATCCTGGCATAGTGTGTGTGTGTGTGTGTGTGTACACACGTATACATGCACGCCCATGCCATTCCTCTTTGGAGGGAGGTGGGATGCTCTGGAGTCATTTGCTTGGTGTTTGTTACCTTAAGGAAAGGTAAAGCCACAGCATAACCCTGGGTCAGTCTGGGAGGCCAGAACCAGAGGACTCCTTTCCATATCACCCAGTCCTGCTGCCTCAAGGCTCCCTTAGTCTTATGCTGGGGACATTGGGCCTTCTTAGTCCCCAGAAGCCCTTTGGTTCCAAACTGCCTTGTGATGGGCCAGTAGGGCTTGGAATCCATGGACTGTGAGAGAAGGCAATTAGGAAAATTTAGGGTAAACCACCTTTTATTCATGAATCTATGTGAACTCCCCAATAAGTCATCTTTGGAATGTTTGCTCCACCAGATGAGTGCTCTCATCTGGGCAGTGTCTGCCTGTGTGCTCTGGGCATAATTTTGTTCTCTGAACAGCTTCTCTTTAAGAGCCCCACACATGAAAAAAGATACTTGAGACTTCTGGCCTCAAGCTGGTGTTGTCATCTAGGCAGTACTTTATCTCCATGTTTGGGTTGTAAAACCCAGCAATTAAGCAAATCCCTGCTCCAGATTCATCATAGCCCGTGTTGGCTCAGAATGAGGTGGTCTGTGGTATCCCTCTAAGCTCAAAGCTTTTGTGTGGGGAGAGCTGGTGCATACGAGGAAACTGAGACTCAGACAGGGAAGCCCTGGTTAGAAATGACACCGGAGGCAAGCTTTGGACTCCTTGTCTGCCTTAATTCACACCAGAGTGGCTGTGTTAAGTAGGCAGGGCATCCACTTTTGTCTGTGAGGTGAGCAGATTGTGGCCCTCTGGTTTTTATGTGGTTCCGGTGATGAGGAGATCTGATACCTCAGGGGCTGATGGTCTGGGTGGGGACATACACAGGTGTAGTGTGCCTTTTTTGGAAGGAGTCATGTACTTTTGGCTGTGGTCTGTGGCTGCTTGCACAGATTGGTGTCAGGCCAGCTGAGGGTCTCGCGCTGTGGAGTGCCTGCATCTCTGGGCTTGATTGAGTGTTCAGCACAGTGCCAACTGACTCCAACTTTGGGGAGTCAGCTGCTGTTCCTCCTCTTCACCCCTTGGGGCCACTGTCTCATTTGAGGGGGAACAGGCAGGCGGATTACTCGCCTTAGGTATCTCTGCTTCCTGTCCCAACTATCCCACATCTGGCATAGACACTTTATAGTGTAGAAAACACTTCCCTGACCATTAATCTCACAATAGCCCAGTGAGGGAAACACGTAAATATATGGAAATGAAGCTTAAGAGGAGGAAGACTAGGGTAGAGCCACACAACCTGAGCAGTGCTTGCCTAGCTAGCCTGGCTGTGCTGTTGTGTGGGGTGCAAGGCTGGGTGATAATATCAGCTGTTTTATTTCTTGTGGCTCTCTTATGAATCCTGTTGGTAAGAGAATGACGTTTAGGGATCTGCTGGGGTTTCCAGGTGCAACCCCTGTATCCACCTCCCAGGCCCAGATCCCATAGGGATGGAGTCTATATCCCAACCCAGTTCCATTTGGCCAGGCTCACTGCTGGGTTTGTCTCCAGTTCAGAGAGTCCATGGGTGGGGATCCCATTGAATCTGAAAAAGAGGAAGGTAGCCCCTATTCTACTCCCCGAGGAGCAGGTTCCTAGGGAAGCCCTTGCAGAAGATTCTTGCTTCTCACCCCTTTTTCTATGCTTTTCTTAGTTACCATGGAACAGAGAGGCGAGGCGTGGAGCTAACCCCCCCTTTGGTCCTCATCTCCAGTTCTCATGTCAGAGTAGAAGCACCCTTGTGACTGTCTTCATTTTACAGTTGAAGTTTGTGGCTCAGAGAGAGACGGTCACTTTCCTCAGGCCACAGAGTATGTATGTGCCAGAGCCAAGATTCAAACCCAAGTCCATATGCTTCACCTCCACTGTGTGTGTGTGTGTGTGTGTGTGCGTGCGTGCGTGCGCGCGTGTGTGTGTGTGATCCCTTAGCCTTTTAGTTCAAGGCTGGTCCTCTACCATTTGAGCCCATCTGCACTTCCAGCTCTTTGGTGGTTGACTGGGAATAGAATCTTATGGTCTTTCCTGTCTGGGCTGGCTTCAGACTGCAAACCATCGCACTGAGTTGCTTGGATTATAGGTGTGAGCCACCAGCACCCAGTTGCATTGTCCATTCTTAAGGACTGCTGTGCTCATTGAGGTAGGATGGAGACGTTTACAGAACATGTCTGGGGCTTCAGCCTGGCCTGCCCAATTGCAGACTCACAGGTGTGTTTTCTGTGGGTCCAGCACAGGTATATTTTCTCTGGTCCTGCGCAGGTGGCTTCAGGACAGCTGGCTTGGAGGAGGCAATGGGTCGGGAGGGGAGCTTGGCTTTGGAGATAGAACCATCTCCTGTCTCTCTGCTGGGCCTCGGGCAGCTGCTAACTCTTGCTTACCCAGCACCCGTGTTCCCTCATCCAGCTTCTTCTTTCCCGTGGCCTCCAGCCCTTTCCCTGGGTTTTTGTTCCTCCTCCTCAGTTGCCCTAATGACTTAGCCCAGGTGGCAAGTTGTGTAGGGAAATGACTCTAGGGAAATAAGAGTCCTTGCTACCAGCCTGGGCCTCAGATGTGCTCATAGCGGTTATCCCTGGGGGTCTGGTGGGCTGGGCCTCCTGTGCCTCCAGCTGTTAGGCAGTAAGGGAGGACCTGAGAGTATTGTGTGCATGTGTACCTGCTTGTGGTGTGTGTAATTGTGTATGTAGTATGTGTGTGTGCCTGTGGGTATATGACTGTATGTTCCTTGACACTGTTTTATAGACCGTGTGTGTCTGGGCCTCTCTGTGTACGCGTATGTATGTAGCACAGTGTCTGTGGTGCGTAGGTCGTCATGTATCTATATGTGGATTTCTGTGTGTGCAGAGGCTTGTGTTCAAGGCTTGGGCAGGGATGAAAGGCCTCAGGAACGTATGGTGGGAATTCGAATTACTGCCATTGCTGGTTGAAATACTCTTTGTAGAACCTAGTTACACAGGTTTAGATAATTAGAACAAAAAGCAAAAGAACAATTCTGTTCAAAGAGACATATCTGGGAAATTGGGGGCTGCCCAGGATCCGGGGGGCTGCGCTCTGTCTCCCCAGCTCTCCACAGCCATCTCTACGTTTTGATCACACTGTTTAGAAAATCTCTTTGTTGTAGGGTAAACTGACATTGGCCTACGCGTTTCTGCTGTGAAGTTTGCTGTGTTCAGGGGCCCACTCGGGACAGTCAGGCCATTAGGAGCTGATTAAATGAGCTAATTTTAATTTGTTCAGTGGTTACAGATGCACAGACCTTTCCATGCCCTTTTCTTGAGGCTCTATTTATTTATTAATTTTTCTCCCTGAAAGGAAAGACCTTCAGGTCTCCCTTCTCTCTTCCCATCCCCCCTTAAAAATAAACATTGAGAATATTTTTTAACAAGAACTTTGGCTGGGAAAGGGGGCCTGACTATGACTCTGTGGGATTGGCCTCCGGAGGGGCCGAGGAGGAGCCCCCATGTCTGTGTGCTGGGGCCTGCAGGGTTGGGCCACCCACTGTGGCTGAGTGCGTGGAGCCAGACCAAGCTTAATGGAAGCTGCCTCCTAGGTCTGCTCTGGTGCTTGTCCCGCTGTTTGAAACGATTTCTGTCTCTTGATTTCTCCTTTGCCTGGATTAATTCACCGTGTTGATCTCAACAAAGAGGTTGCTTTTTCCAGGAAGCCTTCCGGGAGCATCTCTATTCCTCCACAGCTCCATGGATATCTCCAGTTATAGCAGGTTCCCCAACATATTCTAATGTCTGTCAGCCTTGTTGGGCTGCGAGCTCTGCAGAGTGGGAACTTCCTATGGGGTTCACCCCCCATTCCCAGCATTCGGAGGCTTGTAAGAAGGTCACAAACCTCTACTGACAGGTAAAAGAATGGCAGGCAAGTGGGGTGACACCTGCCTTTATGGAAAGAGCCCTTATGCCTATCAATTTCTGTGGGTCAGGACCCAGATTCACCCATTCTGAATTATGGGCTGCAGTCATGTGTCCCGGGCAGGCTTGTATCCTGCTATGGGAGGTGAGACCCAGTTTTGCCTTTCTGGAGTAGGGTGAGGATGCAGGACTATGGGTGGAAATTTAAAATTCTGGGAGTGAGGACCTTGTACCTGTCTTGCTGGCCTGACCCTCGTTCCATCTCTGCTGGGAACTGACAGCAACACAGAAGGAGGCAAAGGAAGAAAATCACACAGTGAGTTGTGTGCCCTTCCCCCCCTCCCTACACACACACTTTGGGCTTGAACTTAGCACATGGGCACTGTCCCTGAGCAATTTTTCTCAAGACTCGTGCTGTACTACTTTAAGCCACAGCTCCACTTCTGGTTTTCTAGTAGTTAATTAGAGATAAGAGTCTCACAGACTTTTCTGCCCAGGCTGGCTTTAAACTACAATCCTTATATCTCAGCCTTCTGAGTAGCTAGGATTACAGTCGTGAGCCACCAGTGCCAGCTGTGAGTTATATATATGAGTTATGTATATATGTGTGTTACATATATATGTATGTACGTATATATGTATATATGTATGTATATATATGTAGTACTTCGGGGACCAGTGGGCCTTGGGAGTATAAGGGAGTATAATATACCAGCCACAGAAGGTGCTTAGAGCATGGAAAACAGGGATGGGGGTGGCTGCAGCCAGAGGCTGCCCATCCCTGCGTCACTGCCTGGATCCCTCCCTGCCTTTGTTTTGAACCCCACCTTCCACTCTGGCTTGGGATGCCTTCTGTAAACAGAGCAGGGAATACAGCACTGGAGCTTCCCTTAGAGCTGAGCAGAGGCCATCCAGCTTCCGAGGCCTGGTTTCCATTTGTAGAAGGCTAGACGGCACCCCACCCACCCCACCCAGGGGCCTCTGAGGCCTGTCCCCACCCTGTGCTGGCAGGCAGGCTGCAACTCTGATCCCTTCTGCTGT
This sequence comes from Dipodomys ordii, assembly GCF_000151885.1. Taxonomy (NCBI): domain Eukaryota; kingdom Metazoa; phylum Chordata; class Mammalia; order Rodentia; family Heteromyidae; genus Dipodomys; species Dipodomys ordii. The sequence goes on along the minus strand of NW_012267322.1, from coordinate 1,950,934 downwards.
CTCTTTGTGGTCCTTCTTTTAGCTCCAACCTCTGGGACAGGCACTGGCTCTGTGCCGACCCCAGGCTCCAGAGCCAGCAGGGGGAGGCAGAATTTCCCAGGTGCCCCTGGGGCTTGGGGCCTCAACTGGGTCAACATCTGGCTGTGGCCTGCGCCTTGGCCCGGCGCTGTCTTCTACCTCCCCATCTGCTCCCCCTTCTTCCCCGTGGCCCTTCCTCTCCCCACTAGCTGGATTCCCCGCCAAGGCCACAGCAGGAGCAGCACACCCTCAGCCTATCCTTCCCGGACGGGCCAGTGAGGCGGGCCTGGTGGAGATGCGTCCTGGGGCTGAGGTCACCCGTGGGCCAGGGGGAAGCGCCTCTCCAGCCCTTGTCTGCCCTGCCACGGGTGCTGGGGATACGAGCTGGGGTCCTGGGCCTCTTGGCATCAGCCAGCTTGCCCTCTGGGCACTCTGGTGAGCAGGAGGGGAGGTAAGTGGAGGGTCTGAGGGGCGAGGAGGGCTGTCTGGACTGGAGGAGGGAAGAATGAATAAAGCAGGCTGATGTCTGCACAGGATGCCAAGAGCCCCATTACAGGCTCCTGGTTCCTTGGGAGCGAAATATCTGTGTAGTGTATCAGGTCCAGGAGGAAGGAAACTTTTCCTGGAATGAGGAGGCTAAGAGTGAGGGGACTGGCTGCTAAGGAGACACTGTGGGCCGGGGTGTTAAGGCCTGTGTTGGGCCCTGTACCATGGGGATGGGGCATTCTGGAAGGATACTGCTTTCTAGATGTGAAGTTATTCTTGCCTTTATCTGGCCTTCCCTTCTTGACCCCCATTCCCTGGCCTCCAGTACCCTCTGTCTCTTATTGGGCTGGTATTTGTCCAGGACCCCCGGGCTCTCAAGTCCTCCCAAGCCCCCTGCCCCTCCTTCCCCTTCCCTGTCTGTCCACTTCTTATACCATAGTCCTTGGCAAGTGGGGAGGCCTCTTGGCCTTGCTACCCACAAAGCCTTTGCACACCAGACATTGGTGCCTTCTCTGATCTGCGGGGCATGCCAAGAGGTCAAGGAGGCTGGCCTCTGGATGGTTCTGCGGAGCCTGGCTAGAGCGAGGTAGAATGAAGAGCTACTATTTCTCCTGGCCAGCTACTTGTTCTCCTCAGGAAGGGACTGGTGGGTTCCTTTCTGTTTATGTTGTAACCAGGCTACCGAGATGGCAAACTTGGGTTCTGCAATTACACAGCGTTTCAGAAGCAAATTGATAGGATAACGTGTTATTATTGGCTACTGGGTTAATAGCTATTTTGGCAGGAATACCAGTCCTGCGTGGCGTTGCTGGCATAGACATAAGAATGGCGCGATGGGTGCGTCTCGCCCAGAGCAGCAGACTCCAAGGACCCCAGGGCCCTCCTTCCCCTGCCAGCGCTTGCTTGGAGGACGTTCAGCCCTGAGGAGCTGTTGCTGACAGTAAGACACAGAGAGGTTGAGATCGGCATCAGGTCACACAGTGAGTGGGTGCTGGGGGGCGGAGGGGGGCGGGCTGGATTTGGGTCCCTGTGGGGCTTGGCATCACATCTTGGCCTGTGATCTCTGAAGGCAGGACACAAGCCTTTGCTCTGCATATCACATTGACACGGCAGAATATGTAGCCAGGAGAGCACACTCTGAGTCTCCTGCTTGGAAGGTAGGCAGATCTAGGACCTGTGCTCCCTCAGATGCTGCTTTGGCTTGCTTCCTTACTGGCTTCTGTTTCTGCTCAAAGGATAATGTTACTTGTCTGGGGTGGCACCTCATTCTGCTCCCATTTCCTGTTCCTCTTGTCCTCCTGACACTACTCATTACATATTGCTGTATAATTCTTCATGCATCAGGAAGAGTTGATCTCTCACTGCCTTGGAAGTTCTCTGAGGGTAAGGGTTTTGTGGTATTAACCCCCAGAGCCTCCAATAGGGCTGGCCCAGGGAGCTCTTTTTACTGTCTATTGAAGGAATAGATGAATGGAAATTGCAATGTCATTTTGGAAAATGGCTGCCAGGTAACAGGTGCCTTGCTCACTGTCTCTTTTCTTGGAGGATGGTTTGGAATTGAGTCCTGTTATTCCTGTTCCTAAAAGGTACTTAGCAGTTATTCTCTTAGGGCTCATGAGGAGATCATTTCTTCTTACATGAGAGTTCAGAGAAGAAGGAGGTCCCCATCACCAGAAGGAACCAAGCCTTGATGAAGAGGGGACTTCAGTGCTGATGCTGTTGGTGCTGGTGCTGGTATTGGTAGGATGCATTGGATTCCCTGTTGGTTCCTTCTGAGCATAGTTTTTCTGTTAGGGCTCAGTGTTAAGGTAGTGGGTTGGCTTTCTCTATCATATGATCTTAGCAGGAGTGTTGTAAGGAGGTGGTGGAACAGCAGGTGTATGTGGTTCACCTAGTCTGGGTCCTGCTGTAAACCAGAGATCTTCCAACTCTTGCTGTTTCTGCTCTAGAACCGACATGCCGTGCCATTTTCATTGAGAATTTCCCTTGTGCCAGGTGTGGGGCCAGTGTGCTAAACCTAGATCAGCTGATTTAATCCCTGCCACCCCTCCAGGAGGCTGGCAGGAAGCCTCAGTCCTTTTTCTCTTTGGAGAGGCTTTAAGAGGTTCTGTCCTGCATCACCCAGCTGGCAACTTGCCACTGGTGGAGGGGAATTGGAACTCAGGCTTTCTGAGGCAGGACTCTGATGGGTGTGGCTAGCCCAGCACCTACAGCCTAGCTGATACCCAGTAGGCTCTGTGAGAATGAATGAGAGAATGGCTGGTCGGATCAATGACTGCAGGAATGTCCCGAGCTGAATGGAAAGCGCTTACTTGGTTCTTGGTCTGTTGGGCAGGGAGCTACAGCCCTAGCTGGGGCAGGGGTGGTGGTGGGGTGGGGGAGGAGAGGGAAGGCCTGGCTGGCTTTTCTCCCAGAAAAATGTAACTTGATAGTGTTTCTTGTAGAGAGGCCCCATTATTTGGGGGTTCTGTTCAGTCAGTTGTAGAAGTCCCTGGGAGACATACATATCACATATGTGTAGAAGCACATTCAGACACTCACACTTGTATGCAAGAACTCACATACTTGGAGGGGGATTACCAGAAAATAAATGCAGATTGCACCCCATCTCCACTTACCTTGCATTGCCAAGTCTGTCTCTTTAAGAGCAGGGAATCACAGCTTATTATCTTATTACATCTATTGTTTGTTCTGCTCTGGTCTGAACAAACAGGAGCCCCCTCCCCACCTGGTGTCTGCTTTGTTTTAATGCCATTTCTCCAGGGATTCTGGCTGGGGCCTGGTAGCTGGACTGTTCCTTCTGTCTGCAGCTAGGAGTCCCCACCCCTGCACATACCCTTACTCTCTCCCGGCTCCAAGAAGGTTTTTCAAATAAAAGAATGACAAATGTGGTTGTACTGAGGACTGGGATTAATTGTATTCTACCATGTGTGGCGGCCCCAGGGACCCACCTGGGACAGGCTCTGCTGGGGGAAGCCCCTTTGAGCCCAGGCAGTTAAGAGAGTGGTCAAGGTCATTGACTCCACAGTGTCTTACCCATAGCCTCCATTTTATATGAGCTCCTTTGAGTGGCTTTCTGCTTCTTCTTTGTGGTTAGTTTCATTCATTCATTGACTCATCTGGGTCAGTTATTCGTTCATGCCATCATTACTATATACCTTCTTTAGATGAATTCCTGGACTTCAGTGTTGAATCTCTGCACTCTCCCACCTGCCCATATATATATATATGTAGTTACCGAGTGCTTTCTAGAGGCTAGGAAACATTCATTTATTCATCTACTCATTCATACTGTGGTTCAACGTTTGTTCATAGCATAGTTACTTCTTTTTCATAAAACTGTTTTTATTTTTATAAGGGTGATGTTCAGAGGGATTACAGTTACATAAGCCAAGTAATGAGTACATTTCTTTCTAGACAATGTCACCCCTTCCCTCCTTCTGCGTGTGTGCGTGTGCGTGCATGCGTGTGTGTGTGTGTGTGTGTGTGTGTGTGTGTGTGAATGTGTGCACATGCTCAGGTGTGCATGTGCGTGCACTCTCGGGGAAGTTTCCATAAATCCAGAAATACTGAGATTCCATGCCACTGTTGAGTTCAGTGGCTGGGACTTCCGGGCTCTTCTAGGCTTTCAAAGCTGAAGAACTCAGTTTCCCCATACACATCCTGGCTAGTTAGGTGGGCATTATTCCCAAAGGGAGGATTTGAACCTCTGATAATAAACTTTTAAGTCCTATGCAATTGCCTGGCTCTGTCACCTTAACTAACCCTTCCTCAACCCTCTGAGATTCAGTTTCCTCATCTGTAAAATGAGTAAAAAATCTAGCAAATGGATTTTGTGTAGTTTCAATGCAGTACAGCAAGTAAAACATTTAAGAGTGATAACTAAACTTGGTATACGGAAGGTGCTCAGGGGACACAGCACAGTGTGACGCCAGGTCCTGGCTGGAGTGGAAGGAGGTGATAGTGGTTCGGGATGAGAACGCAGTGGACAAGAAGGACAGCAGGGCTGGGCTGGGGCTCTTGGGAAGGGACGGCAACGCAGGGAAGGTGCTGCGGGTACCACCACAGCTGTGATATCTGAGTTCAGCTAGTGTGACTCTCCCACCCCCACCCCTCCTCCCCCCACCCCAACCTGGAAACCCATCTAAGGAATACTCCTGCCATGACCTACCAGCCAGCCCAGCAACAAACGGTGTTCCCTGGCAAGACTGTGCCCTGGAGCTCCTGGCTTGGCAAACTGCTTTCCTGTGCTCTCTGTTGTTATCAGGGTTTGGGCAGCCTCAGCCTCAGAGGCTTGACAGCTCAGCAGCAATGCCCATGAGGACAATTTTTTTTTCTATTTTTTTTTTCTGGAGGCTGAAACATGAAAATCCAGAGAAAATGGAAATGTTCTCTGCTGAGTCATAGATTTGGCTGAGCAAGAAGGATGAGTGGAACCCACACATGATTGTGTGCTGGCACTACCACCTACCTGGGGACCCAGGGCTCCCCTCCCTCCCTTCCTGGTATGCTGGCACCAGCGTGCACCTGGGACACCAGGGCCCTCTTCTCCCTGCCTATGACCCTCCCCTCCTATGACCCCTTCTTCCCGAAGGGTCCAGCCTCTGTCTTCTCCTATCATTTTTAGCCAGGTGTGGAGCTACAGACACAGTGGCCTGTCACATAGGACATATATGGTATGCCACTGGCCTGGTCCCACAGCCTGGAGAGGGAGGGGGAACAAGCCAAGAGCTGGGCCAGAGAAAAGCGTTCTGGGGTTTCCCAGGCTACTTCTAGAAAGGAACAGCCCAAATTTTGGGCAGCTCACACATTTGTTTTTAGTAGCTCTGCATTTGTATCAGTGGACATTAGCCTTGATTCCATACTATCATCCTTTGTGGCTCTGCTCAGAAGTAGTACTGTCATCCTTTTTCAATTCAATTGAGTCTTAGTGCAGAGTCTAAGCAAGCCGCCTCTCTAGATGCATGTATGAAAGTCTGGGCAAGAGCACCACCTCAGGCAGGTGCGCTAGGCCCTTTGTGTGTGAGCTTGAGACAGGGACCTGAGGGCAGGTCCCATAGTGGAGAGGTGTTCTAGAAGGCAGGAGTGAGGGACAAGATAAGAAGTGTAATTTTGGGGTGCAGTGTTGAGGTCACTGTTACAGGCTGGGTTTGGTTTTGCTGGGCCTTTGTGTGTGTGTGTGTGTGTGCGCGTGCATGTGTGTGTGTGTGTGTGGGTGTGTGAGCGCATGTGTCCACATATGTGTGTGTGCGCGCGCATGTTGTGTGCGTGTGTGTGCGCATGCATCCACATGTGTGTGTGTGTGTGTGTGTGCATGCATGTGCACGAGAGTGTGTGCATGCACATGCCTGCTGGCTCCAAGACTCCTTTTGGTTGAGGTTACTTTGGGCAATAACTCCCTGCCTTCTGGGCTCAGGGTTTTTTTTTTTGTTGTTGTTGTTTGGTTTTGTGTGTGTGTGTGTGTGTGTGTGTGTGTGTGTGTGTGTGTGTGTGTGTGCTGGTTCTGGGGCTTGAACTCAGGGCCTGGGCACTGCCCTGAGGTCTTTTTGTTCAAGGTGTGTGTGTGTGTGTGTGTGTGTGTGTGTGTGTGTGTGGTTAATTGTAGACAAGAGTCTCGTGAATTTTCCTGCCCAGGCTGGCTTTGAGTCTGTTTTCAGATCTCAGCCTCCTGAGTAGCTAGGATTATCCGCATGATCCATGGGTGCCCAGCTTTGGGCCCAGTTTTAAAGAGACAGAAAGCACTTGGGTTGGAGTGTCAAGTTCTGATATGCAGGCTGTTCACTGTAGTTTTAAGCCATGGGACCAGCAGCTGGGATGCCTACATGTGGTCTCTGCACCCCTCAGTATCAACGTCTGAGAATGGGCTCACACTGGTAGCTGTCTCTTGGAGTTGCTGCGAGGCACCTTGTAGAGGGAGGAAGATGCATTGCTGGTGCTGAGACCAAGTGTTTTGGGGAGGCCCTCCTCCTCTCAGGTGCTGGAATGAGACTTCAGAGAGCCTCCTATGGTACTGGATTAAGCTTTCAAGCAGCAAATCTGTGACGTGAGGCCTGACGTGTACCTTGCATGGGAAGTCTGATCCTGCAGTCCTGAGCAGGCTCCCTGGGCTGAGAATAGATCCCATACGTCAGGTCTCCTTGCAAGACTCCTGGCTGGGCATTCAGACTGGGCTGGTGTCTCTCAGTCTCCTCCCTAGAAGCCTGGAGTGTTCCCACAAATCCCGTGGAGCCTGAGAACAAATCTGATGTGGGCATGGCCATTGCTGATCTATACAGCTCTGAACATGTATAGCAATTCCCACAAATCTCTCTTTTCTCATCTGTGAAATGGGGCTGGTAATAACAGCTTGTCAGATTATTGTGAATATTAAAATAAGATAGAATATGGCCAGGTACCAGTGGCTTATGCCAGTGGCTCATGTACACAGGGTGCTGAGATCTGAGGATTGAGTTTTAAAGCCAGCCCAGGCAGGAAAGTCTATGAGACCCCCCCTTTTTTTTTAAATTGTGAGAATACCGTACAAAGGAGTTATAATTACATGGGTCTATGAGACTTTTATCTCCAATTAACCACCAAAAGCCAGAAGTAGGGGTGTGACTGGTAGAGTACCACTCTTGAGCAAAAAAGTTAAGGGATAGTGCCTTGGCCCCAAGTTCAAATCCTAGTACTGGTGTGTGCACACATGCATAAGCATGCATATGTATACACACACACACACACACACACACACACACACACACAAAATAGTATAGTGAAATAGGTCAAGTTCCAAAACAATTTCAACATGTACTGTGAGCCCTTTATTATACATATCCATACATGGACAGTATGTATTATGTATGTTGTGATATAAACATATATATATAATATGTTGCAAAATGGAATATATGAATTCTTCAGTGCCATCTCTAAGCTCAGATTTCTAGGTCAGTGGTACCAAATGGCTTTCTCTAACAGTGGGTTTTGTGAAAATTATATCAAATTTTTTTTTCCTTGGCTACAGATAGATCCCAGGGCCTGGTGCATGCTAGATAAGTGCTCTAACACAGAGCCAACCTACATAATTCAGATTTGGTGGTCTATTTGCTTGCTTATTCTTAGTTTGTATTGAGCATTTCTTTTGCCCTTATCTCCAGTAAGGAAGTCACAAAACTGTCTGTGTTCCATGGACATGGCATGAGAGTCCCAAGCTAAATGTTTTTTTCACAAAGGTCATGGAGCTTCTGGTCCAGCGGGCTGAGAGTTCCGGGGTGTCCAGTGGGCTGTGCTGTATTCTTCTAAGGCCAGCCAGACCTGGAGGGGGCAATGGGAGGCAACTGTGGGGTTTGAGGGCTCTCCCTCACCCCATGTGTGCTGGGAACATAGAGCTGCAAAGACCTGGACCTGGAACAGGTTCCACCCCGGTGCCCTGTCCATGACGTCCCCCAGGGACCTGTCCTGAGCTGAGAGACCTGCATCAAGGTCTCTGGGGACTGGGCCAACGCTCCAGGGTGGAGAGCTGCTAAGGTGTGGCCCTGCGTGTCAGCAGGCTCATAGGACAAGTGTTCCCCTGTCCCTCAGTGCCAGGGCACCTTCTTTTTTTTAATGTATATTTTTATTGTAAAGATACTCTACAGAGGGGTCACAGTTACATGAATAAAGTAATGAGTACATTTCCTATTGAGCATTGTTATCCTCTCCTATGTTTTTCCCCTACCATCCCTTCCCTCCCCACCTCCCCAGCTGCCCCTTCCCCCACCCTATTTGTTTTTGTTTTTTTATTTTCTTTTGTCGGTGCTAGGGCTTGAATTCTGGGCCTGAGTGTGGTCCCTCAGCTCTTCAGCTCAAGGTGAGTACTCTACCACTTGAGTTACAGTGTCACTTACGGCTTTCTGGTGGTTTATTGGAGATAAGAGTTTCACGGACTACTTTCCTGACCGGGCTGGCTTTGAACCTCGATCCTCAGATCTCAGACTCCTGAGTAGCTAGGATTATAGGCGTGAGCCACCGGCACCTGGTCCAACACAAAGTTTTAAAGTTTGTTTTCAACAGTGTGTTATATATCTTATTGTTACAATGGGTCAACCTGTATCCCTATTTAAGCATTTTGTTATTTCCTTTCCTTTCCCCAAATTATAAAAATGTATATACAAGATGCAGGGCACCAGAATCAAATACAGTGAAAACAGGGGTTATACCATGGGGGAAGAACATACAAAAGAAACAAAAAAAATCACATAGTACATTATGAGTACATTAAAAACAACAGCAAGAAAGATAAAACCTCTTGTGTCCCTATCTTGGGGTTCATTTCACTTAGCATCATCTTATATGGTCATATGTATATAGCTTTTGACCTTTTCTGATTGTGCGAGACATATACTAGTTATTGCAAATAAGGGAAACCATGGGACCTATGTTTCTTTGGGTCTGGCTTACTTCACTTAATATAATTTTTTTCCAAGTCTTTCCATTTCCTAACAAATTGGGCAGTGTCATTCTTTCTGATGGAGGCATATTCTTCTCTTCTCCTAGGACCTGGGTCTGGCTCTCTAAAGGACAGGAACATGACGGTCATTGTCCTGCAGTGACAGTCCCCACTGTTACTGTTTATGTGATGACCTGGGTTCCAACCTGCGCTGTTTGCCTTGCAGAGCCTTGGGAACCCCCCAGTGACAGGCATTGTGGAGAGGGGCGGGACTGAGAGATGGACGCCCCCCTCTCCCAGTCAGGTCCTTCTTCTTAGAGATCTGATATGCAAAGGGTCTGCCATGTGGATGGGGCATAGGGTTTAAAGACAGAAACCCTTCGTCAGGTCCCTAGTTACCCTTAGGAGTGGTGGGAATAGGGAGGTAGGTAGGACATGGTGAGCTGGAAGTATGTCCTGGCTAGGGGAGCAAGAATCCCACTGGGGTCACTTCAGGCACCCATGTGACCCAGGGCTACAGTGTATAAGGTGCTCCAAGTTGAAGAGAGGCAGGCAGGTTTGGGGAGGAGAGCAAGTTCAGCCCCTGAGTGACAGACAGGCAGACAGATGGACAGACAGACTGACGGACAGACTGACTGACTATACACTATTGCTGACTTTTCCAGCTTCTGCTCTTTCCTTCCTCACCATTTTAGCTTCCAAACATCTGTCTCTGGATTCCCCATGCTCCTTAAAAGACAAGTCTTTTCATTCCAAGATGGGACAAAAACCCAGCAGGGGTGGACTCACTGAGGGTATGGTATACTAATTACATTGGTTTTCATCCACGGGCACTGATACTTCCAGTTCAGATCCTTGTCTTCAGGGTGATGAGCCAAGTTTCCTGGAGATGGGTCCTGCTCATAGGTTAGTGATTCATTCATTGGTCAGAACTGGAGTTAGGGGAGATCCAGAGAGAGCAGAGGGCTGGGAGTTCACATCCTACCAGGGCTACTAAGATCAGGTAGTTTCTCAAACACTGTGGGCCAGGGGTGGAATGGGGCTCCCTGGGTCCTGCAGAGCAGCGTTTTGGGCCCGTATGCTTGGTATTCAGCCACTCAGCAATGGACATATCTCTGAATTCCTCTCCCGAGTCTGATCTACTGATTACTTACTGCACCATTTGCTCTCCCAACTTTACTCCAGCCCACCATTTTTCCAGAGGCCTCCTTTCTGTGTAGATTGGTGCCCTATCTCTGATCATGTGTATGCCTCTGCTTGGCCTTTGGCCAAGCGTAGATGCTTGGAGTCACCTAGAATGCATTTACTTCATTCTGTAAATGGAAAGCTAGCATTGTTTGCTCTAAGTTAATAGACACTTGAAAAATAAGCAAAAAGCAAAACCAAAGAGAATCCCACATTCTTGTCACTGCAGCCAGCAGTGTTCTGGAATCATCCTGGGAATGTTCTGGAATTCATTCTCCCACTTCTTAGACAGTCAGTTTGCATAAAATTAGAACAAGGAAAAGCTGTGCCAGTGGCTCAAGCCTGTAATCCTAGCTACTCAGGAGGCTGAGATTTGAGCCTCATGGTTCAAAGCCAGTCTGGGCAGGAAACTGTGATATTCTTATCTCCACAGATAACCATCAAAATGCTGGAAGTGGAGCTGTGGCTCAAGTGGTAGAAGCTTACCTTGAGCAAGACAGCTCAAGGACAGTGCCCAGGCCAACTCCTAGCCCGAGGACCAGCATAAAAGCAAGCAACCAACCAAACCACAAACAAAAAACAAGACAAAATAAAACAAAACAAAAAAGAGGGGGAAGCAAGTAACTTTTTGCTTAATCTAAAACTCTAATAGGACAATTTGAAGAGATGGATTAACATTATGATCTGAAACAATTTGAGAAGTTAAATAAAACCAGATTACTTGTTCCATGCACCCATAGACACTGATATTCTAGACATTAGACATCTGGCAACACAGGATGATGATTCTTGAATGACAGAAGACAAAGATGTGAGGTCTAAATGGTTCCAAATTCATTGCCTTGATAGGGTTTGTGGACCATACATCAAGAAAAGGAACCCATAGGATGTTGGAGAGTCTCTGAGTCCTGGAAACAGTATTCAGAGTCACCAAGCTCTGACCTTGAGCCACAGAGAGCTGATCCTGGGATCTGCTCATTCCTTGAAGCATCAGGCAGGTCTTAGAGACAGCACCAGCAGGAGACCTTGCCCTTGGCCTTATCCCAAGGTTGAAGGGGGGGTGGGACACTTTCTCAGCATCAGTGTCATCAAGACCCTTCTGATTATCCCCTAAAACTTATCGTGGGTTCTAATCATGCTAGGTACCTCGTGTTTGGGAAATATCGCTATTGGAGAGCCTACTCTGTTTTCAAAGCCCAATTCAAGGACTTCCTACCTACCTTCCAGGATGGCATCTTTTTTGTGCTCAGTGGTCCTTCCCGGGATTAGATCTGTCTGGAGCCTTCTGGCTTTCTCCAGGAGAAGCTTCCTCCAATGCCACAGAGACAGGAGCCCGCCTGGACTTACACCCTGCAGACCCCTGGACACCTTGGACAGTTATCTCCTAAAGATCTAGATGAGCCCCAGGAAGGGAGAAGTCAGATCCTGCCTCTACCATGCACTGGACCCTATCCTTGAGATGCTTAGGAGGTGGGCTACAAGTAACAGGCCAAGTCTGATTGGATGATGATGACTAAATAGAATATATCTTTTCATTCATTCCTTCTTCTCCTTCTTTTTTTAAAAGTCATTCATGAGGCTTGAACTCAGGGCCTGGGCACTGTCTCTGAGCTCTTTTGCTCAAGGTTAGTGCTCTACCACTTCCAGTTTTCTGGTGGTTAACTAGAGATAAGAGTTTCATGGGTTTTTCTACCTGAGCTGGCTCTGAACCTCAATCATCAGATCTCAGCCTCCTGAGTAGCTAGGATTACAAGTATGAGTCACCAGTGCCCAGCTAGAGAGCATCTTTGTTGAGCACCATGGCCTGAATGAGGCTCAGTGTCTGGACAGCAGGGCAGGGTGTGCCCAGCGCCTAGCTGATGATAGTGGTCTTGATGGCTTTCTGGAGAAACATGGAGTCATTCTAGCTAATGGCTATGAAACTCAGGGCCCTTGTCCTTCGAGTCTCAGATGTCTGAGCTGGGAACAGGGCAATAGTGAAGTAAAGCCTAGCACTGTGCCAGTCACAAAGAGCACTCGTGTGACTGTAACTGAGTCCTGGACCTACAAAGGTACACGGGACACAAGAGCAGCCTAACCCTTCAAATATAAGTAGGCAATGTCCTAAGGTTAGGGAGGGGGACTGATGGCGGCCGAGGCAGTCAGGGAGTGCTTCCCGAAGGCAGTGTCTTGAAGACCTTGTCCATGTTAGCCACGATAGAGTAAGCATAGTGTTCCATGTGTCAGCCCAGAGGCGGCTCACTTCCTTCCTGGATGTTCCAGAATAGAAAGATCTGCTCCCTGCACAGCCTCAGCTCTGCATGTCTGCCGCATCCTCTTGTTCTGAAGCTGGTGCAGGGCATGCCCAAACACTTCCTACTGCTTCCACGGACTTCTGGAGAGTGTCAACAACTTAGGCAGTTCAGATACTTAACAGCGGGAAGAACGCTAACCAAATGCCTAATCCCAATCAGAGGCTTATTTTCTCACTGAAAAGCTTCACCTATACTTAATAGTTTTAAATTGTTCCGGGTACCAATTAGACTTTTAATTTTGCTGTTCCCTCCGGCGGCTGGAGGATGTGTATGGTTTGCGTTTAATCAGAGTTGATTTTTTTTTCTTTTTTTGGTGTTCTGGAGGGAGGGAAGGAGGTTGAGACTGTTTCAAGAGTTCCTTCTATAGGGGAGAGATGCTGGCCAGCTGTAAGTTGGGGTTCTCTGAGAGGCGATGAGGCTGTCTCCAGAACATCAAGCATAGGTCCCTCTCCTGCCTGCCTGCCTGCCTAAGCCAATCCGAGCTTCCACCGCCACAGCCATGCCTGGAGAATCCAGCACCGCGTTAAATATATGGATTCCCAAAAATTTTCTGCAGCAATAGGGTGAGTTATTATTGATTCACAGAGCACGACAAAACATCGCTGCATGAATTAGCAAACAGCTGTTTCTAATTTGAGTTTAGAACGGTACACAGAGGAACTTGCTTCTCTGCTCACTCCTTTCATTTATAATGAATTTTAATCACCGCTACAGGTGAGAAAAATGTAGAAACAAGCTTGTATCTTGTGGAAGAAACAAAGGAGAGACAGATGCTAACAGATTTCCAGTCTGTGATAAAAGGGATGTTTCCGTACACTTTACATGTAATTAGAGCACAGCTGTTTCCAGTCCTGGGTCCATGAACACGGCCGAATGTAGGCTCTGGCGATCTCCAAAGGGAGTGAAGAAAAACAGTGATTTAGCCCAAAAGCATTTTGCTTGCTCTCCAGTGGAGCAGAGCACCCTTTGCGCTTGCCCTTGGTACCAGCGCGATTCTTGAGGCTGATGGAGATGGCTTTACAGGATGACAATTTCTTGTAAGGAACAAGCCAGGCATTGGGGCTGCTTGAAAGAAGCTGCTGGAAAGGGGCTGCTGGGGGCAGCTTCCCAGGCTCCTCAGCTTAAGCACTCACCCTTTGGGGAGCTCTCACAGGGGCAGATTGTGGGGAATCTTCCTTTCTGGCAGGAGTTGATCATGATGCTCCTCTTTAGCAAGTTTGATCACAGCCAGCTCTCATGTGAGTTGACGAGTGATGATGTTTTTTTTTCTTTTTCATAGTCTGTTTAATTTCTGCAATAAAACTCGAGCACGATTGCATTTGTAATATCAGTGCTAAGTAAATTTGTCTAAGGGATATGTAACATCCAGGAGGCTGTGTGTTCTTTGAGGTCAGAGGCTTCAAGGGGAAAGACATGGCTGTGCTGTCCTATGAGTCTGATAGCCCATGGGGATAGTGGCTTTATGGGATGATGGCTCTATGGTGCTGGGTATAGTGCTTGTGGGGCTGAGGTTTAGCCCCCATCTGTCTACTATGCAACCAGAGACCCAAGTCCAAGCCGTAGTGTGGCGGCTGGGACTCTGCTTTTTCTGTCATTATTGGGTTGGGCTCAGTGGTCTCAAAAGCTCCTTTTGGATCTGATGTCCTGAGGTTGTCAGGTGGAATTTCCTTTGCCATGAAAACTAGTCATTGCCAGAGTGACTGGTGGTCTTTAGATTAAATTTTCTTTGCTGTCAATCAGAGCTCAGGGAGAAGGACCTCTCTCACTGTCCATTCAATCCATCATAACTATTGCCCCTCTCTTTCCTTCCCCTCTCCTCCTCTTCTCTCTGTGACTGACCACCTTATGGTAGCTGGGACAATTTTACACATCTCAGAACATTATTACATAGAGCACTTACTTATAGGACACTTCATTTGTTGAACCACTGTGTAGTTGAAATGATTCTTGTCCCATTTACAGAGGTGGGCACTGATGCAGGTCCCTTCCTCTGTGAATCTGGGGGAGGGGCATTAACTTGCTCAAGCTCAAACACATGGCAAGAGGTTGGTAAAACATGGATCTGGGAGTTTTAAACCCAGCCAGTAGCCTTTTAGCATGGTAGAGCACAAATGCCTTCCTGGCCTGAGATAGCCAGGGTTGGCCCTTGGCCTGAGCAAGCTGGAGAGCCGATGTCCCTCATCTAGAAGAAGAGCCATGGCTCAGCTTTGCCACCTTTGTTTTGGATGCAATCTGTGTCAAAGTGTTCATTTTCTCCATCCAGAAAAGCCAGGAGTGGGCCAGATATGGTGGCTGATGCCAGTGGTCACAGCTGCTCAGGAAGTGGAGACAAAAGAGTTGCAGTTTGAGGCCAGCCCAGCCTATGTTAGCACAAGACCTTATGTGAAAAAATAAACTAAAAGCAAAAAAGGCTGGGGACTCAGGTCAATTCCCTAAGTTACATCACCAGTATCACAATAGAAAATGGAGGAAAAAAAGATGGAAAAGGAAAGGAAGACCAGGAGTGAATGTGGTGTTTTTTGTTGTTGTTGTTGTTGGTCTTGGGGCTTGAACTCTGGGCCTGGGCACTGTGCATGAGCTCTTCAGCTCATGGCCAGCACTCTATGACTTGAGCCACAGCACCACTTCTGGTTTTCCAGTGGTTAATTGTAGATAAAAGTCTCACAGACTTTCCTTGCCCTGGCTGGCTTTGAACCACGATCCTCAGATCTCAGTCTCCTGAGTAGCTAGTTAGGATTATAGGCGTGAGTCACCAGTGCCCGGCTCAAGGGTTTTTTTGTTTGGTTGTTTGTTTTTTGTTTTTAACAACAGCAGCAAAATACTAGGAGTTCCTGATTTGTAAATGTTGGGATTTTTACAATGTCATTGATAACTGTGTGGGCTCCCATATTGACCAATGCCAAGACAGCCATGACATCTGTGACCCACTGCTTAGTCTATCATTGCCCCCAGTCTGTGTGGCTCAGGTTCCTGGACTAAGAGTCCTAGGCCAAGTTCCCAGTTCCCATCTGCTTGACACTGTCAGGGTATGACTTAACCCCTCTGTTCTGTGTCTTCATCTGCCAGTGACCACACAGCTAAGTGTGCAAACCTGGCTTGTTTGAACATAATAGAACATTAGCAGTCAGATGCTGGTGGCTCATACCTGTAATCCTAGGTATTCAGGAAGCTGAGATCTGAAGATTGCGGTTCAAAGCCAGCCTGGGCAGGAAAGTCTGTGAGACTCTTATATCCAATGAACCACTAGAAAAACAAAACTAAAGCTATGGCTCAAGTGGTAGAGTGCTATCCTTGAGCAGGAGAGCTCAGGGACAGTGCCCAGACCTTGAGTTCAAGCCTCACAACCACCACCACCACTACCAACAAAAATTAGCCAGAGGGGAAGCTAGATTTCACCCTGGGATATCTGGGTGTGTGCCACCCAGCCTGCTTGTAACGTGGAATAAAGTGAGCATGAATTCACCACAACCAGGCAGTTACCCCAAATGTCAAGTGCAATCATAGGCATGAAGTGCTGTGTAGAATTTTCAGTACTACCCAGATGATGGAATTTATTCTAGAACCTCACTAATTTTCTCTAGCCAATGATTGTCAGTGCTTTATAGCACTCACATTAACGACTTTGTAAGGTATGGTGTCTCAGAGGAGAGCAGTAACTCACCTGTGGGCACCTGGCTGATAAATGACAACCCATGTGTAGATTGAGCAGGCCTACGCCTGTGGTGTCTCTGAGGTACTGATGTCTCCTTGCAGTTGGCTTTGTGTCTTTGAGCTTATGCAGTTGCTTTGCTCTTGGAAGATTTAAGGGCCTCCATGGTAGTTATTTGTTGTCTCATGGGATTCCAGTGACCAGAACTGATCCCCACCTTCCCTCACCTCTACCCCTTCTCCAAGGCTGGGCACACCTGACTCAGGCCTTCATTCTGGTGAGTGCCAAGTGTACCTAGGAGACCAGGCAGGGGGTGGGCTTCTACTCCCCACTGAGGATAAGAGTGCTTTCTCTCTGCTTCCAGCCTTGGGGTGCTGACTCCTACAGCCAATTTCTGCCCTGTAGCCTTTACCTCATGACTTTTCCCTAACGCTGAGTGGTTCCTGCTTTAGGCCTTGTGGCTGTCTGTTTGGGGACAATGATGAGATCATATCCCTAAGGACTGAGATTCCTGGAGGGGGATGGGTGAATCTGAGCTGGGGTTATTTTTGTTAGTATCATAGTTCTAATTCAAGATTTCAAGTGGGTCTGCTTAGGCCCACCTCTTAGAAAGAACCTCTGGCTACTTGGTCCCTGTTCTTTGCCAAGTGTGGGGCCTTTATTCACATCCCACCCTCCTCTGTCCCTTTAGGAACTTGCATAGTCTAGATGCACTTCTGACTGCTACTGTTAAAGAGATTCCCATTCCCCATCCCCCCACCCCCATCTTTCAAAATTATGTCAAAGTAGCAAAAATGTAAACTTAAGTATAAATGTTAAATTAAATGTAAACTTAAGTAGTGAATCAAGAGGTTGGGCAGATACCAACATAGAAAACTCTAAGAGGGCCAGGGATATAGAACAGATTCAACAAACAGGTCCCAAATGAACGAAAGCATTCAAAGTAGGAGAGAGTGGAGAATTAGGGTACTTGACAGTCTTCATTCTGTACCAAGGGCAGACATCATTAATCAATTACAGACTGTTACAAAAGCTCTTAGTGATTTTATCTGATTGTCTCCTAAGAGTTAGTGGGATGGCAACACAGAGAACACATTTGCCTATGAGTGTTCACTTCTAGAATCTGCACCTCATCTGGAATAGGATATCATCTGAGGTGGCTCACCGCTCCACCCTCAGAGTTCAAGCTTCTACTTTCTTAAATCACTTTTTCTATTCACAAAAGGCAGCTCATACTTGCCATTGAGTAGTTTTGTACGATTTGGGGAGTCTGGTAGATTTCTCTCAATGTGTACTCTCTGTTCTTTTTTGGCTAATCTGGCAGAGTGTCTGCTGGTATAAAAATTTCAGGAGCTTTGTGAGTCTCCTGTATGCATCATGGGAAATTGCTCCATTAGAGGAGAGGCTCCTCCGGAGACCATTTCTGGATAATCCTGTCTCTGTCTTTGGGTTTGCTGAGATGGCTGGCGGGCAATGTCTCCAAGTTTCCCAGATGCTCTCAGAGGTTTGGTCTAAGAGATCTGTGAATCATAACCTTCATCTCTTTCCAAGGCCTTTGTGTGACTCAGTACTCTGACCTTTTGATTTTAAGATGTAAGCAAGATGTCATACCCTTAGTTTTTTCTCCAGAACATGCTTTCTTGAAAGTCAATCCCTTCATTGTGATCTTTTTGCAATTTGAGTATTTCTAAAATCATAAATTCCCAGTGCCATTCTGTTGAAGAATTCTTCTTTCAATCTAACTTTTTCTGTTTCTTTTTTTAACTATCAAGAGCCAGAAGAAACCTGGTCACACCTTCAAGACAGTGCTTATGTAGCTAACTATCTAAGTTTATTCATTGTAAGTTCTGTTTTCCATATGCATGGGCACATTTCCACTAGCTTTCTGCCTCTTTTGTATCTGACAGACCTTTCTTTCCATTTTCAGTAGTAGTTTCCTGGCAATCCTTCACCAAGAAACCTTTGACAGCCACATTCCCCTTCACAGGCTGTCTTGTAGGATTTTCTAGGGTGACATGAATTTTCCTTACTTCTTTCTGAGTCTTCACTAAGTTATCTATATTTCTGTCAATCTGCTCAAGGCTGTCCAGGCTTAAACTTTTTTTTCATCTTCCTCAAAGTTTTTCTAGCTTCTGAGTTCTTCTGAGTTCTGCTCAACTCCCGAGTCACTTCATACTGCACCTCACGCCCAGTACCAATACTTGTTTTCCTACTGTCCCTGTAATAATCCACTATGTATAGTGGAACTTTAACAACAAAGTCCAACATAGTGTGAATCAGATATTGCTGGGCTAAAATCAGAGTGTGGACAGGCTGCATTCCGTTCTGGGAGGTATTTCTTTCCTTTTTCCATGTTCTTTGCTTTGTGTTTTGTGTTCTTCCTTTTGTCTTCAAGCCTGGCAGTTGCCTGCTGGGTCTTTTATCACAGTGTGTTGCCCTGATCCCTCTTCTGCTTCCCTTTTCTGCATTGACTGGCCCTTATGACAAAACAGGGGTTTTGGTGCCATTCCTGGGGCTTGAACTCAGGGCCAGGGTGTTGCCCATGAGCTTTGTTGCTCAAGGCTAGTGCTCTGCTACTGAACCACAGCTCCACATCTGGCTTTTTGGTGGCTAATTGGAGATAAGAGTCTTAGGTTTTCCTGCCTGGGTTGGCTTTGAACTGTGATCATCACATCTCAGCCTTTTGAGAGCTTATTTGGAGGTTCTAGCAGGGAAGCGCAGCTACTCATATACACCAAAGACGGGCTCTCCTGCCATCCTCTTTGAGTGACAGCTTTAGGAAGGGCACACATGGAGAGCAGTGAGGGAGGAAAGGGACACCAGCCTAGCCAGCCAGATCAGCCAAATCAACCCTGGCGATCAATAGAGTGACAGATGTTGCAGCCAGATCGTCCTCACATCCAATCTCAGCCTTTCGAGTAACTGGAATTTCAGGAATAAGTCATTGATAAGTGTATAATAATTGTTTTGTTGTAGTGTTTCCATACATGTATATAATATACTTGGATCAAACTCATCTCCACTATTACTGTCTTATCATCCCTCCCCATAAATAATTCTTTTAAACTGCCCAGCATAGGACTTATTAGAGGGTCTAGTTAGAGGAATTTGACAAATAGCTATTAATACTACAATCTCTACCACTCATAAAGAAAAACTTCACTATAGATCCTATTTCCATTTCCCCTAATATACAGCTCAAATTCCTTAGCATGAGCTAAAGCTGATTATATAGTATTAAAAAATTTAATTATTATTATATGGTGATGTGCAGAGGGGTTACAGTTATATAAGTCAGGTAAAGAGTATGTTTAGTTTTGGACAATGTCACCCATTCCCTTGCTCTCCTCCAGTTTTTCTCTCCCATCCTCAGCCACAAGTTGTATAGTTCATTTTCAACATAGTGTCCAGTGAGTACCATTGCTGTATTTGTTCACCCTTTGTCCCTTCATTTAAGACAGCCTGTTTTAAGGTCAGCTGATTAGCAACTAGAATTTCATTTCACCTTGAAATGTAAGATGTCTGTAAATTTTAGGGGGCCTGATGTGGATGTTTGGGGGAGATTATTATTCTGCTTACCACAGCCTCCAAGTTTGGCTTTGTGCAGGCTGTTTAAGCAGCCTGATCTTCCCACCATCTAGTGAAGCAGGAGGCCATCCACATTCACTGGTGCTTTGCTGGACTGTCACCCACCAATGACTCTGCCTCAGTGGCAGGTAGGGTGAGAAAGCTTGGAATCACCATTTGGCTCAAGCCACAGGGTCAGGCACTGTTCTTGTGGATGGTAGGGTACCAGAAAGAGAGGGTAGTTGCTACAGTGGGCTCAGACTCTGAACTGGTACTGGGTCTAGGGAAGTCATAAAGTCTAGGGATTAGTAAGTGGGAAGGGACATCTGCTTAGTATGCATGAGGCTCTGTGTTCAATGTCCAACATTAAAAAAAGTTGCAACCAGACACCCTGTGGCTTACACCTGTAATCCTAGCTACTCAGGGATCAAGGTTTGAAGCCAGTTTGGCAGAAAAATTCACGAGACTCTTATCTCCAAAAAACTGGAAGTGGAGCTACGGCTCAAGTGGTAGAGCACTAGCTGTGAGCAAACAACGCAGGGACAGTGCTCAGGCCCTGAGTTCAAGCCCTGGTACTGGCACACGTATACACACATATACACACACACACACACACACACACACACACACACACACAATATTAATTTCCTTACTAGACCCTCAATTTGTATATGAAATTCATGTGTGTGTGGGGAAATGTAGGATGTGTGGGCTGTGTTTGTGTGTTAGTACTACCAACCTCATGGATATTGTTGAGACTTAGTTGAAAAAATGCTGGCAAAAGGCCTACCACTAAAAATGTGCCCTAGCCAGTGACCATTGTAGTTACTACGAGTTTAGTTCTGCCACTGTATACAGTATCGCCTCATTTTCCCCATTAAGTGAAGTAAGATGAGCAATGATCTGTGCACCCTTACCTGCCCCCTGCCCTGTGCACTGCTTTGTTTGCTGTACAAGGAATGTAATGAGTTGATATGTATCCCTGGTGGGTGGCCAGCTCTGATACCTGGTATTTCTAGAGCCGTCTGGACCTAGGCTGAGGATGGATTTTGCCTCTGGTGTTCCTGGTGGATACTGAGCCAATGAGAATTACCCCTACTAAATCTGGGAGCTCAGGCCTGTCTGCCTTGAGTCTTCCTCCTGCAGGATCCAGATCCCACTCTGCCCTGGTGCTTGTCAGGTGAGGGACTTGGAGCCTTTTGGGGGAGCTTGCATAGTTAGTTGTTTGTTGAAAGTAGCTCTAAGAAAGTGCCTCAGAGATTGCCCTGCCCACTCATGTCACAGAGGCAGTGTCTCAGAAGGCAACAGACAGCAACCTTCCCAAGGCACCCTAGTAACAAGACCACCCTTGAGAACCAGGACTCCCACCTCCCTACAGTCGGCCTCTAGATTTGATGGCAGGAGGGTGCCTGAGGGCAAGATGTCCTCTGAGCTGCCAGGGACATGATTTTTTTTTTTTTTTTTGGTCTGGAAAGCCTCTTGTTTTTTTCCTGGCTGCTTCCATTGGAAAGTCTAATCTGTGTGTGCCCTGAAGCGTGCTCATATCTGGCTGCTCTGGTCACTCTGGCCCTGGGGATCACTGTTCTGCTCTCTTGGGGTACACAGGGTACTTTGTATCTGCTTGCTGGGGCTCAAGCTGACTCCTCTCCACAGTTCCATGTCCTGTCAGGGCTTCTGATCAGTTGGGCAGTGCCCTTTTGGGAGGAGGAGTCATTAATGGCCAGGGCTCCAGCACTGGCTGGCAGATGGCTCTTCCCTCCAGTTGCTTGTTTGCCCTAGAATGATTCCATTCTCACATGTCACAGCTCAGAGTAGACATCACCAGTTGATTTCAGCTCTCAGATTTGCTTTTGTAGCTTGTAAATACAATATCTTCTCTTGCCAATTTACTGTCCTTGAATGTTCCCTTCTCTCTCAGAGTCTTAGCCTCTTGTATCATGTAGGATTAGAATACATGTCTCCTGAATCTAGGGTCTCAATTGTCTAAGTTTGTGGAAGAGCCTTAGGGATCCCTGAGGTCTAAACGGGGGTGAATGAGACATCCATCCAGAACATTACAGAGCTTTGTCCTGAAGAGAGCCATTTTCTCTTTCCTTCCCTTCCTCCCTCCCTCCCTCCCTCCCTCCCTCCCTCCTTTCCTTTCTTCCATTCTTCTTCCTTCCTTCCTCTTCTTTTTTGAGAAGGCCTTTCTGTGACAATTCCGTTAGTAAGCTGGATGGTTGCAACACTGTTCAAGGTGGCCTTTTATTCATCTTAAAGGGACTTGGGAAACATATTTGCCTCTTCCAATTCTAACTCTCATGTGACAACAGACAGGTGAGGTCAGAAGGTATTTGGATGGGGACATGTCCCATCTGGAGGCTGATGGTAATTTTTAATTCACAAGGACAAAACTGGTCTGTTCTGGGAGCACTGGACCCTTCAGGAGGTCTGGGGCTCATCTGTTAGCTGTCACAGGGGAGTTGGGATTTGTGGTATCTGAAGCCCCTTTCAGGTGAATGAAAGATCACATTGAGTCCTCCAGCTATCCAGATTGCCATCTGGGTAGTCACAAAAATGTCCTGGAGGCTAGGAACTTCCTGGGCCTCAGCTCTATTCAATCCCCTAAAGAACCTGCTAGTGCAGGACTACCTCTTGTTTGGATAGCGTGGGTTTTCTCCGTGCTTCTCATTGGAGGACAGCCCCTTTTGGGCGGAGCTCCCTCTTGGTCTTAGCACCTCCTCTAGCAGCCACTTGTTAGAATCCGGGGCTGCCTTGGCAATCTGCATGCAGCAGCCACCACGTGTGACCATGGGAGCCTGGGATACATCCCACTCTGCTCTTTTTGGCATTGATGTGTTGCGAACCCCAGCTAATGTTCTTTCTTCTCAATAGATTTTTTAGTAAAATTTCTCTTTCTTTTATGCTTATTTAGGTTCTTTTTCCAAAAGCAGACAGCAGAAACTTCCTACAACCTATTTCTT
The DNA here is from genome assembly GCF_000151885.1 of Dipodomys ordii. Classification (NCBI taxonomy): domain Eukaryota; kingdom Metazoa; phylum Chordata; class Mammalia; order Rodentia; family Heteromyidae; genus Dipodomys; species Dipodomys ordii. The sequence continues at coordinate 1,928,365 of NW_012267322.1, read as the reverse complement.
GCCAGGCAGCTTTGCAGGATTAGTCATTTTAAAATGACTTTAATCTCCATCTTGAAGCCTATTTTTTTTTAACCTATTTTGTTGTGTTTCTTCGCTTACACTTATTCTGGAAGGAGGGGAAGCTGAGGGAGGGCCTGGCATTCATTCCTGTCTTTCCCACTTGATTCTTTTGGGCAACAGCCCCCAAAGGAAGGAGTCACTGCAGTTCTGTGAGGAAAAAACAACCTCTGAATAGGATTAAGTGGTTTTTATCCTGGCTCTATTGCTTGCCACCTGGATGGCATGGGGCAGGCTTCTTAGCCTCTCTGTGCCGTTGTTTTTCCTTCTGTCAATGCACATGGTAACAACAGTACCCACCTCACTGGACCATTGAAAAGACTGAATGAGTTAATGCCTGTAAACTGCTAGGAAGAATGCCTGGCATACAGGAAACCTAAATAAGTGTTTGCTTAAACATGGAAAGGTAGCTGGTGGTGTGGACTTACTTTGTTCTCATGGAAAAATACCTTCATGTCAGGTACTGGTGGCCCATGCCTGTAATCCAAGCTGTGTAGGAGGCTGAGAATTGAGCAGCGCTGTTTGATGCCAGACCAGGCAGGAAAGTCTGTGAAAATCATCTCCAATTAGCCACCAAAAAGCCAGAAATGGAGCCATAGCTCAAGTGGCAGAGCACCAGCCCTAAGCAATAAAGCTCAGGGATAGTTCCCAGGCTCCGAATTCAAGCAAAGAAAAAAAAGTGGGGAGTACTTCCACTCCCATTGCACAGCCTTGCCTTCCCTCTTTGTACATGTTCTAGAGGGCTGTGGGTATCATGCTTTCTGTATTTATAATGCCCAACAGTCCGCAAAAGGGAGGCGCATATGTCAATAGAAATGGTCCCTCTCCTCTGCTGATGGCTTGCAGATTCGGATCTCTGGCCCCTGCCATCCCTTCTGAAGACTTTGCTCAGTGCCCCAGTACAAAAAAATGCATTGGACATATGGGAGGGCAGCAGCCAAAGTGGAATGCTGTTTGAATAAAAGGCGCTTTCAATGGGGCAGTCTAGGTTTGGGACATCATATGTCAACATGCCCATTTCTACTGATTGGGCCTTTTCATGTACTGCAGCCTTATTTTCATTTCAATTCAGATGATTATAACCCCAGCAGTTGCTCTGTTTGTTGCTCTCAGAATAATATGTTCTGCTTTAGTTTTGAAACTTGTTTGCAGAAAAATAAAGCCTACCAGTCAGCCCCACAATGAACCTTGGGTTTCCCCTTTCCAAGTCCTGTGAGGGAAGGCCTGCTATCAGGATTGGGGTGTGTGCCGGGAGATGCAGTCTGGCCCAAGGATGCTTAGACACCAGCCTGAATCTGGGGAGTAAGTTCACCTCCCTGCAGAGGAAGCCTCAGCTTCCTCTTCTCAAAAATGGGGTGCTCTTAGAGACAACCAGACAGGGCTTTTGTGAGGATTAGATGTGATTCATTGTGATAATAGACATACTTAGCCCAGTGCTGGCATGTGGGACATGCTTGATAAATGTAGCTGCTAAAATTAGCACTAGTGGTACTAATTAGAACTAATTGTTATTATTGGCAAAATAGTGCTTTTGTTTAACAGCTTTATTGAAGTATAATTTGCACACCATAAAATTCACTTACTTTAAATGCACAATACAGTGTGCCTCTTTAGTTAAATGCACTGGGCTCTGCAACCTGCCACAGCCTTAGTTGAGATCATTTCTGATTCCTGTTTCCACCTCCAGCCTGAGGCAGCCAGAGTCTGCTCTCTGCCTCTGTGACTATGCCTATCCTGGATGCTGATGTGAATGGAATAGTAGTGTTCCTTCCTTCCTTCCTTCCTTCCTTCCTTCCTTCCTTCCTTCCTTCCTTCCTTCCTTCCTTCCTTCCTTCCTTCCTTCCTTCCTTCTTTCCATTTCTTCTTTCTTTCTTCCTTTCTGCTGTTAATACTAGGGCTTGAACTCGGGCCTTGTACTCTTGCTTGGCTTTTTCATTCAAGGCTGGTGCTCTACCACTGGAATCATACCTCTACTTCTGGCTTTTTGCTGATTAATTGGAGATAAAAGTCTCTTGGATTTATCTGCTCAGACTGGCTTCAGACCTCAGTCCTCTGATCTCAGCCTCCTGAGTAGTTAGGATTACAGGTGTGATCCACCAGCTCCTGGCCCAACAGTAGTTTTCATAGTAATTTTTCTTATCCACTTCCATGATGGCTGCCTTTCCCTATATGTATAAACTAAGTGTGGTTAGGAAGGATGCTTATAGCATGGGTGGGGTACTGCAGGAGCAGGGAATGTGGAGGGTGCAGATAACTGCCCTTGGGTCCTTAGGTGGCATTAAGGATTGGGGAGCCAATGAACCCAGCAGCAGAACCTGTTCAGGCTTGTCCTCAGGCACAGGTGTCTTCTTGGTTTCATCTGACCATCTGGGAGTTTTCCTCACTTATCAGTTGTCCTGGGGATCTCTGTGCTCCCATTGAAATGCAGACCCTGCTTGGTCTTTTATGAGGGACAACTCAAAGGAGAGCTGGACCTACCTAATGGATAAGGAGGGTATTGCACCTAGGGACCTCCTCTCCCTTCTTACCTATGTAGGTCTTACTTGTTAACCTATGCTATGGTTAGAGGGTTCGAAAATATAGAGCCCTGGTGTTCATCCTATAGCTGTTGTTATTATTTTATGGGTTTGGCTTGTTGCATGAGGCCTTGGTTTCCTTATCTGTGTAGTGGGACTACCTTTTCAGTGTTTGTAAGACTGTGCTTAGTGGGATAGGAAGGTTCAATGGTAGCTTGAGGGAACCTGAGCTAAGGCATCAGAATAAAAAAAAAAGTAGGCCGGGTGCTAGTGGCTCACGCCTATAATCCTAGCTACTCACAAGGCTGAGATCTGAGGATCATGGTTCAAAGCCAGCTTGGGCAGGTAAGTCTGTGAGACTCTTATTTCCAACTAATTATAGAAAAAGCCAGAAGTGGAGCTGTGGTTCAAGTGGTAGAGTGCTAGCATTAAGCAAAAGGAGCTCAGGAACAGTGCCCAGGCCCAGAGTTCAAGCCCTGTGACTAGCACAAAAAAAAAAAAAAAAAGGCAGTTAGGCCTGGCTGGGGGGCGGGACCAAGTAGTTCCCTCAGGGTCCCAGCTCTAGCCATCTCCTCCCTTGGGTCCCTTTTGTCTGTGCCCTGTGGAGCCCAGCTGGCAAGAGCTGGGAATTAACAGGCAGGGGCTGGGCACCTCCCACTGAGGCTAATCTAAGAAGCCGTCAGCGGTTGTGGCTGAGTCCTTCCAGTCCGAAGGGCCTGTAATGTGAGGCTCCCGGGGGAGAAGGTGCCCTTGCTCTGAGAGGCGTTCCTAGAGGTGCCAGGCTTCAGAGGTGAGGAGGCTGCTGGGATCCTCATAGCCCGGAGCTTTGGTAAGAAGCATCTATCCAGGCGGAGCTGTGCCCACGCTGCTACAGGAGTCAGGTGGACTTTCATGGGGGTGGGAGATGGGGGACTGGGGAGTGGCCTAGGATCTGCTGGGTGCCAGCCATGAGGAACCCCCTTGAATCTCCCATCAGCCTTTGCTTTTTCTTCTTGGGGTTTCCCTGGGATATTAGGAGTGTCTGGAGAGAGCACTGCATGGGAGCCCAAGTTCTGTGATCCTGTTCAAATTAGTGCACCAGTCTGAGGTGAATGTGTACATGTGTATGTGCATGTTTAAGTATTTGTGATTGGTGTGTGTTGTGTGTATGTGTGTGTGTGTGTGTGTGTGTGTGTGTGCTAGAGAGATTGTGGAAGTGATGTGTAAGGTATGTGTTGGTGAGGATACATGCCTCTGTGTGTGTGTGTGTGTGTGTGTGTGTGTGTGTGTGTGTGCATGCACATGTGCATGTGCACTTGTCTGTGCTGGGCAGGTGGTGCCAGCCTCTTCCCTTCCTGCAGGTTCTGGCTCTCTTTGAGATGGCTTGTCTTTTCTGAGGACTGAACCAGGCTGGCTGGGGGTGGAGAGGCGGGCGGGGCGTCAGGGTTACAAGACAAGGTCAGCACAGCCGAATCTGAGCTTTTGTTTGTCTCTCCCCTGCCCGCAGCAGCCTGCGGACTGTTCATTCATTATTAAGTTTTAAATCCACCCGATGAGAAACTTGAGCCTTGGAACTGGCTCCTGCTCTACTCAGGCTGACTCTGTCAGCCCCCCACCGCGTCTCCGGAACTTCACTGCCATTATTGGCTGTGTCCTGAGTTGTGTGCCTTTGTTTTCTCAGGAGCACCAGCCTTTAGGTTTACTGAGTGTTCGTTCTTCCCAGTCTGGATGGCCAGGGGAGTCCCTCCTGTCCCCTGAGAGTGCAGGACACAGGACAGCCTCTTAGATGGATGAGCCCCGCCTGCTCTGAGCCTGGGGGAGGGGACACTGTCATTATGTGCACCCTCAGGCCATCTCCGGCTTCCTGGGTGGACTGGGGCATCCACAGGTAGAAACAAAGGAACTCATCTCCAGGGAATGCTTTGCTCTGGGCACCCTCAGGCCTTTCTCAAATGCCCTGGCTCAATTCCATCCAGCACTAGAGTTCAGTGTCAGGTGTCTTATGATTTCATACCTCCTGTATCTTGTCTGTTACCTGAAACAGCAGTTCCCAGCCCCCTCAACCCCCAGCCACAAAGAGTATGGTATGGCTGCTAAAGTAAAGGACATTTGTGTTTCTTGCTGTGTCCCTAAGGACCAATAGGATTCCCTACAGGATGCAAGGTTGGAAAGGAGGCAACTCCCAGGTGTTGATCAAGCAATGGGACTTGTCTTCCTTTTGGCCTGTGAGACTGATGGTCTGTGAGGTCATTTCCGGCGACTGTCTGGATCTTTCTCCCCCATCACCCCCAATCAGGGAAGTGGCCAAGAGCTTCACCTCCGGTGAGATTACCACACCCAGCTAGGCCCAGGCAGGTGTTGTTGAAGGAAAAAAAAAAAGACATTTCCCCTTCATATCCTGCTGCCCCTCTGCCGTGTCCTCTGCAGATGGGAAGGCCCGCCTGTCCACTTGCTTCCGCCCCTGGCTCTCCCCCTCCCCTGCAGCCGTTGGCCAGCTGCACAGCCTCAGCCTGAGAGCTGTCGAGAAGCTGGCTCTGTCCTTGTTTCCCCGGCGGCCCTGGGAATTGCCTCTAATCTCTTCTCTGCCTTCCCCCTGCAGATGGTGATGACGACCCGCAGCTCTCCTGGGTGGCCTCGTCTCCCTCCAGCAAGGATGTTGCGTCACCCACGCAGATGATCGGAGATGGCTGTGACCTTGGCCTCGGTGAGGAGGAAGGGGGCACAGGTCTGCCATACCCTTGCCAGTTCTGCGACAAGTCCTTCATCCGCCTGAGCTACTTGAAGAGGCACGAGCAGATCCACAGCGACAAGCTGCCGTTCAAGTGCACCTATTGCAGCCGCCTCTTCAAGCACAAGAGGAGCCGAGACCGGCACATCAAGCTGCACACCGGTGACAAGAAGTACCACTGTCACGAGTGCGAGGCGGCTTTCTCCCGCAGCGACCACCTCAAGATCCACCTGAAGACCCACAGCTCCAGCAAGCCCTTCAAGTGCAGCGTGTGCAAGCGCGGCTTCTCCTCCACCAGCTCCTTGCAGAGCCACATGCAGGCCCACAAGAAGAACAAGGAGCATCTGGCCAAGTCGGAGAAAGAAGCCAAGAAGGACGATTTCATGTGTGACTATTGCGAGGACACCTTCAGCCAGACGGAGGAGCTGGAGAAGCACGTGCTCACGCGTCACCCGCAGCTCTCTGAGAAGGCGGACCTGCAGTGCATCCACTGCCCTGAGGTCTTTGTCGACGAGAACACACTGCTTGCCCACATCCACCAAGCCCATGCCAACCAGAAGCACAAGTGCCCCATGTGTCCTGAGCAGTTCTCCTCAGTGGAGGGCGTCTACTGCCACCTAGACAGCCACCGGCAGCCAGACTCCAGCAACCACAGTGTCAGCCCCGACCCTGTCCTGGGCAGCGTGGCCTCCATGAGCAGTGCCACCCCTGACTCCAGCGCCTCCGTGGAGCGTGGCTCTACCCCGGACTCTACCTTGAAGCCTCTTCGGGGGCAGAAGAAGATGCGGGATGATGGGCAGGGCTGGTCCAAGGTGGTCTACAGCTGCCCCTATTGTTCTAAGCGGGACTTTACCAGCCTGGCTGTGCTGGAGATCCACCTGAAGACTATCCATGCAGATAAACCCCAGCAGAGTCACACATGTCAGATCTGCCTGGACTCCATGCCCACCCTCTACAACCTCAACGAGCATGTCCGCAAGCTGCACAAGAGCCACACTTACCCTGTAATGCAATTTGGCAACATCTCTGCCTTCCATTGCAACTACTGCCCCGAGATGTTCGCGGACATCAATAGCCTGCAGGAACACATCCGTGTCTCCCACTGCGGTCCCAATGCCAACCCACCCGATGGCAATAATGCCTTCTTCTGCAACCAGTGCTCCATGGGCTTCCTCACGGAGTCCTCCCTCACCGAGCACATCCAGCAGGCTCACTGCAGCGTTGGCAGTGCCAAGCTTGAGTCTCCGGTTGTGCAGCCCACCCAGTCCTTCATGGAGGTCTATTCCTGCCCTTACTGTACCAACTCCCCCATCTTTGGCTCCATCCTGAAGCTCACCAAACACATCAAGGAGAATCACAAGAACATTCCGTTGGCACACAGCAAGAAGTCCAAGGCAGAGCAGAGCCCTGTCTCATCGGATGTTGAGGTGTCCTCTCCGAAGCGACAGCGGCTCTCAGGGAGCGCCAACTCCATCTCCAACGGCGAGTACCCCTGTAATCAATGTGACCTCAAGTTCTCCAACTTCGAGAGCTTTCAGACCCACCTGAAGCTGCACCTGGAGCTGCTGCTGCGGAAGCAGGCCTGCCCCCAGTGCAAAGAGGACTTTGACTCCCAGGAGTCACTTCTGCAGCACCTCACGGTGCATTACATGACCACGTCCACCCACTATGTGTGCGAGAGCTGTGACAAGCAGTTCTCCTCGGTGGACGACCTGCAGAAGCACCTGCTGGATATGCACACTTTCGTGCTGTACCACTGCACCCTGTGTCAGGAAGTGTTCGACTCCAAGGTGTCTATCCAAGTGCACCTGGCTGTGAAGCACAGCAACGAAAAGAAGATGTACCGCTGCACGGCCTGCAACTGGGACTTCCGCAAGGAGGCTGACCTGCAGGTACACGTCAAACACAGCCACCTGGGCAACCCAGCCAAGGCCCACAAGTGTATCTTCTGCGGGGAGACCTTCAGTACTGAGGTGGAGCTCCAGTGCCACATCACGACCCACAGCAAGAAGTACAACTGCAAGTTCTGCAGCAAGGCCTTCCATGCCATCATCCTGCTGGAGAAGCACCTGCGGGAGAAGCACTGTGTTTTTGATGCTGCCACTGAGAATGGCACGGCCAATGGGGTGCCCCCTGCGACCACCAAGAAAGCTGAGCCCGCTGATTTGCAGGGCATGCTGCTGAAGAACCCCGAGGCGCCCAACAGCCATGAAGCGAGTGAGGATGACGTGGACGCATCAGAACCCATGTATGGCTGTGACATATGTGGGGCGGCCTACACCATGGAGGTCCTGCTGCAGAACCATCGGCTTCGGGATCACAACATCCGCCCTGGTGAGGACGACGGTTCACGCAAGAAGGCTGAGTTCATCAAGGGAAGCCACAAGTGCAACGTTTGCTCGAGGACTTTCTTCTCAGAGAATGGGCTCCGGGAGCACCTGCAAACACACCGGGGGCCGGCCAAGCACTACATGTGTCCCATCTGTGGTGAACGTTTCCCTTCGCTGTTGACGCTCACCGAGCACAAGGTGACCCACAGCAAGAGCCTGGATACGGGCACCTGTCGCATCTGCAAAATGCCCCTGCAGAGCGAGGAGGAGTTCATCGAGCACTGCCAGATGCACCCTGATCTGCGCAACTCGCTCACAGGCTTCCGCTGTGTGGTCTGCATGCAGACAGTCACCTCCACGCTAGAGCTCAAGATCCATGGCACCTTCCACATGCAGAAGCTGGCGGGCAGCTCAGCTGCGTCCTCTCCCAATGGGCAAGGGCTACAAAAGCTCTACAAGTGTGCCCTGTGCCTCAAGGAGTTCCGAAGCAAGCAGGACCTTGTCAAACTTGATGTCAACGGGCTTCCCTATGGCCTGTGTGCCAGCTGCATGGCCCGCAGTGCCAATGGACAGGTGGGTGGCCTGGCTCCTCCAGAACCCACTGATCGGCCCTGTGCCGGCCTCCGCTGCCCCGAGTGTAGCGTCAAGTTCGAGAGTGCTGAGGACCTGGAGAGTCACATGCAGGTGGACCACCGCGACCTCACACCAGAGACCAGCGGGCCCCGGAAAGGTGCCCAGACATCGCCAGTGCCCCGGGTAAGTGCAGTCAACCTGCTCCTGCCTTATGTTCCCTGAGGAGTCACTGTTCCCCACAGAAACTACCCCTGCCTGCACTGTCCCTGGCTGTAGCCTAGAGAAGCAACACAGCCTGTCTTGGCTAAGCATGCTGCTCTGCAGTGCATTCTCCCAGTCTGAATCCCAGTTCAGCTGTGTGTCCCGCACAGATTATTTACCTTTCTGGGCCTCATTTATTGAATGCTCATCTGCTCCAATTCCGATATCCTAGAACTGTTTCAAGGGGCCAGTGGCACGCAGGAAATGCCCAGTGCAGTGGCCGATGTACAGGGAGTATGCTGTATATGGAGGCTGATATCCTTGTGAATGATCTGGGGGTAGACTGGCTTACCTGCTTACTTGGTTTCCTTGGGCAACTGCCTTAACATCTCTGTGCTTTTGATCCAGCATTGTTTTGACAAGGCATAAATATAAACACTATGTACACTTGGGGCTCGGAAATAGGCACTTGTCTGGGGCTCAGATCTGCTTGCTACAAGTCACCGGCTGATGTCATTCTCTTCAGTTACGTCATCATCATCATTGTGGTGCAGTGGTGGTGTGGGTGTAGCCATTTTCATATCATGTCAATAATAGTAATTAATTAATTCATCAAATTTTCTGGAACACCCATTATGTTTGGACATGCCTGGAAGCCAAAGAAAACCAAGCATGTGCTACGTTTTGAGGATCTAAGGACCAGGTGGTATTGTAAGCCCATAAAAAGTGGCTTCTAAGCCAGACACTGGTAGCTCATGCCTGTTATCCTAGCTAACTCAGGAAGCTGAGATCTGAGGGTCGAAGTTCGAAACCAGCCTAGGCAAGAAAGACTACAAGTAACCACCAAAAAGCCAGAAGTAGAGCTATGGCTCTCCTCCCCCCACCCCCTTTTCCTGGCAAAAAAAAAAAGTGGCCTCCAATGGGGCTACTGGAGGGTTGACCTAGGCCTTAGGTACAGGGACAAAAGGTGCACAGCATTTGGATGTCAGACAGCATATTCCCAGGGGTCCCCTGTGTGTGTCTCCAGGTGGAGGAGGTGCTGAGGTTCCTTGCGCTGGAGGGCAGCTGCTGCCAATGGGCAGAGAGGCAGGCTTGAGGAAGAGTCACCCAACACAAGCTGCCTTTGGAACAGGGGTTTGCTGAGGGTGTTTGACCTTGAGATACAAACCTGGGTCTGGGACTCTGGGATTGTGCAGGAGTGAGGGAGATTGTGTGAGAGGAGGAAAACAGAGCAAGCGGAGGGAGAATTCACTAAAGACAGGCCTCCACAGGCCTCCTAGCCTGACCCTTGAAGTTCCAGATGTTCCAGATGGGTGATTGGAGGGCCATGTAAAGAGAGGAATGTGTGCATGGGGACAGAACTGTGAGTCTGACTGGGGACTGAGGCTTCTTGTAAGATGCCTGTTGGGTGGGGTGCTCATTTTAGGGGTCATGACACCTCCATCAGAACTAATCAGCTAAGCCAGTCCTCTGATCAGGGAGAGCAGAACACCTTCTGAGATCCTGGTCATTGTTACCTGCTATAGTCATTCCCTAGCTTGCTGAATTGGTAGTCTTGGGCATTGTTTGGGTCCTGGAGTCAGATGGCTTGGCTGAAAATCTCCTTTAGGACCCAGCTGTGATGTGTCCTTTTTAGGCCTCTGTCTTCACCTGTAAAGCCAGAGGACACTAGTAGTGGTAATTAGCAATGGTAGTAACAATAGATAGAGTCATAGTAGGTACATGAAATAGGAACTCCATCCATCTCCAGAGCTTATGTCCCCTGGCACCAGGACCATCTTGGTTTTGCCCTGGCGCCAGGTCAGTGCCCAGCTCCCTCAGTTGTGAAATGTTGTGGCCCTTTGCCGTGTTGCCCTCTGAGGATGAAAGGTTCATAGCTCTTCCCATAATGATAACATACTATCTCTTTAAGTACTTGTTTGTTTGGTGCTAGTCCTGGTGCTTGAGCTCAGGGCCTGGGTGTGGTCCCTGAGTTATTTTGCTCAAGATTAATGCTCTACCATTTTAACCACAGCTCCATTTCTGGCTTCTTGGTGATTAATTGGAGATAAGAATCTCACCTGCCTGGGCTGGCTTTGAACCTCGATCTCAACCTCCTGAGTAGCTATGAGTTCAGGCCTAAGCCTGAACTCTGCCTGGTGGCAGAACTCATTTTTATGGAAATCTCTGAGGCATAGAACAATGAAGACATCTGCCTCATCCCCAGCTGCCAAAAGGCAAAGGTGGGATTTGAACCCAGGCATGTCATGTCTGGTGCCACAGACTACACGCTTTCTTCCCCAGTTAGTATGGAAGCCATTGCAGCTGCAAGAAATTAAGCTTTCCCTCTTGAGGAGGGTAGTGGGCAGGCAATGGAGGCAGTATGGCTAGCCTGGGTACCTGCTAACCTCCCTGGATGCACCCAGCCTAGACTACTTTCTCTTTTCCATTGTGCCCACGCCTGTGCTAGTGCGGTAAGCAATCCCTGATGGCCAGGGATTACTTCCCATCTCCAAAGCCTGGGGCTGATGGAGCTGCCCCTACCCTCTGTGCCCTGGAATCAGCACCCAGTACCACTCAGTTAAAGTCCCTACCATGTGAGGGTCACTGTCCGGAACACTGATTCCTAGAGCATCTCGGTGCCTCTGCTTTGGCAAAGAGGAGACTAAGGATTAGGTGCCGGTGGCTCATGCCTGGAGTCCTAGCTACTCAGGAGCCTGAGATTTGAGGATTGCAGTGATCAGCCAGCCCTGGCAAGAAAGTCCATGAGACTCCTAACTCCAATTAATCACTCTAAAATGCTGGAAGTACAGCTGTGGCTCAAATGATAAAGCACCAGCCTTGAATGAAAAAGCTCAGAGGTGTACCTAGGCCCTGAGTTCAAGCCTAGTACCAGCACAAAGCAAACAAACCAAAAAGAAAAAAAAGACAAAAAAAGGAAAAGAGAATAGAGGCTCAAAAAGGTAAAGCTACATATATCTAAGAGTCCAAGGACCACAGTTGTGGGGCAGTACAGGGATTGAAGCCGTGAGGGCTCTCCCCCACCCCCTTCTTCTGTCTGCCCCAGGCTTTGTGCTGGGGGAGCTTAGCTGGAAATCACCTCTCTGCCTGCCCCTCAACCCAGGCAGATGGGCCCATTGCAGACAAGAGCCAGACAAAAGCTCAGATACCTTTCCAGCCCAGCAGCACCCCTGGGGCTTTGCCCCCTGCCTGGGCACGCCTAGGGGCAGGGGCCCAGCTGTCGGCTCACCCTCCCCCACTCCCCCAGGACTTGCTCTTGTCAGAGCAGACTCTGGGGGCTGCACAGGGGCTTGGGGGCTGGCAGGCTGGGACCCTCGGGAGTGTATCCATAGCAACTAGCTCTCAGAGGACTGGGTTCCTGTGGGGCCAAGGATGCTGTCGGCTGGAACAGGAAGCGTGGAAGCTTCCACCTCCCCCATCTATGGATAATAACAACCTTGCCCACCCCAAGGGCAGGCCCTGGCCCTCCAGGGCCTTGAGGCACTTTCAGTGCTGGGGTGGGGGTGGGGGCCTGAGTGTTCTACCCTGTTTTATAGCCAAGTGAAGGGGTTTCTAGGCTGAAGGGTAGGCTTATGTCCAGGTCAAACTGGCTTTCTGTTACCCAGACTTAGAACTGTCCAGGGGTCTTTGGAACCCGGAGCTGAGGATGGCGTCTCAGATAGCAAGTGCCAGAGGGATTCTGCTGGGCATAGGGCCCCAGTCCTTCGAGACCTCTTAGAACTCCACTTTCTCTACCTCTCTAATGTGGCAAAGTTGCCTGCACTAGGACTGCAACCATGGAAACTCAGTATCTCTGGCCCTCCCCTTCTCTCTCTCTCTCCCTCTCTAAAGGTGCTGGTCTTCCCTGTCCTACCTCAGTTTTTCTCTGGGGGCCTCTTTCTGTTCTAAGGCTGCTGGGCTGTGGGGAGAGGCCGTCTCTGGCCACAGGCCTCAGACTTTAGCTTTGGTGCTCTTGAGCTAGGCCCCAAGGATGGGCCTTCTGACAGAGGAAGCACTTTGAATGCCAAGTTCCACCTTTCTGTAATTGTTTCCTGGTGGGGCTGAAGCTCCGAGGGAGAGAAGGTCTCTGGGGGCATAGAGACCCTGTAGATGTTGGAGTGAGGAGGGGGGCTAAGTGTGGAGGTGTCTGTGCTAGTGAGTCTGCGTGTGTGTGTGTGTGTGTGCATGTGCACCTACATACTAATGTACACTCATGCATCATGTGTATTGGGTGGTTGGTTCCTGCACTTTTGTCAGAGGTTCCTGGGCCTCTAGGGTTTGGGTGTCAGGGTTCTAGTGAGAGTGGAAGGTCTGTGTGTCTCTAGAGACGAGTCTGGATAGGTCCACCTGTGCTCCCCAGGGGATCTGTGAGAATGTTTCCACTTCTCGGGGCCTGTTTCACATTAGACAGGTTGCATGTTATTCTCCTAGGTTATAAGGAGAAGACTGGAGTATGTGCAGGGATTGTGGCTCTACGAGAGTACTGCATGTAAATGCAACTATGTGTGCTGGCACATCTGTGTATATGTCCATGAGTGTGTGCATGTTCAAGTATGTAAGAGTGTGTGTGTGTGTGTTGCCAGCAGTTCCTTGGGCCCTTCCCTTGGGAATGTCCTGGAACCTGTTCCCCCACCAGGAAGGACGGCATTATCTGTCTGTGCCGTTTCTGGCATATGGCAGAAGGGCATTTGGGGGAGCCTCTCTTCCTTTCTCCTTGGTGAGTTTTGTTTTGTTTTTCCAGGTCCTGGTGCTTAAAACTCATGGCCTGGGAGCTATCCTTGAGCTTTCGTGCTCAAAGCTAGCTCTCTACCATTCAAGCGCTAATTCCTTCCAGCTTTTTGTGGTTAATTGGAGAAAAGTGTCTCATAGACTGTTTCTGCCTGGGCTGGCTTTGAACTGTGATCCTCTGATCTCAGCCTCCTGTGTAGCTGGGATTACAGGCGTGAGCCACCACTTCCTTGGCCTGTGGTGACTTCTTTTGCAAAGGCAGCAAGACCACATCATCCACCTGCCTGTCCTGAGAGGGTCAACTAAACGTTTTGATCATGGATGGTTGCTTACTCTCATCCCAGTCAGCCATGGCCATGGCCTTCAGAGGCTTCTGCCCCACAGATCCTTGGAGTCTTGGCAGCCTGTCCAGCAGGCTTCTCTTGGACTTTCCTGAAGTGGAGCTGGCCAGGATGAAGTCATTCTTATTCATTCATGCATTCAAGCAGCCAGGACTCTTTTACCTGTAAGGCAGAATGAATGATTCTCACAGTGCAGAAACTCAAGGTGGCTCCTCTCCGTTAGAATGAGCGTGGAGTGGAGCCCTGACAAGTCCCATGGGGCTGTGTCCCCTCGGAAGATAGGAGTCTTTTTCAGTCAGCTTGTGTCCCAACTATCTCCCTATAGGTTGGGAGGTGTGCCTCCTGAGCCCTGCCTCTACACCACCTTCTCAGTTTCACTCTGTTCTCCTAGGGCCTTTTCTTTTTAGCTTCTGTTTCTGGGGCCAGTGGTCTGTAATGGGACACACTGAATCCTTCGGTTCTCCTGAAACATGGGGGAAAGGCCTCCTGTGGAGCCCAAGCAGGAACCCTAGCCTGGAGCCGGAAGCTCCCAACACTAGTGTTTCCAATTGTTTCATTCATTAGTCAATCCACGTATTCATGAGCTCAATAAGAATTTTCTTGATACCAATTATAAAGTTATAAAGATATACTTTTGTAACCCTAGCATTCAGGAAGCTGAGAAAGAAGGGTAATGAGTCCCAAGCCAGTCTGGACTATATAGTGAAACTCTGTCTCAAAAACAACAAAGCTAGGCACTGGTGGCTCACAGCTGTTATCCTAGCTACTCAGGAGGCTGAGATCTGAGGATCACAGTTCTAAGCCAGCCTGGCTGGACAGACAAATCTGGGACATTCTCATCTCTAATTAACTAGCTCGAAGCTGGAAGTAGAGCTGTTCAGCTCAAGTGGTAGAGTTCCAGCCCTGACTGAAAAATCAAGGGAGAACTTGAGGCCTTGAGTTTAAGCCCTAGACAAAAGACAAATGAATTAATTAAATAAATACAGAGCAAAACAAATAATCAAAGTTGACTGCTGCTTAGGCAGTATTCACTGCTTGTAGGCTCTAAGGTGGTAGAAACCCAGAATATTTAAAGTTGTATAGTTCTCTCTGTTTCTTCAGCCTGAGCAGAGTAATGAAAAGTCAATCACATACTCAACAGATCCTTCTTGTATTTTGGCCTTTACTGGCTGTGTCTCCCAAGGGTAGACACCAAATCCTCCTGTCCTCTGTTTGGCTACTCAGGGTGCAGTGTGGGAGCAGACAAGTCAATCAACCACAGCATAGTGGTGCATCCACTACCCAAGTGCTTTAGTGTGAGCTGAGGTGAGTAGATGAGGGAGGGACTGAACTCACCCTGAGGTGGAAGGAAGAGACTTCTCAAAACATTGGCCAAGAGAGGGTGTCCAGGGGAGGAAGCAGCAAGGACTCAGGGAACTATGGGCAGAGGTGGGGCCCAGGTGGGATCTGAGACTGCCCAGCTTTCTGGTGACTTGTCCTAGTGCATGATTTAGGTTTGGACCTAGGCCCTTGCCTAGGAATCACTAGTCCTACTCCCTCTTCAGAGCTAAGAGAGGCCCTGTCCTCCAAGAAGCCAAAGCTTTCATTGGACAACTTGCATATGTTGTGTTCCAACACTGCCCTTTATCCTTCAGGAGGAAAGGAATACCACAGTCTTCCTTCCAGACAGGACACACCAGCTCTGCCTCCAGGCAGCAGGTTTCATAGCTCCTCAGGTTTAGTTGTAAGAATAAGGTTCACGCTTTACACGTCTTCAAAAAGTTGTGATACTCGTTCTGATTTTCATTTTCCTAGCCCCATCTCCAAAGGCAGCTGATGTAGTCCTTACATATGGAAACAGATATGAATCACCTCCACAGCCACTCTCAATGCCAGAGTTGTCAAGAGCAGTGTCCCTGCTGCTCAGCCCATCTGGTTCTTGGGTGGGTCAGTGGTTGAGGAGGTTATTGGGTGGGTAGAAAAGTGAATGGATGGTGGATGGATAGGTAGATGGGTAGGATGATGGGTGGACTGATGTGTAGGTAGTTCTCTGGGTGAATGGGTAGATAGACAGATGATGCATGTATACATAGATGGACATATAGGTAGGCAGGGGATAGGTAAGGAGATAGGGTGATGGATGGGTAGATGAAAGATGGGTAGATTGGTGAATGGGTAGATATACGTGTAGATAGATGGGCAGCTGGCTTTATTTATCCTAATAAGGTTGACCTTGGGTTATGACAAGAGAAGTTACTCCTCTTGAATATCCCCTGTGTTCCTTCCCCAGGCTGGTGGAGTTTGATGGACAGGAAATTGAGAAGGGAATAGCTTAGAGGTACCATTCTGGGAAGTCTTGAGCTAGGCTGTTGAGAAACTTTTGATTTCTGCTTTTGCCTGCCTCTCAACTCTCTAACTCTTTTCTTTTTGGTTTCCAAATAGAAAAAGACATACCAGTGCATCAAGTGCCAGATGACCTTCGAGAACGAGAGAGAGATTCAAATCCATGTTGCCAACCATATGATTGGTAAGATCTCAGCTCCCCACGCCCCACTCTGCCATGCGGGAGCCCCTCATCATGCTTTGAAATGTACACTTCTAATCATCGTCATTTCCTGGCTTTTAGGACAGAGGACAGTCATCACTGCTGTTTCTGGGAGTCAAGATGGCAGGGTAGAGTCCCGTATCCACTGAGCCTTCTTGTCGAAGCCTCACTCACATTACGATCGAACTTTTGACAATCGCCTCCATTTCCCGGCATAAATTTCCCTCCATTTCTAAAACGGAGTGCTTTTCAGTTGCCAAGCACTCAGGGGCAATTATGCTTCAATTTTGTATGTCATGACATTGAATAGACATAACTGCTCGTATTTCCCACTCAGTGTGGTGAATTCCTCAGGCACATTGTCAAAACAGAACACTTACAAAGTTATTCCCATCCTTTTTCCTATTCCCCTTCAAGTGGATTTGGATTTGGAAAATGCAGTTTTTCTAGAAGGGGAGCTTTCAAAAACCTACGTTGCTCACTTGGGAGGTTGTAGATTTTTACCCATCTTGGCAGGTAGATGTGGGGATTGCCTTGGCTGGAAGCAAGGCATTTGTTCTGGTGTGGGACTGGGCTGAAGGGCTTAAAGGACAGGGTGGCCCAGGGAGTGAGATGTGGTGTCTATATTTGGCACTCAGGGCCTCAGAGAGCTTTGGGAATCCTTGTATTAATGGTACAGCTTGGATCTTGTGTCTGAGCAGTTAGGTTTAGTGGCTGGTGGAGCATCCTGAAATATTTTACTTCTTCTTTTCTTTTTTCTTTTCTCTCTCTCTTTTTTTTTTTTCTGGTCAGTTATGGGGCCTGAACTCTGGGCCTGGCCCCAGTCCCTCAGCTCTTCAGCTCAAGGCTAGCTCTCTACCACTTGAGTCACAGCACCACTTCCAGCTTTTTCTGCTTATGTGGTGCTGAGGAATCGAACCCAGGGCCTCAGGCATGCAAGGCAAGCACTCTACCACTGAGCTACCTTTCTAGCAACTCTTCATTTCCTTTTTCTTTTCTTTCTTTCTTTCTTTTTTCTTTTCTTTCTTTCTTTCTTTCTTTCTTTCTTTCTTTCTTTCTTTCTTTCTTTCTTTCTTTCTTTCTTTCTTTCTTTCTTTCTTTTTCTTTTTTGGTCAGTCATTGGCGCTTGAACTCAGGGCTTGGGTGCTGTTCTTGAGCTCTTTTGTTCAAAACTAGCACTCTACCACTGTGAGCCACAGTGCCACTTCCAGTTTTCTGGTAGTTAATTGGAGATGAGTCTTACAGACTTTCCTGCAGGGGCTGTCTTTAAACTATGATCCTCAGATCTCCGCCTCCTGAGTAGCTTGTATTACAGGTGTGAGACACCAGCACCCATTCACCTCTACTTTTCTTCTAGCTTCTTTTCACTGTTGTGTTTGTAGCAGCCATATTATCAGAGAACTCTCTAGCAAAGCTTCTCATGGTATTAATTGAAGAACTGCATGCACATGTAGAACTTGGTGAGTCTCACCTGAGCACACTTGTATAACTAGCAACGACATCAAGAGGGCAGACTGCTCATCAGCGTTCTGATTCCTTTGGTCTTTTCTGCACCTTTCCTTAACGAAGTCCCCATCCTGATGTCCAAGAGCACGGGTTGGTTTTTTTGCCTGATTTGTGCTTTATATGAATTAATCACATAGTTGTCATTTAGTGGTATCTGGCACCTATGACTACCTATAGTTGGAGTTTATTCCTTCTCGTTGGTGTATAATATTCCATCATGGGAATATTTGTCTGACTCCATGGGCCCATTTTGTAGTTATTTCAAACAGTATGTATCATATCTGTTGCTGAGCATACATATATAATCTTCTGGGCATGAAGGAATGTTACATATTTATAGCTAATATATCCTATTTGGGCTGTACATATCTAGTGGGAATACAGGGAGAAGTGGAATTTCTGAATCCTAGGCTCTGGGAGGTTCACGTTGAGTAGGTACTGACAAATTCTCTAAGTGCTCCCCCACCCCCACCCCAGAGCTGTGCATCTTTATTCCACATTAAAGGAGCGAGTGAAAGCCCCCTCATTAATGAAGCTGCTTGCGAAATGAGTGCAAGTTCCTGGTCTGCATTCAGCTGCAGTACTGCCCCCTTCAGTGTGGACAGGACCTAGCATCCTCTTTGCCTGATCCCCTTCAGGTGCTGGACCGTGGGCACCCGTGTGTGTGTGTGTGTGTGTGTGTGTGCACATGTGCGTGCGTGTGTGTGTGTACGTGCATGTGTGTGTGTGTGTGTGTGTGGCAGGCTCACCTGGCTGCTAGGGGAGAGCATGATGAGCCCAGGAGGGGCAGGTAGGACCCTGGGAGCCTGGCCTGACAGGGAGATTGGTGGCTTTTTAATTTCCTCTGTCTGAAAGCCCCCTGCTGAAGTATAAGAAGGAAAGCTACTCTGTCAGTCACCGGCTGCTGAGAACCCTTTCTTGGGAGTGTCAGGAAGGTGAAGATGAAGATATCTCCAAATGTTTGCTTTTGTAGCAGGTGGTGATATGCGCTCCTGTTTGTAAGCATGAAGGGTGAGAGCCGGCTAATTGGACCACAGTGATTTCAAAGGTGCTCCCCCCTCCCTTCTATTTTCCACCTTTCCTTTGTGCACAGCCTGGAAGCTGTGTGTCCTCAGGCAGAAGGCAAAGGGGAGGCTCTAAAATGGAGTTACAGAATGTGAAAGGAAGGTTGGACGGGTATTGGGCCTTTGTGTTGAGACAAGGGCTGCGCTTCCGGTCTGGCTGCTGGCTGGGGCTCCTTACCCAGGGCTGCCTGCGGTGCTGTGGGCTAGCCCGCTTCCCAGGGCCACTTGGGGCTAGGGTTCCTGCAGCAAAAGCGCAGAGATTCCTGGGTGGTGCCACTCAGCCTCACCTGCCTCTCACCCCAGGCCATCAAAGACCATCACCAGCGCAGGTAGATGACTTGTGGAGGGCTGCTGTGGTCCAGGGTGAGAAAGACACGGTCCCTGCTCTCCAAGTTCCCACAGCACCCCATCAGAGTTCAGACAAGAATGCTAACAGAGGTCACTCACCCAGCCCTGTGACATGCCAGGCAGTTTATGCCATGGCTAGTACCCTTGTATAGGGTTTGGTGACTTACATAAGTTGTCTAGCCAGCAAGTAGCAAAGGCAGGTAGAAGTTAGAAGGTGGTAGAAGAGGCCCTGGGTGAAGGGCAGTGTGTTCCTAGGAGGGGCAGTGTGGAGCGAGAGGGATGCTGATGGGCATCCAGCTAAGCTTGGATGCTGATGGCTCCCAGAACAGGTAGTTCCATCAAAAAGGGCCTGAATATTGAAGAATGAAGAAGACTTTTCTCTGGGCTAGGAGGCTGAGAACTGTGAATTGTGGTTCGAAGCCAGCCCAAGCAAAAAATGTCTATGAGACTCTTACCTTCAATTAACCACAAATACCAGAAGTAGGGCTGTGGCTTAGGTGGTAGAGTGCTACCCTTGAGCACAAAGAGCTCAGAAGCAGCACCCAGGCCCAGAGTTCAAGCCTCATGTCCGACAAAAAAGGAAGAGGGCTAGGCACAGGAGGGGAGGTCTCACCGTATGTTAGGTGGTGGGGAGCAGACAGTCTGAGGAAGATCATGGGCGAGCTCAGGGCAGGAGCAGAGGTGAGTGCTGTAGATGGGGTAATATCCTGGGCAAAGAGAATGAATTTGGACCTGGGCCACCAAGGGCCTGGGTTGCCAAATAAAGGGGTTTTGGAGTGAACTTCACCCTTTAGGCCAGGATTCCCCTTTTGCACAAGTCAGCTCATGGCAAATGACAGCCTGCAGTGGCTGCTCCCTGGGGCCCAGGCGAGAGTTCCCAGGCTCCCCACCCCCCCAACCCCCAGCCCCACTGTGTCACACAGGGCCGCTGGCTTATTTGTGTCCCCAGCTTGATCCCTAGAGGTTTCTGGGTATACAGCCTGGAGCTAGGACACTAGGGAGCTATTGAAGGTTTTGGAGCAGGGTTGTGGCCTGAGCTGTGCTGAGTACTGGAGGAGAATGAATTTGCAGTGATTGGGGTGGGTGGAGTGGGAGGCGGGGGGGATGGAAGAGAACCAGAGAACAGGTCTTGCTTGATCAGATCCAGAGCTATGGAGCCCACGGAGGGGGGAGAGAAGGGACAAGGGAGGCGCACAGACTTGTGGCTGGGCTGTGTGCTGGCACAGGCAGTCCAGGGGCATGGCTTGCATTGAGCTCTGCAGTCCCAGTCAATCTGCTGGGCCCAGTGTCCCTGTGGACAGCTTCTTTGGCTAAATGGAGGCGTTCAGAGTGGCCGGCTGGAGCTGGCCCTGGTTTCCCTTAGCGGCACCACAGGGACAGTCGGGTGCATGTGGTCCTGTTCAGATCATAAACTTGGGGCACTTGGGAGAGGGTCTGAGGCTGGTCTCCTGGGGATCCAGGCTGCCGGAGACCACCCCCGGGGCTCATAAACTGGTCTTTTTCTAGAGGAGCCTATGTGCAGCACTGCAGCCTAGACCCTGGGAGTTAGGATGATGCAGGTCCCCGTCTCCTTGGAAACATTCCCTGGCACCTCTCATCTTGGGAGGGAGTGATTTGGATCTGCTAGAAAGGCAAGGGTCTTTGGAAACCTTTTGAGCAATGTGATCGCCTTTGAAATCCCTCCTCCCCCCAGGGACTGAGGTCCTTCCCTGGGCCTCCCCCAGCCTTTGAAATATCCTTCCACCTCCCCTCCCCCACAGAAACCCAGAGACAGTGAACAGCTCAGTGCTGTGGCCTCCTGCTGGGATGACCTGGCTCTGCCCAGCCACCCCTTCCCCACCTCTCTCTGTCCCCCAAGTCCGTGGGAAATCAGCTCTCCAGAGCCAGGAGATTTGTAGGAGGCCTGGGCAGTGGCAGTTTGCCCCCTGGTGGGAAGGGAGGATTGTGGGTCTTCAAGTACCTGTGAGGTGTGCTGCCTGATCAGTGTACACCCCACCCCTCCCACCCCCCAACAGGACCTGAACCTGGAGCCCTGGGGTACTTGGGATCTGCAGGATGTGTGTCCTTGAGGTGCTTTGAGATGGGGATGCTGAATAAGGGGTGGCTGGATGAGGGCTTTGAGCTAACAAGCTTCCTGAGACCTGGGGTGGCAGGTGGTGATGGTGGTGGTGAGTCAGCCTCTGGGCCCCTGGACATCCTTGATTGGTGCCTCATTTGCTCCCTGAGGAGGATGAGGTTGGGAAGGGACGTTGTCCTCAGGGCATCCAGCAGGACCCTTTGCTCTGAGAGTTTTTGTCCCCTGTCCCTGGGTGCCTCTCAGAACTGAGCTTTGCTGTGGCGAGCCAAGAACTGTGAAGGGAGTAGACATTTATTTGGAGTCTGATCCTCCTGCTTCCCAAGCAGGCCTTGTGCTCTTTCTGCACTTTGAATGGGAAGGATAGAGAGAGAGAGAGAGAAGGAGACAGGGACAGAGAAAGGGAGTGAGGGATGGGGGAGCTGTCAGAGAGAGAGAGAGAGAGAGAGAGAGAGAGACATGTGAGACAGAGGGAGGGGGAGACAGGCAGAAATCTGCTCTCCTTTCCCAATCTTTCATCCCAGAAAATGCCCCAGGCTGCCTGGCAGACCTGTAGTTTTTGTTGGGAGAGGAATGGCTTGTCCAAGGGAGAGGTCTGGAGAGGAAGAGTTATGGTCTCTTCCCACACCGAACACCTTCAGATCTAACCTGAAAGTGACGTGAAAGGGAAGAGGAAAGGGTGCTCTCACCTCCTGGCCTGTAGCTCATGGGCTGGAAGCCTGTGTCAGGCTCTTGAATGGTGCTTTTGATTTTGCTAACACTAGGCCCAAACATCTATCCAACCCTCATAGGTGATATCAATCTCCCCCACTTCTGAAGCTGAAATAGGGTCTGCAATCTAATGCTTTTCTTCCCCCTTCTTCCTCCCCAACTGTCCAAGGCATCCCCAATATCCTTCACCGGTGAGATAACCTGCTAGAGGGGCTTAAGGCCCTTGATTTGGGGGTCTCCTCCTCTCACCCAGTGTGGGTGCAACACTTTGGGCCCCTGAGCTTTAAATCTTCCTGTTTGTTTTGAGGCAGGGTCTCATTTTGTAGCCCAGGCTGATCTTGAGCTTGATGATGTTCTTGCCTTTGCATCTCAAGTACAAGGATTATAGACATGCACCACTATGCCTGACTTCCATGTTCTGAGTTTTACATAGTGGATGATGTCTCATTTTTCTGACTTTCTCTTGCGTGCATGTCTTAAAGATGGGAACACTCTCTGTGGTTGGTGTTTCCACTAATGGAAATCTGTGAAGTCTGGAATGTGATTAGATTCAAATACTGCTGCTGGGCTCTGGGAAGAGCATCGTTGCGGCGAACGCCTTCTCGGCCAGCGAGGAAGAACGACCACCACACCAGGAGTCTTCTCAGATCACGCTTTATTGGAGAGCCTTTGAATTGATGGGAGAGCTTGAACGCGAGAGAGCGTGTACCCAAAGCATGGCTGTTTATATAGGGAATAGGAACCGTTTTTCCCATTGGTCGTCTGCCTTTCGCCGTCACCAGGTGCCACGGGATTGGCTAGGGACTCTACCTGGCTCGCGCATGCGCAAAGCCCAGGACCCACCGTCCTGCCAAGCACTGCCTAATAGGGAGTTACCTCAAAACTGCAAGGAAGTGGGCGGCGCCTTCGCGCCGGCTCCCCACACATCGTGAGTCAGGCATGTCACTCCATGGGTGCTTCCTAGGGGAGGCCAAACCTGGTCCTCTCCAAGTGGAGGATGGGAAGCAAGGAGACAAGAAATCCTAGCCAGAGAAAGTGGGACAGGCCAGTCATAGATCAGACAGGCCTGCCTGAGATGCATAAGCAAAAGTCCTCTTAGATCTGCTTCTGACTAGGCGTATGAGGAGATGGAAGGCATCAAAGGCCCTGTGACCCGTGCTGGCCCCTGACAGTCTTCTCTGGCATGGGTACCCAATAAGTATCAGCCTGGACCCTAGCTCTGTCTCCCATCCTTATGAGTTCTAGGGGCTTAGTAGGAAGGAAGTGCCAGGCTTTCTACAAGAATTGGTCTCTCTTACAGCTGACCAGCCTCACAGGGGTCCTACCTGGTGCTCTCCCAGCTGGGGCAGTGCAAAAGTGAGGCACTGTGCTATTTTTCATAAAGGGGTTAGGCATCCACACATTTGGGTATCTACCTGGGTCCTGGAGCCAATCCTCGTGGAGATCAAGGGTCAACTCTATTTATACCCTCTTCACAGTCCCTGTGCTTCAAGCCAGTCAGTTTGCAAAGAACTATGGTGCACTTCCCCCAATCCCTTCTTTCCTGCTCTGCATGGTTGTTGAAGATTTTTAGCTTAAAGAAGAATGAATTTTGTTTTGAGTTAGTT
This sequence comes from Dipodomys ordii, assembly GCF_000151885.1. Taxonomy (NCBI): domain Eukaryota; kingdom Metazoa; phylum Chordata; class Mammalia; order Rodentia; family Heteromyidae; genus Dipodomys; species Dipodomys ordii. The sequence continues at coordinate 1,905,099 of NW_012267322.1, read as the reverse complement.
GTATAAGCACATGGTGCTTCACAGAGAAAGCTCCTGTGTGGTTTACTCAGTTTCCCTGAATGATAATGTTTTGCAAAACTAGGGTCCAGTATCCTAACCAGGACAGCAACACCGATTCAGTCAAGTTGCAGGATATTCTCACTGATAGGAGACTTCTCAAATTGCTCTTCTATAGTGAAACCACTTCCTGTCCCATCTGTTCCCTCCTTAACCTTGGAAACCACTAATCTGTTCTCCATTTCTAGAGTTTTGTCATTTCAAGAAAGTTCCATAAATGGTTGTGCATACGTTTTCACTGTCTTCAGTTTAAATGCCCAAGAGTGCAATAATTGGGCCTGTACTACTTGCATCTTTGACGTTTTAAGAAACCGACAAACTGTTTTCCAGAGCTCTGATTTCTGCAGTGCAGCAGAGGTCAGTGTCTCTGTGTCCTCGCCAACATTTGCTTTGTCCCTGTGTTTTGTTTTCACCACCCTGATAGGTGAGCAGTGCTAGCTCATTGTAGTTTGAATTTCCATTTCCCAGATGCCTAATGATGAGGAAACATCTTTTCCTGGCTTATTTGCCATCTGTTTATCCTTTGATGGAATGCCTCTTCCTGTCTTGTGTCCTTTTTTTTCTAATTGGATTATTTGCTTCTTTCACATTGAGTTTTGAGTGTTCTTTACATATTCTTGACATGTGGTTTGCACATATTTTTTCCCCAGCCCATAGCTTGTCATTTTATCTTAGCAGAATCTTTTACAAAGCAAAGCTTAAAATTTTTATTAAGTCCAATTTATTAAATATTCCTTTTAAGAATTGTGTCTTTACTGCCAAAGGTAAGAACTCTTTGCTTAGCCCAGATTCCACAGAATTTTCTCTTTTACTTTTCCCCCCAAAAGTGTAATAGTTTTATGTTTCCTATTTTAGTCCATGATCCATTTTGAGTTAATTCTTATGTAAGGTGTGAGATTTTAGGTTGAGGGCTGTGTGTTTGTTTTTTGGTGTGCTTCTGTGTGTATGCGTGTGCGTGTGTGTGTGTGTGTGTGTGTGTGTGCATAAATATGTCTATGGATGTCTAATTGCTCCTGTATCATTTATGGAAAAGACCTACATTGATACCTACATTGATCTTTTCAGAGGGCATTTTGGGAATTGGAATTCAAGGCTTCACATTTGATAAGCTGGTGCTCTGCCACTAAGCCATGCCTCCAGCCCTGCTTTTTGCTGGTTATTTTAAGGACAAGGTCCTCCTTCTTTTCTTGAGTATGTACCTGAGCCATGATCTGCCTGTTTTTAGGCTTCCGATCTTCTCTGGGATTGATCCCAGAGAGCCACCATGTACAGCTTCCTGTGGTGGAGATAACATTTCCTGTTCTTTTCTACCAGGCTGACTGGGCATCATGATTCTTTCAGTCTTAGCCTCTCACAAGACTTGGGATGCCACTGTGTAAAGCTGCATATTTTGCAAACTTTTCTGTCTGGGTGGGTCTTGAATCACAATCATTCTGTTCTCAGTTTCCCAAGTAGCTAGAATTACAGGCCTGAGCCACAGGCATCAGTTCCCCTACATTGAACTATTTTTGTACCTTTGTCAAATATGTTTGTTATGTTTTGTTAGTCTATTTCTAGATCATTTGGTGTATGAGTTTTACTCCTGTATAATAGATCTTTATTCTTATAGAATAAGCCGTAGAATAAATCTTAAAGTTGGATAGAATGATTCCTCCTATGTTTTTTAAAATTGTATTTTTATTATCTTTAGTTGTACAAAGGAGTTACCATTCAACACATCAGTTGATTGATCTTATACTTTTCCTCCTGTTTTGATGGCTCTTTCAAAATTATTCTTACTACCTCAATTTCTTTGCTTTCCCAGATAAGGGAGATTGTATTAGGAGATTACTATTAGGATAATCTTGTCTAAATAACAGTTTTCCTCTAATTTTGATAAAAAATTATATAAAATAACTATATCAGTCTGGAAAGAATTGATGCCTTTACTATTTTGAGGGTTCTAATTTACAAACATGGTATGTTTCTCCATTTAGTTAAATCTTTGATTTTCTCTTATTTTCTATTTTTCAGTAGACTGTACCAATAGTTTTGATAGATTTATCTAAATATTTAATTGTAAATGGTATTATATTTTAAATTTTGTGTTCACATATTTGTCACTCACTCTACTATATGAAAATGCTAATTTCTTTTTGGGGATAAGGATTTGCTATATAATCCAGGCTGTCCTTTAACTCATCGTCATCTTGTCTCAGCTTCATGAGTGCTAAATTATAGGTGTGCACCACCACACCTGGCTGATATTCACTTTTGAATCCTTGGACTTTGCTTAACTCAGTTGGCTGCATATTACTGATTGATTAATTGGTTCTGTGGGGTTTTCTACATAGGCAATCATGTCATATGTAAATAAGCATAATTTCATAAGTCCTTCCTTAACTAAATGCCTTTTCTTATCTTACTGCTCTGGCTAGAACTTTTAGTACTATGTGGCATAAGAGAAGCATCTTAGGGAGAAGATATTAAGGTTTTTACCATTAAGTATGTGTGATGGCAGTGTCTTGCAGATACTCTTTATCAAATTGAGGAACTTTATCTACATTTCTATCGATATTATCTATCTATCTATCTTTCTTTCTTTCTATCATCTTGGAAGTGCTGGTGTTTTGAACTTAGAACCATATTTGCCAAGGGAAATGCTCTGTAATTTAATGCACAGCCTCAGCCCTTTGTACTTTAGTTATTTTTCAGATAAAATCTTGTGGGTTTTGTTTGAACTGGCCTCAAACTATTTTTCCACGTAGCTGAAATTGCAGCACTACATTACCACCCTGACTTAAATTTTTTTTTTTTTGGAGATAGAACTTTTCTATCTCTATTTCTTGTGTAGTTGGGATTACAGGAATGAACAAACATGTCTAGCTTCTACTATTTTTCTAAGAGTTTAAGAAATTATAAATTGGTGTTGTTTTCTCAATTCTTTTTTTTACTGTACCTATTGCTATGATCATGTGATTTTTTTCATTTGTCTGTTAATATGGTAGATTATATTGATCAATTTTCAAATACTGAATGCTTTATGTCTTGTTATATACCATTATTGGTCATGGTCATGATGTATAATTCTTTTTCTTGATAGCTGAATTCTATTTGCAAAGAATTTGTGAGGGATTTATATGTCCGTGTTTATGAAGAATAATGGTCAGAAGTATTGTATTATTTTTGTCTTGTTTTTGTATGGTTTGACATTGTGTGACACTAGCTTTGAAAAATGAATCAAGACATGCTCTTTACACTTTCCCTTCATTCATTCATTCGTGTGTGTGTGTGTGTGTGTGTGTGTGTGTGTGTGTGTTTGCTGCTCCTGGAGCTTTAACTCGGGACCTGGGCACTGTCCCTGAGCATTTGTGTTCAAGGCCAGTACTCCACCATCTGAGCCGAAACTTCTTTTCCCCTGCTTTGAACCTCAATGTTCAGATCTCAGCCTTCTGAGTAGCTAGGATTACAGGTGTGAGCCACTAGTGCCTAGCTTGCTTCTTCTTTAAATGTTTGCTGAATTGATGGTGCAACTGGCCCTGGAGATATCCTTTCAGGAAGTTTTAAATTATGAGTAATTTCTTAATTAGTTATAGAACTTTTCAAATCATTTCAAATTTAGTGTGAGTTTTAGTATTTTCTCTTTTTTTGTGGAGAGGGGGAGCAAGTTTCATCTAATTTGTCAAATTTATGTATGTAGTGTTGTTTATAGTATCATTCCCTCATTATCCTTTGTATCTACAGGGTCTATAGTGATACCTTCACTTTTATTCCTGATACTGGAACTTTCTGTCTTTTCTTTTTTCTGTCAATTTTATCGATCATTAAAAAAAAAACCCATTTGTTTAATTGATTTTCAATTTTGTTTCCTGCTTTTAATTTCATGACTTCTGATCTTTATTATTTCCCCCTTCTTGCTTTATATTCATCTTGTTCATCTTATTGTCTAGCTCTTTAAGATAGAAGCCCCATAATTTGACACTTTTCTCTTTTCTAAGTACTTAATGTTACAAAACTTCTCTTCCATCCAGGCACAGGTAGCTCATTCCTGTAATCCTAGCTACTCAGGAGGCTGAGATCTGAGGATTGCAGTTTGGAGCCAGCCCAAGCAGAAGAGTCGGTGAAACTCTTATCTCAAATAAACTACTCAGAAAAAGCCAGAAGTAGCACTGTGACTCAAGTGGTAGATTGCTAGCCTTGAGCACCATGGCTTAGGGGCAGCATCCAAGCCCCGAGTTCAAGCCCCAGGACTAGCAAAAAAACCCGCACAAAACCCCCCAAACTTCTCTTCCCATAGATTTAGCTATGCCTCACAAATCTTAATGCGTAGTTTTGTTTTCATTCAGTTCAATGTGTTTTTTAAATTTTATTTATTTATTGTCAGTCGTGGAGCTTGAACTCTGGGCTTGGGTGCTCTTCAGCTCAAGGTGAGCACTCTACCACTTGAGCCACAGCACCACTTCCAGTTTTCTAGTGGTTTATTGGAGATAAGAGTCTCACGGAGTTTCCTGCATGGGCTGGCTTCGAACTGCGATCCTCAGATCTCAGCCTCCTAAGTAGCTAGGATTATAGGAGTGAGCCACAGGTGCCTAGCTCAATGTGTTTTTAGAAAGCCCTTTGAGCTTTCTATTTCGACCATGATTAGATCCTTGAAGTATCTTGTTTGGTTTTCAAGAGTTTTTTTTCCTATTACCTTTCCATCATGAGTTTCAGGTTTGAGTCCATTGTGATTGGAAAAAACATTATGTAGGATCTCAGTTCTTTAACATGTGTTGACATCTGATGTTGTTCATCTTGGTGTTCTCTGAGCACTTAACAAGCATGTGTGTTCCTTTGTTGCTGGGTAGAGTGTTCTGTGAGTGTCAGAATCAATGGTGTTGGATTCTTTTGTATCTTTCCCAATGTTCTGCCTTGTTCTACCAATTCCTGCTCTCCTTTTGGTTACAGTGATCTTGTTTGGTGCATACATTTTTAAAGACTTTGTTGTCAGATCGACTTCCTTATCATCATATAATGTCCTTTTCTGTTTCTGCTAATCACATTTTTGTTCTGAGCCTAGTCTATCCAATTATATGGCTCTTATGATTTGTTTATTTTTGTTTCTATTTTTTTATTTTATTTTATTGTATTTTATTTTGGTTGTCGGTCTTGAACTCTGGGCCTGGGCTTGAACTCTGGGCTTGGGTGCTCTTCAGCTCAAGGCGAGCCCTCTACCACTTGGGCCATAGTACCACTTCCGGTTTTCTGGTGGTCAATTGGAGATAAGAGTGTCAGAAACTTTCCTTCTTGGGCTGGCTTTGAACCACGATCCTCAGATCTCAGCTTCCTGAGTAGCTAGGCTCACAGGCATGAGCCACCAGCACCCAGCTTATGTTTTAAGTTCTTTAGTATTTTCCATCCTTTGCTTTCCACTTGATGATATTGTGTTCGAAGTTGCTCTGACAGCTTACAGAGATGCCATTTCCCTCACTGAGTCTCTTTTTAATTAGTGTAATGACGCCACTTACATTTAGTGCAGTATTGTGTTTTCTGTTCTATTTTTTTGTTTCAGTGAATTTCTTAAAAAGAATTTCATCTTGATTTATTGGTGATGTCTTTATTTCTTTGTATAGTTTTTTTTTTTTTAATGGTGAATGTAGGTATTATACTATACAGCTATTAACATTGGCCAGAATTTTCTGGCCAATGTTGTCATTTCAAGAAGTCCTGTGCTTGCTAGGCAGGTATTCTACAATTGAGACATTTTCTCTACTCTTTTTTGAGCAAGGGTCTCACATTATGCTCAGGTTTGGCTTGGAGTACGGTTCTTCTATTTGTGCTTCTCTATGTAGGTAGGATGACAGGCATGTGCCACTGTACCCATTTATTGGCTGAGAGGAAGTCTTGTGAACTTTTTGCCCAGGTTGGCTTTGAACTGCAATCCTCCACACCTCTGCCTACCAAGTTGCTAGGGTTATGATAGAAGTGAGACACTGTGCCTGGTTGGTCAGTGTCTTCATTTTGCCAGTTCAAGTAAAGTGCAGAAACTTTTACCATCCCATTCATATAACAATGTATATGTGTAGTTAGAGATACATCAGTGTTAAAATATTTTGCTTCAATCACTATAAGTTAGAGAATTCAAGAAGAGAAAGGAAATCAATTACATTCACTATAATATTTCTTTACTATTGTCCTTAAAAAAGGCCCAAGGTCCGTTCTTTTCTGCCTGAAGAACTTTCTTTTGTAATTGTTTTATGGTAAGTCTGGTGATGACACATTCTCTTGTTTTTCCTCTATCTAAAGCTATCTTGACTTTCTCTTACTCTTGGGATATTTTCACTAGATAGAGAATTGTGGATTGGCAACTCTTTCTCCACCTCTTGGAAAATGTTATCATTTCCTTCTGACCTCCATAGTTTCTTTTTGAGAAATCCATTGTCACCTGATTATTTTTCCCTATTGTAGGTTAATACCATTTTTCTCCAGCTGTTTTTAAGATATTTCCTGCTCTTTATTTTCAGAACTCTGACTATGATATGTCCTGGTAAATATTTCTTTGGGTTTAATTTGTTTTGTAATTCATGCAACTTCTTGAATAGGTATCCCATTTCTTGTCAGATTTTGGGATTGGGGGGATGGGGCTTTGACTTTTTCCATTATTTATTTTTATTACATGATTCTCTTATTTTTTAAATAGTACCTTTTCAGTTTTCTTATGTTCTTCTGGAACTCAGATCATAAAATATTGTTGTCCATTTTTTTACCCTGCTAGATCATTCTCTTCTTTCACTTATTTTGTGCTTTGTCCTCACTTTTCTCAATATTTTATTATTTTGTTTAGAATTACACTTAGTTCTTCTTTATACTCCCTGTTTCCTTTCCAAAACTATTTATTTGTTACAACTTTCTATTTTCTCTTGTTTCAAGTGTGTTTATATTTGTTTGTTCAAATGCTTTCATTGTGGCTTTTTTTTCCCCCCAGGGGGGTAGGGGCAATGGGTTCTGGCTTTTGAAGACAGATCCTCAGATCACAACCTCCCAAGTAGTTCCAGTATTGGACTCTGTGTGTGTGTGTGTGTGTGTGTGTGTGTGTGTGTACGCATGCGCGCATGCATGCGAGCAAGATCTCCAGTCCATGTTACTGAGGCTGGAAGCTGTGGTGGGAACATCACAGGTCTGGTGGTCTTGTCCCATCAAAGGTTATGGTAAAACTCCACCCAGGCTAGTGCTGTATCTCTCCCATGAGTTCCCATTGGCAAGGTCTCCGGAAGCTGTGGTGATATTGGAATAGTTGAGATGATTCTGAGACCTTGAGGCAAATGAAAGCATGACAGATTGTTTTGGAAGCATCAAATATGAATTGTCAACATGAACATATTTCTGGACATAACAGTTGAATGTGTGAATTAATTATGGACTTATTAAGAAGAAGAGTTATTTTCCTTTTGCAGGGCTACGTCAGCTCTGCTCCTAGCCCTTTCACTCTGGGAAGTGCCTTCTCTGGCTGCTCCTTTGAAGTTTTGGGAGCTGGTGGTAGTGCCAGCGAGGAGCAGGCACATGCCTGGCTTTCAGAAGCTGCTCTGACTTCTGTACTCCCCAGCATTGAGGTTAGGATCAGCTTCCATCAAGCATTAGTTAGTGTACATAGTAAAGCTTTAGGAAAAATGTAAGTTTCTTCTGATAATTAAATTCTTAAAGGATTTCAGAGTTCCAGTGCATACGCAGCACATTTTATCTTCCCGCACCGCTGAAGTCTGTGGCCTTTTACCTTGCTCAGGTGGCACCGAGCCACCAAGGGCTCCCGTCACCAAACAGCAGCCACCAGCCTCCCACTCCCTATTTTGAGATGTACTGGGATTTGAATTCAGGCCTCACACTTGCTTGGCTTGCTTGCTCCATTGGCGCTCTACCACTTGAGTCACATCTCTGGCCTGGCTTTTAGCTGATTACTTTGGAGATGGAGCCTCACAGACCTGTGTGTTCCAGCTGGCTTCACACCTCAATCCTTTAGATCTCAGTTTGTAAGTAAGATTATAGCTGTGCCACATGAAGGCCTTGAACCTCAGTCCACCAGATCTCAGCCTCCTGAGTAGCTAAGATTATAGGTATGATCAAAAGAAGGATGTCCTTTAAAAAAAATCAAATAAATCTGTTGTTGCCTGTGTGAAGGGCTTGGACAATCCCAGGATTGTGGGATTGTCCAAAGGACAAGGTGAAAAGGATGATCATTTAGAGGCTCCAGTTTCCCTTCCAAGCATTCACCTGTTGGCAGTACCCATGGGTAGTCCTCTCCCCTAGGCACTGCTTTGGTCCAGGTGGCCTGTGTGTTGCTTCTATACAAACTGATAAGTAAGCCAGCCATTGGGAGTCCACACAGCCTGTTCCTCTACCCTGGGCTCTGTGACCAGCGTGCATCATGGCTAAGGTGCAGAGCTGATACCTTGCTAGCATGCCCCAGCCTCTCTGTAGCTTGTGAAACTACCCATGTCCTTCCTAGCTGTTATACTAGCCCAAGTTCCTACCCCATGCCCTGCCTGCCGCAGGCCCCTGGTCCTCTCTAGACCCAGTACCTAAGGGGAAGCACCTAGTCCCAGCTGGCACTAGGGGTGACTCAGCTGGTATTTATCAGCTGTGCATGTCACTGTGCTAGTGCTACCCCACAGCAAGTACTCAATTCCAGCGACAGATGATGTATGATGTATGTAATCTCACCAGGTGTGTTTCTGCTTGCTTTCTGCTGATGTTCAAGAACGTTAGTGACTGCACTAGCCAAGGCTTCCGTCACCCCTCCCCTCCCCCGACTGGCCTGCATACCATCCTCCAGCTCCAATACACTGGACTCAGGCTCAGCATTGCACTGCCATTGTCCTTACCCATCTGCTAGCTGGCTGAAACCTGAGGAATCCTTTCTTCTGGGAGAAATTCACTCCTATCTTCTGGATGACACCCTTCGCTATATTTCAGCATTGGTTCATCTCCTCTTTGTGTCCTAACCTAATGGTTTCTGTCAAGTAGTAACTGAAAACTGACATCTGTCAGTCAACACCCCCTTCCTCCCCACCTGTCCACCATAGTCGGAACTGTTTTCTAGAAGGACAGCTTATCCACCTTGAAGCTTTGAAGGTTGCTTAGGGTAGAAGGCCTCACCTGTATGAAAACAACTGTGCACTCCCCCAGGGAGTGAAGAAGCTATGGGCCAGTGCCCAGGTCCTGAGTCCAAGCCCTAGTGTACACACACACACACACACACACACACACACACACAGACGCACACACACGCACACACACGCACATGCGCGCACACACACACGCACACAGACGCACACAGACACACACGCACGCACACGCATACACACACACACACACGGATTTTAAGATGATAGCTACAAGCAATTTAACCACATGTAAGAATCTTCTAAGCTTGGGCCACCTATGCGACTGTCCAGGTCATTTGTGCAGACAAGCCCACGAAACCAGTGTTATGTCAGGGCAAGGTTCTTTTAGTGGTAGGAACCCTGAGTTTCTACTCCGTAACTTAGAGCTACAGTATGGTTGTGCAGGTTGTGTACAGCACAACCCTCAGGATTCTGTTGCCAAATGGTCTCCTTGGTGGCCCAGCCAGATGCCTGTCAAGCAATCTCTGACAGTGGCAGCCAGCTAGAATTTGGGGTGGGGAGGCCTCATGGTGATGGACTCAGGTCCTTTCTCCAGGGCTGGAATCTTCCTCTTCCCCTTCCTCTTCTTCCTTGTGGTTGTAGTGACATGTTTCTCTGGCAAGCCGAGGTGCCCAGGCGCCTCGCAGGTGCTGCTGGGAAGGCTTCCGCTCCTCGTGCTGCTCGCCTGCCGGCGGCTCCGCTGTTAACCTTTGGGGTTTGCTCACAAAATAGAAACTCGCTTTGTAGGTCAGTTTGTCAGTAATTTTGGCAGCCGCAGGGCCACCGAGGGAATGAGGTGTGGTTCCCACTTGTCTCGCAAGCTCAGTTTGCAGACTTTTGAGGCGCCCTACCCCAGGAGGCCTGCTCACCCTGCCGGAAACGGGAGCTACTTTTCTCTGACCTGGTTTTGAATCATACAGCAATTCCTGGATGCTGGCAACACACAGCTGTGCCAAGGATTTGGTCTGTGCCCGCCCATAGGCCAGGACCTGCAGTCCCTGCCTTCTACCTGTGCTCTGTGTCCTTGGTAAGGCTGCTGGCTGTGCACCTGCTCCCGTGTGAAAGGCCTGAGTCCTCTTGAGCATGCGCTGGGCTCCAGACTTGCCCTAAGCTGCTGGTGCCTACTGGACTCTGTATAACCATTCCTTATGCTTATGGCCTAGGCCAGCCTGTACAGCCAGTTCTGTGAGCATCTTTTTTATACATTCTCCTGATCCCCCCAATATCATTCATGTTGGGGAGAGGACTTCTTAGGACTGAGGTGAACAGAGGAGGTGGGTGCTTGAGCCATATGTGACCCTGATGGATTGACTGTTGGCAAGAACGCCAAGCAGGAGAGCAGAATCAGGTGTTCTGGAGACATCAGGGAGGGCTTCCTAGAGGAGGCAATGATCAACTGCACTTTGGGCCCTTCTCTGTCATGTGGGGAACTCCAGGGGTTGAGGTTGAGAACTGAGCAGCTCTGGAATGAGACTGGAAGCCGGGGAAGCCGAGACCGGATTGGCATAACGGCTTGGAAGTACAATCATCCCAAGATGTAATATAGCCACTCTGTGTTCTGCCCGGTGCTAGGATTAGAGTTGATTGAAATCTACTCCTAGGCCAGTGCCAAGGTTTACAGTGAGGACACCAGACTTGCCAGAGAAGACTGAGGTCCAGGGAGAGCAGAGGGGAAGGCTGGGGGCCTGAAGAGTGTTGAGGAATGGCTCTTCTATTCCCTTCTCCAGGGAAGCAGGCTGGCAGCCTGTCTCCCACTGCCTCTGAGATGCTGGATACTACCTGAAGGTCCTAGAGCCCAAAAGTTGTCCCAGAGGCCAGAGGCAAGCCTGGACCATCCCTGCCTGCTTGCTGGGGGCAGCAGCTGCCACGTGTGTACGGAACGCTGGCTTGGGAGGCCACGTGTCCACACCTCCTGTGGGGACAGCTGCAGTGGCTCCACCCCCTGTGCTGTGTAGCCTGAGCAGGTCATTTCCCCTTGGGAGCAGCTCTCCACCAGTCCCATGTCGGACAGTGGGGACTCAGCATTTTGCAGTGGCAGACCTATTTCTTTTCTGTCACACATTTGGGTTTTGACAGGGTAGTGGCCCTGGGCATTTCAGTCATGCACACAACGTGTGCCTGCCAGGTCCTGTACTAAGTGCTTTAAAGGATCCCCTAGTGTCCCCATTTGACTTTATTTTTTGGAAGTGTTGAAGTCTGAGCTCTGGGCCTTGCACTTCCTACGTAAGCGCTCTACCACTTGAGCCATTGCTCTTCATGCTTGTTGTTTTCCCAATAGGACCTCCAATTTATTCCTGGGTTCTCCTACAGTACTATTTGTTTCTTTGATAGCTGAGGGGGAAAAAAAGCACCACCATGGCTTTTATTGGTTGAGATTGGGATCATGTGAGCTTCTGGCCTCCAATCCTCCTCCTCTTGATCGCTGCCTTTGCAACAGCTAAAAGGATAGGCTTGATCTCTCTAGGTTTTTTTAATGGGGAAATTGAGGAGCAGTGCCTAGCAGATGTCCAGGTGCTATGGGCCAGCCATGGGCTTGATCAGAACACCATGTTGTCTTACTCGGTATCCTGTGAGTAGAGCTTTTGTCTGGAAGAAAAATCCCTGGATACATGGGTAGCCTTTGTCTGAGTGTTGCTGGACAGTCACATGCCCTAGGATGTCCCAGACAGAGACATTATTTCACTCAGCAAATTCCCCCATTTTGAACCCTTGTGAGAGGGACCATCTCAGAGAGATTCACTGATGACGCGTCCACTAGAGAACCCCTCGCCCAGGCAGCACTCTAAAATCTCAAAGGGGAGATTTGCCAAGTCAAGTTTGGAGGCTGCAGGGCTGGCCAGAGCCCTGTCTGAGCCCCTCTGAGCCGGGATGATTTATGTCGGCAATGTGGTAGTCATTAGTATCTTTGGTGTTGGAGCCCGCGCGCTCGGGCCTGGGTCTGTGGCCGAGGGAGCCTTCGGGGCCATTACCAGCTAATGGCTCGGTGTGGGCAGAGGAGGCCTGCAGTCAATCTCGCTGCTGGCGGGTAATAAACGTCACCCGCTCCTTTCCTGCTCCCCATGAGGGCAAGGAAGGGGGGCTCACAGCTCCCTGCTGGGCTTCATCTCCATGGCTGGGGGCAGGGACTGTCATGTTACTTCTTGGCTTGAACAAGGACGCTGGGGTATTGCCTTGGATTTTGTCTGTCTGACCCAGATTTGAGTTTGGCTTAGCAACTCTGGTTCTACTAGCTTGGCATGAGGTCATTGTGGCCCGGGGAGTGCGGTGCCCCAAGTGAAGGATCTTTGATGCCTCTATAACTCGACATCTGTTCACTTAGCTGTCTTTTACTCAGGACCTCACTCAGTGCACACAGCAAGGGCGCAGGGCTGGCATGCATAGCTGTGTCCATGTGCGTTTTCTGTGTGACCTGACCTGCATCAACAGACACCCCCCCCTTCCCCTCTGACTATGCCCACAAAAGGCAACCAACCACTCTTCCCAGTTTCCCACCCAAGCCGTGCTTTGCCTATGTCTGGAGGTCATCTGGGTGGACACACATAGCCTGTGTCTGGGGGTCTGGATTTGTTAGCTCTGTATCGAATCTGCTCCCATGTTGCTCATATATCGGTACCTTTCCTCTCTATTGCTCTATATGAAGAGTTCAGATTGCACATTTTGCTATTGGCTTGATGTTGGGCTGGTCGTGGTTTGCGGTTGTTATGAACAGTGCTGAGTTCCATGATGTTGAGGAATCCTGGCTCTTTGGTCTTAGAAAATGTGTTGGGATTAGGCTTTGTTATTCATTTGCTGTGAGGCCTTGTGCAGGTTTCTTGACCTCTAGGAGTGTGTGAAATGAGGGGATTGCTCTCTCTGTAACCTCAGGAACCTCTCGGTGACTATAGTTTCTTGATCAGGAGATTTTACCTGCATACATACTTCCGTGGCACCAAGGGGCTCCTGTGGAAAGTGTGCAGGGGAAAAACGAACCAATTTGGGGCTTACCAATGTCTTGTTATAGTGTCTTCGGTGGGAGAGGGCAGGGCAGGGTCCTGACTTCACCTGGTAGTAATAAGGAGAAGCCGAGTGAGGTGGGAGAGGGCGCAGTGACAGAGGTTCTGTGGTCACACACTCTCCAAGAACAGTAGGCCTGGAGCCTGCAATCCTAGAGTGAGCCCTAGAGCCAAGGCCCTCCGCCGAGCCCTGTCTCCGAGGACCTTGTGTCCACCGCACACGTAGTGTCGGCGCTGCAGCCTGGTGGCAGAACAGTGTATGCGAGATATCCAGACAACTTGAAAATTTCTGCTAGCCAAGTCCAAAAGTAAAACTAAAAAAGAGGAAACTAGAGAATAGACTTGAATCCAATATATTTAAACTATTATAGTTATGCCATAAATGAATCGAAAAATCATTGTTGAGATTTTTTCCATTTTTCTTCCTCCTGAATCTTCAAAATCTACGCTGTAGTTTTATTTATTTATTTACTTATTTATTTATTGACACTGAGACTCAGACTCAAGGGCTTTGAACTTACTCAGCTTGCTTGCTTCCTTATGGCTGACACTTTTATTACTTGAGACACACTTGTAGCCTGGTTTTTTGCTGGTTCGCTGGAGATGGAGTCTGAAGGCTCAGGCTGGCCTAGAACAGTGATTCTCCAGATCTCAGCTAGCTGTGTAGCTTGGACTGTAGATAAGAGGCCCTGGTGTCCCCCTGAGGGTATGTTTTAGATGCTGAGCACTGCTCCGTGGTCACATGTGTCTAGTCATGACTGCACTGTATGGGAACTCCCTCAAATCCTAGCTTTCAGAGGGAACAGCATTGTCATGTTGCGGCTGGGCAGGAAGTCAGGCTCCTGAGGAACACTGGTGGTGCCTTCAGACTGTCTCTGGAGTTCGCTGGCTGTCTTGCGGCCTGCTTGTGCTCATCCCAGCTACTCCAGCGCGACCCTCAGAGAGCGTGCCCAGCCCCAAGATTGCTCTCAGGTGGGCAGATGAAGCTCAGCGCCTGAGCAGGCAGCCAGGCAGAGGAGCCACAGGGCCAAAGCTCAGTTTTGAGCGCTGGCTTCCATCCCTTGGGCAAACAGCGCAGCACGCCGGGCAGTGCTTTCTGGCACGTGTCCCTGCCGTGTTCCACCCCTGCCTGCCAGTCCCGAGGGGGTGAAGCCAGTGGGGGTGGGGAAGCACACAGCCCTGTGCCTTCCATCCCCCCCTCCCCCTGCTGTCCTCGGAGGCCACCTTCCTGGTCCGACACTGTGAAAGCGATTCTCCAGCTCTCCCCCTGCGGCCTCGGGGAGATAAAAGCCAGGGTTGTGGGGATGGTAAAGAGGAAGCCAAATTATATTTATAATATTAAAGTGAGTGCATTTGTGGCTTGCTGTTCTCCAGGGTCTTTCATAAGTAGAAAAACACAAATTAGCATTTTCCATTTCCATATATTGACTAGAAAAATCGCCTGCTCTCAATTAAGACCTATAGCTTTTGGGATGTATGCAACAATTTTATAAAATATTTACAGCAAGATTTGCATTTTACATGGTGTTACAGTTTTTCTTGTGTTTAGGAGAAAGGACTGAGGCCTTGGAGAGGAAATCCATTCTCTGGAATGAAGTGGGAAGAGAGACTGTTGTTTTTCTTGACTTGTCTACTGACCAGCCAGGGCCATGCTGTCTCTGGTAATTACCTAAGGCTGATCCACCCCTGAGCTATTTGTTAGTCCGTCTCCAAAGCCCCCCTCTCTTTTGACAAATCTATTACTTTCCCTTTAAAACTTGCAGGAATGGAGCTGTTTGTGGCTTTGTGTGAGATGGAGATGGAGAATTTTTTTTTTTTTTTGCTGAGTGTAAAAGCATGCCGTAAAGAACATAGCTATTTCCTGGATAATTTGCAGTTGTATATTTTATGTTAATTTCACCGAAAATACTGCACCCCTGCCAGGTTTAGTAGCGGCTCACTGTGATATGAATAATTTCTAGTGAATCATTTTTTTTTCTTCATTTAAGATTTGGCACCTTTTTAAGATTTTAATAATAGCAACAAGGAGGAAGATTTAGAACAAGTGAAACATTAGTGCCAAAGAAATTCACGTTGAGCGCTAATGTAAAATAGCAAGAATAATTACACGGAAAGCGGTTTCCACAGATGTTTTTCCTTGTAATGTAATAACTATTTACTAAACTGTTTATTTTAGGCCTTTGGTTTATAATAAAATATTTATACATTCTCTGCTGTAATAAAAATATTGACAAAATACTATAGAGGTTTAAAAAGACAATTGATATTTTTATTTTCAGGGAAGTGAGCATAGCCTAAAAGTTTAGTGCTATTTCGGGGGATTGGTTAAGATTTGAGAATCTAGTGCATAGTTTGAGTTAATTCCCCAGCTCACAGATTGAGAATGGACTGGACATTTACATTTTGTTAGCTTGTGTTAGATGTGCATATAAGGTTGTTGGTTTTTTTATTTTTAATATATTTTATTATAAAGATACTGTACAGAGGGATTACAGTTACATGAGGAAGGTAATAAGTACATTTCCTATCTAGCATTGTTACCCCCTCCTCTTTTCTTCTTTTCTTTCTTTCTTTTTTTTTTTTTGGTGGTACCAGGGTTTGAAGTCAGCTAGCTTACTCTGGTGCCCTCCCACTTGAGCCACACATCTAGCCTAGTTTTTTGTTTGGGGGGGTTTTTGTTGTTGTTTTTGCTGGTTAATTGGAGATTAGCAGAGTTTTTTGGCCTAGGCTGGCTTTGAACCCCAGTCCTCCAAATCTCAGCCTCCTGCCTGAGATCTAGCTGAGACCCAGCTAGGATTGTAGGTGTGAACAAGCAGCTCTCAGCTGTTTTTGTTTCTGTTTTCTAATGGAGTTCTTACCTGTGGCTCTTGCCAGGGGAGTGCTGGGTTTCAGTGGCTGATCCCCTATTCTTGAGACAGGACAGGCCCATCTGAGTTGGAGAGGCCTTGAAGACAAGACAACTTTTAGACATTTAGATGCAGGTGAGACCAGAGGCTGTGGCAAGGCCAGGGGTGGTTCTATACAGATTTGACCTTGCTTCTCAGCCTTTGTCTGCATCTAGTGAAGCAGGTCCTTGGCAATGTCCCATAGTGGGTTCATCCTATGTGGATCCCAGCTGGAGCCAGGATGACAGGTTTAGACACTCTGATTTGCTGAGTCAGCTGGTTTTTTTGTAAAGTTCTCAGTTAGGAGGAAAAAGAGAGACTACCTTTCTCCATTCCTGCATCACCCCCTGCCCTCTACCCAGTGGCTGAAACTAGGAGGCCTGTCAGGTCACATCACTTAGATGGAGCTGGAAGTGGCCAGAGGTTGAGGGATAGTTTGGACCTAATGAGAGAGAGGAAAGCAAGGGATCTGAAAGGAACTGGCTGAGATCTGCCAGCCTGCTTGGAGCCACAGTGATCAGTGGCCCCTCCCCGTAAAGCATTCGTGGCCACATGACACTAGAGATGGATCTGTGTCTGGGAAGGCCTCTGTTTCCGATGGCCTGGCTATTGACAGAGTGTAGGTACTTTGTATTTGTGTCTTTCACATACCTGTAAGATTTGCAGACAAGCTGATGTGTTTTTGTGTTCATCTTGTGGTTGTCTGTGAGTGTAGTTGTGGCCTTCTGTATTTGTTTGGCAGCGTCTATTTGGACCTGTGAGTTTGTTATCCTGTGTTTTAGTGCATGTGTGTGTGTGTGCCTGTCCCTGTGTGTATGTGTGTATCTGAGCATGCAACCCCTCTCCCGGTGTTCTGAGTCTTAGTGTTTATGTGTGTGTAACTGTGTGTGCCCCAGAGAGGCAGGGGTACCCCTAGGAAGAATGCAGGTTCTTTCTGAGTGAGACAGGCTGGGGCTTCCCAACCTGTGCTATCGAATGGAGGTGGCACCAAGAAGTTCAAGGACTGAGGTCAGGGAAAGGTGGGATTATGTTTAATAAAGACAAAGATAACTGGGCTACTCTAAGAACAAGAAATAAAGGGGAACACAACAAAGGGCAAATTTGCTACTCTCAGTGTTTTGTTTTTGGTGGGGGGGTGGTACTGGGGCTTGAACTCAGGGCCTGATCCCTGTCCCTTAACTTTTTCACATAAGGCTGGTACTCTACCACTTGAGCCACAGCTCCACTTCCAGCTTTAAAAAAATTTGATAGAGGTTAATTGGTGATAAGAGTCTCGTGGACTTTTCTGTCTGAGCTGGCTTTGAGCCATGATCCTCACTTCAACTTCTCCAGTAATTAGGATTACAGGTGTGAACCATCAGCACTCAGCTTCTCTTGGTTCTTCACCCAGAAAATACCCTCTTGTACTGGGGGAGGCCATTCTCAAGGTCTTGCTTGCTGTGTTTTCCAGTTTGACTCTTGGTTGGCCCATCCCCAATCATCTAGGCCATGATTTCCCCTGCTCTGGGGATCCTAGGGGCACATGGGACCATTGGAACGAGGAGGAACATCCCACAAATAGAGGTCACCACCCTGGGAGCCCCTGGGCAAGTCCCTGGAGTCCTTGAAGTAAGAAGTATTTTTCCCCTTGAGTTTAGGGGGACTAAGCTGTCTCTACCCACAGGATGGGGTCGTGTTTCCCATTTCCCATTCCTCATGGAAAGCTAGAGCCCTAGCAAGCCCAGGAGGCTGCCACAGCCTTTCCTTCCCTTGCATTGCACAGCAGGGCTTTTAGTCTCCTTTCAGGGGAGGAGAGGCCAAGGTACTGAGGCCTCTTGGAGGACATCAACCACATTAGTTTGGGAGCCGACCTGTGGGAGGTGCTACAACCCCGCCAGAAATCTCTGCTGAGGGAAAGCCCTGCCTACCAGACTTCCTGAAGGGTGGACCTGTGGGAGGTGCCTGCAGGGGGATGGGGGGGGCTTCCTGCCCAGGGACAGGCTGCCCTCTGGGGAGAGGGAGGTATGCTAAAGCAGAACATTTTTTTCCCCTTGCTGGATCAGGGTGAACTGGAGGTCACAGTTGGATTGCTGGGGCCAGCAGCTGCCACCAGGGGTCCCCCCTTCCCCTTACTGCCCCATACAACCCTTCTGCTCCTCTCCTTGTGGTGTTAGTTAGGGGAGGAGTAGATGATTAATCTGCCTGGTTGGCCCCCTGTGAGGTGTGGGCTTTGGCCCAGGGGCAGGCTGTGTGCGTGAGTGCGTGCGCCTCCGTGCTGACCAGGTCTGTTTCACTGGCTTTGCCTTTGTCTAAGCTTTCTCTGGCCTGCACATAGCTGGCTCCAGGCTGGAGTCAATGACCAGGATGTCGTTACAGGCACAGAGAGCTATTTTCTTTACCTTTTGGTTTGCAGGGCTCCAAGCTGCTTTGCTGACCAATTCTTGCTTTTTGTAGGGGACTTTGCATAAGGAAGGTGGGGTGGGGGGGGAGGGGGTGGCAGGCATTGGGGGGAGGCAGTAATGTAACCTAACCGGGATTTTAGTATTGGATTTGCTGGGCAGATAGTGATCAATGATGATGGTGTGGTGGTTGTTCTCGTTATTAATTTTGCTGATTGTGCTCCTTATAACTTTGAGCAAATTACCCATTTTACTTTTTTAAAAACACGAACTTTTTTTTTTTTCTCACAAAAGGAGAAGATACTGGTAACAGAAAAAAGAGATAGAAACCACATCCCAAGGAAATTGCTGCTAACAATTTGGTGTTTCTTTTTCCCAGCCATGTCTTCACACAGATGTAAACACAGTTTTAGAAAGCGTCTTGCTGGAGCTTGGTATTTATATGGGAAAGTCTGTAGAGGGGTGTATTTGTTGGGAATCATTTGCATATAGCACAAAAGCTGTATGCTTATTCGCATAAGCATGTAGATGACTGAGTTCTCCCAGGGGAAAATCCTGGTGGCATGCTATCTCGACACAGAATGACCTGAGGACCCCATATTTCCCCTTCTGTTCCCACTTCACATCCTGACTTCCAGCAGCAAAGTCAGTGGCTCCTACTTTTATTCTAAATAGAATCACTGTCCTCTCTTTGTACCTCTGTGTTGATTGAAAACAGGGTTATTGTGCCCGTACTGTTTTGTAGCTGCTCCCACAACTCCAACCATATACACTGGCTGCTTCCTGAGCCAGGACACACATCTCTCCGCCACCTTTTGTCATGGCAATTTGGTGCTCTATTCTAGAAGACCATGGTTAGAGCATTTCCTGTTATAAATTATCCTGGGCTGAGCATGTAGGATGGGTGGGTGACTTTCTGCCTTCCTCTTTGGGGACAGGGTGTCCAGGATGGTGGGGGGAAGGAGGAGGCCTCGCCAGGCTGTGGAGTGGAGGATGTTGGCGTGACTTCAGTCTGCCAGCTGGACCTCATCAAGTGCGGGTGTTAATTACTGGGAGGCCCCTGGTTCTGTGAACAGGCGGGAATGCTGGGGCTAACTCGTGAATCAGGGTCACCTTGAAACAGACGCTTCCAGGGACAGTGAATTAGAGGAGACCAAGAGGAAGTTCAGGGCACTGGCAACGGTGTACTGCCAGCTCGTCTAAGTCATCCTGGTGCCCCGGAGCCTCTGTCTGGGATTTGAATAGGGTCCCTTGAGGCCCTCAAGAGACTATAAGAGTTTCTGGGTCCTGGCTCTAACTGGGATGTGCTGAGAGCAAGAAGACTTGTGGGTAACCCCTCTCCAGAACACCTTGGACTTTAAGATGTGCCCATGTATCTTGGAAATGTGGCCCATGTGAGTGGGAAGGGACCCAGGGCCAGAAAAGGAGGTGTGTGTATGTGTGACAGTGCCACATGTGCGCCCAGGTGTGCAGCCGCCTTGATCAGTAGCGCCCCCCCCTCCTCCCCGCCTCCCATGCCCCAGCCAGGTGAGCTCAGAGCTGCAGGCATGGCAGCCCAGGTTGGAGGAGAATTAGGTTATTGCATTTCCTCTGTAATTCTTCATCAGGGCTGCCGCCAGGATCTGCCGCGAGAAAATCAATGTGTTCTGACTCCATAATTTCCCAGGTTGCCTTACTCCAAGTACTTTGTACGGGGAAAGGTGACATCTCTGGTCACATCTGTATGGACCACACACACACACACACACATACACACACACACACACAGACCCTTTCTCCCTCCCTCGCTCCCCCCCGCCCCAGCCCCACCTCCTAGGACAGGATTCATTGGAATTTCCCAACCTTTGCACGCTTTTATGAAAACACTCATTTGTGTTTGCGCCAGGCCGCTAATGGCGGACGCCAAGGTCTGCGGAGCTACCTCTGCTCAGCTCTCGTTATAGCGAGGAATGTGCCGTTAATAATGCATCTATGGAACTCAGCTGTGTGGGAGCCAAGTAATTATCCCACTGTAGCGTTCCCGGCTTCAGTGTCATCACAACTGGGGCTTCATTAAAAGTCCTAACAGAGACGGTGTTGTGTGCTGCAGCCTGTATATATATTTTTTCATTTAAATTATCAGCCTTGCTATGGCTCAGAGGTAATTTGACTTTTTGAAACCGCTGAGCCCCTGTGAATTCCCCTCCCCTTCTCCCTCTCGCTGCTCTACCAGCTGATCAGCCCCAGAAGAACAAAAGGTTTATCTGAAGCTATGAAGCATATATTCACCAGCTTCTGGCGTCTAGATAAAAAAAAAATCAAAGTACTCCATTGAACATGTTAATACTGAGCAAAATGCACACAGCTAGACACTAAACCTTTACAGGGATTTGGGCATTTGAAAAGTGATACCCAGATCAGGCCTTGAGCTGGATTTCTTAGCCCAGAGTAGAGTGAGTAGCAAAGGAGAGAGAAATAATGTTTATAAACTAATATGAAAACAGCAAATGAATGGCTTAAGAGCTCGCCACCTTTTAGTCTGATTTTTTTTTCCATTTTTCTTTTCTTTCTTTCTTTTGGGAGGATTGTGAGAGAACTTGACCTGGTCACATCACAGGATGTAGGATTTCCCCCTTTGCTATGACCTTGGACTTGCTGAGAGATTGGGTGGTGCATCTCAGTTTTGTTCCTCATCAGAGGACCAAGGGGGAGAACCTTAGAAAGTGGAGCTATCCATCCACTTTGGCTGGAAGCAGTTCCTTCCTCGGGTTTCCTTCAAACCATGTGTGTAACAGCTTCTTCCATCTCTATTAGAGGGAAGCCACCAAAGAACACTGGCAGGAGTGGTCATATTCTGTGAGTGAACCACATATCCCAACATAGCAAATAGGTGCTTGTTTGGCAATGTCTGCCACTGATGGTGTGATGGTAGCATGGTACCATTTTCCTTAGACTTACTTATCTACCCAGTATGTTCACTTTTTTTTTTTTTTTTGCTAGTTCTGGGGCTTGAACTCAGGACCTGGGCACTGTCCCTGAGCTTCTTACTTCTGGCTTTTTCTATTTATGTGGTACTGAAGAATTGAACCTAGGACTTCATGCATGCTAGGCAAGCACTCTACCCACTAAGCCATGTTCCCAGCCCTGCTCACTTCTTGATCAAGGAAGATATTAAGAAAATATAAACTCTGTTTCTGGCCTCTAGTAGCTTTCAACATAGTCAGGAGGCAGATCTTAGAAGCAAGTATCTCATGGTACAAGCAGTGTATGACTAAATAATAGTATAACTTTTCATCAGAGAATGTGGAGAATGGGAGGGAAAGAAGAGGTTTCAGCGGGAAGCAGCGTGTTTGAGCACTCATGTGATCAGTTTGAGTGGAGTTTAACATATTTATGAAGCCAAGATGGGCCCAGCATAATTTGAAGTGGCTCCTACCCTGATGCAGACAAGGGAAGAAGATCCAGCTGGCACTGGATGTGGCCCCATGGGACCCACTGGAAACAATGTCCTTTGGGCATGGACCTTAGCCTCTATGTGTGCAAAATTAGGAGCCGTCTGTACAGAAGCCTCAGAAGTGCCCAGGGTGAAAGGTGTTCACCCCATTGCATGGAATGTAAATGTTCCCTCCTGATAACTGATCCCTCAGTTGAGATGTCAATCCTGGACAAAACCTCATAACGGCAGCCCCCATGCCACAAAGCAGAGCTATGGGGGCTCAGACTCGGAAGCCCCAGGCTTGGGATAGATATCCTTTCATGACTTTTAGTTCTGTCAACATTGTACCCAGTCTTGGGCCTAGTGGGGAACCTGAGCCAAGATAGGAACAGCCCCCACCCTAAAGGAATATCCAGTCTAATGGGAGGGATATGCATTTGGGTATGAAATTTAGGGTAGGAGATGATGGCCTATCTTAGCAGTAGATAGGTAAAGATAGGGACTAGTCATTGTGAGGTTTGAAAGCATTTGGGCTGGCCCTTGGAAGGATGAATAGGAGTTCACAAGAGGGATTAGAGAAGGATAACTCTTAGTTGGTAAGCATAGCAAATATTAGGGGCACTAAAGGGAACATGATCCTCTTTGAAACTTAAGCTGACTGGAAGTCGATGACTCCCATAGTCTTCCAGGCCACCAAACCCGGTCACTACTCCCTGGACACCCTGGTCCTTTGTTGAAGTCTCATAACCTTCCCATCAATCCGTGACCTAGACCTGGCTGCCTTCTCTGTGTCCTTTTGCCCCCACAGCCACCGGCTTTCCAGCACCCCAGTGCCAAGTTCCTTGTCTCAGTGCTGTGGCTCACCTCCATCTTCCTGTCCTCCACGGTTGTTGGGGCCTCAAACCCACTCCTGCATCTTGCTACTGTCCGCTGCAGTGCTGCAGCCACTTGTGCTTGGGAGACTGTGTCCTGCATGCCTCACAGCCTTGCCAGACGCCAGGCTGCTGGCCCTCCTGTTCTGTGCTTTTGTCTGTCTAACGCATGGCACCAGTTCCAGAGCTTGCCTGTCAAGTCCTGGTCAGGATCTCAGGGGCCCCAAAAAAGGAAAGGGGATCTGGGCATAAAAGAATACATGGGAAAATGAATATTGACCCCCCCACACTGGGATACTGGGTCCCAGGCAGGACCTCATTTCTGGGAAGATAAGTCTTTGTCTCCTGTTGAGACAATGAGTTCACGCTGGTGCAGGCCGTTTTGGAATCCTTTTGGCTTTTAAGTTTCTACAAGGACCACTCATTCTCCATCCAAACACCAGACGCTGTGCCCCTTGAAGTCACATGCACCAAGAACGAGGTCGGCCCCTCCTTCAAGGCCACTAGGGCCAGGGCTTCAGGAAACAAAGCCCCGAATGTGGATCTCACTGTTAGGGACTCAGAGGCCCCCTCAAAAAATACCAGCATGGGGGTAACTGGGGGCAGCTTGGAGGTCCCAGGCCCCCGGCCTCCCCAGTTTGGAGCCCGGAAGACAGAGGAAGAAGAGGTGTTTGAATACCGTGCCGTGAAGGGAGCAGTTTTGATATTAGAGCAGACCTCCTAAGAGATCCCCTGGCTCTGAGCTGTGATCCACACGCCACATTCGCAGACAGCTGGTCGCCCAGCGTGGGCTGCGCCTGCCGCTCGGAGCTGGCACACTGGCGGGGACCAGGTAATGCTCTAATTTCCCTCGTGCAGATGCGGCCAGGAATATCTTAATTTATTGGTGTGCTGGCATGCAAGAGGGAATGCTGTCGGTGCAGCCTTGCATAACTATTAGCAAAAAATGGAGCTGATAGGGGCTTGACTTCTCGTAAAGTGGGTTTGAAATAATCATCGCCTTTTGTTGTGTTTGGAAGGGCTTGAACAATTCTTAATTATTTAATTATAGATATGCGAGTAATACACTGGGAATGGCCCTGCCATTCCAGGGATACTGAACAGAGGAACATGTTTAGTTACCAGAGATTTTTTAAAAAGAGGTGGTAATTACATCCAAGTGTCATTTGTATCACAGCACCACACTCTCTGTCAGTGACAAGGGGTCTGCTGGGCCTCACCTTGGAACATTTTTTTGTGACAATAAGAGCATGAACAGGATCATCACCTTCCTCTAGGCGAGGCCTAGAGAGCAAAGCTCTTTCTTTGTCAATGATTTGCGGGTTGTCAGTGGGATTCTGGGAAGCAGGTGCAATCGTTCCCATTTTACAGATGAGTAAATTGAGCCTCGGGTCTCACTTCATTTGAGGCTTGAAACCACAATTTGTATTTTTTAGACACCTCCACAGTTTGCCTTTCCCACCCTGTCACCAGCTGGGGCTGAGCCCAGCTCTGCTTTCCAGGGACTTTTCTGTCTCTTCTGAGCTTCGGCCAGCTACACAACTTTGGTGACTGTTTGCCTGAATTGTGTGTCTGACTCCACGGCACATGCTCATGATGGACACCTTGTAATTATCCCATATAAGCATTCATTGTATTCATATCATTAATTTTGTTTGGGCTATTACATTTGATAGATACATTAAGCATTATATAGTTCTCTTTATACATGAAATTGAACTGCCTTTGAACAGTCAGCCGGCTAATTGCCGGTAATTTGTGTTGCTAACGAGAGGCAGAATAGTGGTATAACATTAGACTCAACAGTCAGTTAACAAATTTGCCGATGCAGATTGCAAGCATGCCCTCTCTGGCGTAGGCAGGCTGCATCTCACACGTGAACAGACTTTTCAAAATGCACTCTCATCCCCACCAAAAAAAAAGACTTGTGCAACAGTGGTCCCTGTAGAGAGGGCTGGGGGTGATGGTGATGTGTCTGATTGTGTTCGGGACTGGGGAGAACTTGGAGGCTGGAAGGGAGGTTTGGCCATTCCTAAACGGGTGTTGAGATGCTGAGTGATCTTCTCGCTCCACCCTGTACCTGTGGGGTGCTGCATGCTGAGTGCTTCTGGTCATAATTCGATTCCTTTGGCACTGAGTTTTCCCTTCGTGTGGGCTGAGTCTTCCCGAGGGCATTTTTTGGGGTGAGATCTGGAGAAGGATACCTCTAAGCCCCTTTTGCCACTGTCAAGCTGATTTGGAAAAGGGGGTGGGAGGTAGTCAATGACATTATTGCTTGGGTTTTGTGAGCCCCTAGTCCATCTTCCTGAAGAAAGCTAGGGGGCACCCCCAGGTGAGGGAAGAGGTGATGGAGGAGGGGGGTCCCAGGGCCAACACCTCTGAGACACTGAAGGACCTTTAGTTTGGAATGGCATAATGCAAACAAACAAACAAATAAAAGCATTCTTTTAGTAGCTGAATTTGTCTCCCCCAAATTCCTCTGTGGTGTCATAGAATGGTTCCTTGGGTGACAGGGCCTGTGAAGAACGACAGTCAGGATGTGGCTTGGGGCAGGCTCTGCCTGATCCAATCTGACTATGAGAAGATCAGACTTGGACTCCAGGAGAAATCCAGGGGAATGAGGGACATGAAAGGAGCCACTCAGAGGGGAGACCATGTGAGGATGCTAGAAAAGGGGTGCAGGAGAAGCCACAGCTGCTGGCACCTCCATATCACCCTTTGATCTGAAGAGTTGGGACAGGAACCGTTTCTGATGTTCAGGACCCCCGGCCACTCTGGGCTGCTTCATTATGGCTATTCCAGCCAGGAATGTAGTAATCCCTCAGCCTGCTCTCAGTGGCCTCTGGAGGGTCCGGTGTGGGCTGTTGGGAAAGCTCCTCCAAACCAAGCAGCAGCCTTACATGAAGCTTGAGAAATATAGGTAGGGTCAAAGGAAAGGACTCCTCAGACAGATGGAGGACCGCCACTGCTACCACCACTGCTCTGACTTCATCCACGAAAGAAGACTGGGGGCTTGTCCAGCCCGCTAACATAACGGTCAGTTATGAGGGACACAGGGCTGCTGGGGACCTGCCCTGTGATTGGAAGTGAGCCTCACTGATGCACTTACCACCAAGTACATGCATTCATGGGACGACACCAGAAAGTTCCCCTGACCTTTGTAGGGCGTGTGTTTCAGAAAAGAACATTTTAAGCTGGAAGACAATACTAGAGACATCATAAGTCCTCCTGGCATTGTTCTAGGCCTTACAAGAGCTGGTCTGTGACTAGCACCTTCTCCAGTATCCCAGGCTCTTCCTCCTGCCCCTTGTACCAGCCCAATGTTTAAGAGAATTTCACTTCCTTTTAACTTAAAAAAAGTAGCAGCAGTTATTTGATCCTCAGTTTCTGGATAAATTGGTGATATTTTCAGAGTTGTTGGTTTGGGGACATCTATATTACTAAAAATGATCAATAAAATGTTATTGATTGCTCGTTGGTGCTGTGTCACAAGAAGCTTTAGATAGGTTGTGTCACAAGGTGCAGGTCTGGTGCAGTGTCTGCCCTAGTGTCTGGACCATGGGCAGGAGGACTTGATGAAGATGGTAATGATGGAGATGATGACAGTGGTAGTGTGTGTGTGTGTGTGTGTGTGTGTGTGTGTGTGTGTGTAGGCAGATGAAATAATGTGCATGTATCTGTGCTTTTGTGGATGTATTTGTCATCAGGATAAAATCGACAGATGTAATGTTCAGCTGCACTGACATTTCCCATATCCCAGGAATGATGGTTCCCTGTGGCCTCTCACCCATTTGTGGTATAATTAAAGTCATCAAGAGATGCTTTCCTAATGCCCCAAAGGTCAGTATCCTGCTAGCACCCCTTGTTCACCATTCCTTCTTCTAAAAGCTGAAGCATATCAACAGTAAGAAACCCACCATGACCAGTTGGCCAAACTGCCTGAAAGACACAATTGTGCCCACCAAGCTGGTGAGGGGAGGGGACAGGGTGCCCCTTTGTCATGTCTGAGATCCTGTCCCAGCCTGAGGACAGCTTCTGCAGACTCAGTGTTAGTCTTCTAGGCTGGCCTTTCCCTCTACTTACCAGCCAGCCAGAAGCAGAAAGAAGAAGACAGAGCCCAGTTTTGGGTGGGATACTAAGAGAGTTTTTGTAGAACCATAAAGTCGTAGTAGAGGTGCTGCCATGGGGTCCACATAGAGACAGGGGCCTTTGGGAAAAGCTATAATAAGGCCATTTGTGCTAAGGTTAACTTTGGTGATGATAGTCTGTCTCATGATGCTATTCTATTCCTTCTAGTGAATGAAATGTAGAAAGTCAAAATGGCACTGGGAGTTCTTTCTATTGATAAAAATGGATTTTTTCCACCAAAAAAAGTAATGCATGTTTATGAGAGAAACAGACTTAAATAGCAGAGAAGGTCATAAATCTCCCTTCTCTAACCCCCTTTTGACATTCTTTCCCCCCCCCATTTATACTCCTACCATTCTTATTGATGTTTGTGTGCCTCCAGGAATTTCCTATGCACATACACATGCATTATTCAAATAGGATCAATTTCATTTGTTATTCTTGCATCTTGCTTATGTCCCTTTTTAGCACTGCTCACAATCTATCTACCTACTGGATTTGGCTCCATTTAAACCTAACAGAGTGTTGTGCATAGTGTGTGTGTGTGTGTGAGAGAGAGAGAGAGAGAGAGAGAGAGAGGGAGGGAGGGAGGGAGAAAACGTGTCCTGGAACCTAAACTCGAGCCTCAACAATGTCCCCTAGCTTTTTTTGCTCAACACTGGTGCTTTTCCATAACTCCACTTCCAGCTTTTTTGGTGGCTAATTGAAAATAACAGTCTCTCAGACTTTCCTGCCTATACTGACTTCAAATCTCAATCCTCAAATCTCTACCTTCTGAGTAGCTAGGATTATGGGTATGAACCACCAGCACCCAGCTGTGGATATAGTATTTTAATGAATGGCTGGCACCACAATTTAATCACATTTCCCTGGCTGGAATAGAAAACAGTTGTGAGGTACTACAGCCAGAATATGGATGCCATCAAGATGCTGGGGAGGGCCTCAGGGAGGCAGTGGTAACATTTGATTAGAGGTTTTGAGGAGCGTGTAGGAGTTCGGAAGATGAAATTGCTTTGGTTGATGATCCCTCTTTGGGATGAGAAGAGGAACAAGGGGACTGACTGGTCAATGAAGGAAGGGAGTAGAATAAGAACTCACATGTACTTTCTCCCTGCTCTAGAGACTAAGACTGCAAGGGAGCAGAAGCCAGTTTCCTGAACCCCAGCTCTAGAGCAGGATCTGGCGAGCCTGGGGAATATGTGAGCAGACAAGGACACGTAATCTTGGAGCTAAGGATCTCAATGTGTCGGCCATAAAAAAAAGAAGTAAAGAAAAGGGAGAGCCAGAGAGAAGGAAAAACCTCCTCAGCTCGCTGATAGCCTCGGTTATGGCTTGGAAAATGCTGCTAGAAACTGCAGTCTGGTGACATGTCAACTCCTGACAGCAAGCGGGGTTGGCAGGGCCCGTTTTTTAAGCCGAGCGGCCTGTCTGCCAGATCGCATTTGGATTGAGTGGCTGGCGTTCTGTGAGCCTCGCTTAATAGGATTGAAAGAAAAGAAATGTTACTTTTCATCACCCAAGACAACAAAGAGAAACAGGGAAACGAAAATATTATTTCGTTTGAACAAATTACAGGGAGACTCTCTGGGGCACTTTCAGGGAGTTAGATGAGGAAAGCACTTAAATATCATTCCATCAAACTAAATTTTTAACTACAATTTTTTACAGATAAAATGTGTTGGGAGGATTCAAAGAAGATTAGAGCTCACCTAAGAAACAGTATTCAAATTTTACCAGCTAATGGCAGCCCAGCAAAAAGTGTTAATGCTTATAACTTCCCGCCAAGGGACAGAGATTTCAGTATTCTTATAAAAACACATTGAGCTGATTTCATTTCGGTGTCTCTGCAGACTTCATTGGAGTAATTTCAGTAAGTGTTATAAATGTTATTTTAAGTATTATAATGATAATCCCTACTGACATGGAGGCTGTGCATCTCCGCTTCCATTACTAAGGTAATGTTTACCTCGGATACTGCGTAATTGTTTGCTTTCTCACTGTAAACTCCGCTCCCAACTGCTTAATCAGCCATGGAAAAGAGAGGAGATTTTTAGAAATGTTTAATGTTCTTCTGATTACATTGGAGTGCTGGGGAAAGCCGGCATGGGCGGGGTTGGAGTGGTGGCCAGCCTCCCTTCCTGTGTTTATTTATTTATTTATTTTGTCCTCTGTGCTCAGGGAGACCTACACTGGACTGTGGCCATCTCGTGAATCATTTATTGTTATAAAATATCAAGGCTCGGGCATAAATCTGCTCAGCTTGTGGAACTCAGGGCCCTTTCGCCTCGTGTGTGTTGGGCTGGGCCAAGCCCCCAGGTAGTCCTTGTGGCCGGGTCTGGTGGACTCCTGTATTCTGGTCACAGTTTATGTTTTCATACACTCCTGGGCTCAAAGCACTGGTGTGAGCGTGTCCTCTGCTGCCTGTGTGATGGAAGTAAGATTTTATTAGGCTTTATGAAAGTGAAACTTTTCCACCTTCGAATTCTGGATCTCAAGGGCTTTCTGGGGCATTGAATAACATTTGCTTCTCTTGGCTTCTTAAATATCTGAATCCAAATGTGATCAGGAATTAAGAAGGAGCAGGGAAGGTTGATATTCATTGCAGGTTGGAAGAATATCTTTTTTCTTCTCCCTGTCTTGAGTGCCTGGAGCCCTGTGTTCTCCCGTGATAATGAGGAAGTTCTACTTTGAGCTAACTGGCAGCAGCCGAGGGCTCTTGAATTCATTCAACTAATATTTATTGAGACCCTGCTCTGTTCCAGGCACTTGGCTGGGCTCTGGGGAATGATTCAATCAGCTTTTCCACTTTGTGGTAGCTAATGGGATAGTTGGGAGGGTTGAGACTGAAAGACAAACAAGCAGATATGTAAATACAATTGGAGACTTTTTAGTGCTGAGATGGGCAGATTGTGGAGGGTGTCAATGAAGCTGACTTCAGAGAGGAAGACTGAGTACTGGGGTGTGGAGAGTGCTTTGGGAGACTGGAATGTGGTACCTGGTGAGACACTGTTCTGCAAAGTAAGAGGTCAGCAGAGGTAGGGCAATACCAGGCCTTGCTCTCTCCAAAGTCCCATGGCTTTTATTCTCTGCAGTAGTAAACCATTGTGAAACTCTTTTCTTTTTCCTTTTGTGCTGGTCCTGGGGCTTGAGAGCCTTACATTCTTGCTTGGCTTTATCCATTCAAGCCTGATGCTCTACCACTTGAGCCACATCTCTACTTCTCACTTTTTGCTGGTTAATTCAAGATAAATCTCTAGGAGTTTTCTGTCCCAGCTGGCTTCAAACCTCAATCTTCAGCAGTTAGCCTCCTGAATAGCTAGGATTGCAAGTGTGAGCCACCAGTGCCTAGAGATTGAAAAGCTTTAAACTGTAAGGGACACACTCCTATTTGAGGTGTGTTACATGGGTTGCTCTGGGTTCTGGATGGAGCACTGTCATGGGGGAGCAATCATGAAAGCTGAGGGCCCCAGCGGTGGCCACTGCTGCTGTTCTGGCTAGGAGTGATGGCTGAGGTGCATCTTGAAAAGCAGACAGGCTCATGATAAGTGGTGTGCTGGGCAGAGAATGTGCTGGCCTGAATGGATCTGCCTCTGAGACCTACAGGTAGGACCTACCTGTGAGCAACTATGGCAGGAGGGTGCTTCTTCCCAGGAAAGTCCAGTGCTATCTGTCTTCTTCTCTTAGGCTGTTAGACAACCTTTATGGCCATCCTAGAGGAAGGATGGGGCAGGGGTTCCATGCATTATATTACCAATTCCTGAGCCTCAGTTTCCCTAGTTCCTCTTAGAGGGGAATAGAAGCATGCTTGACAGGCCCTGCCCTCCCCTTCCCTTCCCCCCACTCCACCAACAGCCCTTCCTCCAGCCACCACTCCCCAGCTCCCCAAGGTCTGCGGTATAATTTAGCTCAAGCCTTTAGTTAAAGACCAGGGCCAGTAGGTAGCTGATTTTCCCAGTCCTCAGGGTGGACGCTTGACAGGTTGCGTGCTGGGGACTGGGGAGCAAAGGGAAAGGGGGGACGGCATGACGGATAATTAACTCATCCTGTGGGCCCCAGTCTGGTCCAGTTTGGCCCAAGATGGGTCCTCACGGGTGGGTCCCTAGGCTGTGGGCCCTTGTGCACCTGGCCTCCTGGGAGGTGGGCAAGCTTTCAGCAGAGGCTGGGAGGGATGGCAGTGGGTGGGGGAGGGATTAATTGCTTGGACTGAATATTCCCAGTACCCAGCTTTGAGTTGAATTAACTTCCAAGAAAATATCTAATATCCCTCCACTTTCCCCTTGGAGAGGCAACGACGTGTTGAGTCCATCCATCTGTGTCTCTCCCACACTCCACAACCACTGAGGAATCTTAAGAAAAAGTTCAAGGTGGACGGTGAGCCTCTCAGGTGAGCCAGAAGCAGAGGAAGTAGGGAAACAATGCCTTTGTTTCTCAGAAACACACACCACCCTCAGTCCTGACCAACACAGATGAATATTTTAACACCAGAGCATTTTGTTCAAGCCAGGAGCAGCATGCTGTACTCCTGGCCAGGTCAGAGAATGACCTGGAAACCTGGATGTTTCTGGGAACAAAAGGTCCTAGGTCTGCCTCCGTCAGGGCCATTGGAAGGCTTTGTGGCTTTGTGGCATGGGGCTCAGAGAGTAGGAAGAGGCACAAGGGCTTCCTCATTCCTTGCCTCCCTCACAGGGCTGTGTGCTGTGGGAGCTCTGCCCTGAGCCTTGGCACCAGGCAGCTGCTCAGAGCCATGAGGCTCCAGCCCCCAAGCCGTGCACCAGGCAGAGGGGAGGAGGGAGAGGAGGCGAGGGGGCTGGGAAACGGAGAAACAAACTCTATTTTCTGCTCGGCTGTGGTGGGAGGGCTCCTGTGGCCCACAGGCTCGCCGAGTGAAGCAATTTCAGACAGGGATGAGTGTCTGTTTTTCCCTGGAGCGAAGGCTACAAAACCCCGAAAGCCCTCGCTTTCTCTTCCCTTAATATCCTGTTTTGGAAAGTGCAGTTGTGAGACGGTGAAGGAAATGAAGCTGGCCCCTGGCAAACGGAAGAAGGAAGCCCAGGGGCCGGGAAACTGAGGTCTGGTGGTCATGGTCAAGATGGGAGAGAGAGGAAACTTGTGATTGGAGGAGTCTTGGGCCAGGGGGCCATCTTCAGATAGACTCAGACTCCTGCTACAAGTAGGTGGCTCATGCCTATAATCCTAGCTATTCAGAAGGCTGAGATCTGAGGACTAAGTTTCCCCACCCCTACCACCCCAAGGGGGGGAAAAGTCTGTGATACTCAACTCCAATTAACCACCCAAAAGCCAAAAGTGGAACTGTGGCTCACGTGGTAGTGCTTTAGTGTTGAGCAGAAAAAGCTCCAGGGCAGCACCAGTACCAGCATACACAACAAAAAATATTCAGACTGCTGTCCTGTCTAATGCAGGGGTGGGATGGGATGGTGTTGGCTGGGGCTGGTGGCACTCGCAGGGCTTAAAGGCCTAGGACAAAGCTATTCCAAGCTAGGGAGGCAGGGGTTTGGGAGTTCGGTTCCCCCCTTCCCCATGGTGCCTGTGCCCGCCACAGTCCCGGGTCAAGCAGGCATTGGCTGTACCTGCAGTGTGGCCTTGCTTAAGGTGGCTGGGAGCTGAGTGTATCTGTATTACAGGTGGAACATCCTTCATCCCA
This sequence comes from Dipodomys ordii, assembly GCF_000151885.1. Classification (NCBI taxonomy): domain Eukaryota; kingdom Metazoa; phylum Chordata; class Mammalia; order Rodentia; family Heteromyidae; genus Dipodomys; species Dipodomys ordii. The sequence goes on along the minus strand of NW_012267322.1, from coordinate 1,872,594 downwards.
GACCCCAAATCTGGAACTTTTGTGAACACTGCTATGAAGCCACAAGTGGAAAATTCCATACCTGGCCTCATAGGATGGGTTACATTTTGAGGGAGGGACATGAAAGCCTCGTACTGGCAAGTAGGGATTGGAGATGGTGTGTCTCAGAGGCATCTTGGCACAGAGAGTGGGAGCTACTTCTAGGAAAGGTCAACCTGCAGTTGGTCTCTGATCTAATTTCCCTGAGGCTAGCCTGAGCTCTCTCAGGACCTTACTCCCTAGAACCTTGCTTCTCAAGGTGTGGCCCAGTGACCGAAGAATGTGCTAGAAACAGAGATTCCCAGATGCACCCAGTCCTCCTGAACCAGAACATGCATTTTAAAAAGGACTGATGGCCGCAGGCGATTTGATTATTCTGAAGTTTGAGGCTGGCTGGCCTAGAAGCCCCTTCCCCCAGAGCCATTCCGGGTGGGTGCAATAATATCCTAGCTTACCTGCTGCCAACCTGCAATGGAGACACTGCATCCCCTGGCCACAGACCCCTTCAGGTAAAGTTAGCATCATGGAACCAGTCTGGCCTTCCTTGTTGGGCTCAGAACAAGAAACTGATGTAAGAGCATACAACATATACTTTGAACAGAGTCACAACCCAAGCAGAGCGAGCACAGGATAAATGAGATGGTTTGGGGCTTCAGGAACCCAGAGAGTACAGGGGTCATGTGAGGGGGAGAGCAACACTGTGATTTGAGAAGCTGGTTTTAGAGCAACTTAGCTCAGGAACTAAATACCAGTTAGGCCTCCCTGTAGAATGCTTATGTGAAATAATGGGCAAAGGAGGAGACTGAGTTCATGCTTGTGACAGCATTTTTAATACAAAAAATGTATTAAAGCAAATGAAAACCTCCTGATGATTGTCAACGAATCACCTAAGTTCTCCTAGCACATCTGCTTTGCGGAGGGACGCCTGGCCACTCTCCTTCCATAAGACAGGAGCTGCAAGACTCATGATGAGACTCCTATTTCCAGTGGGTCGCCAGGTGTGGGCCAGAGTCTGTGTGAGGAAGCCGTGCCCACATAGCAGGGCAGAAGAGGCTCTGTGGGCTGGCTGGGTCTTCCACAGCTTAAATGTCTTTGAGTAGCAAATGGGGCAGGAAGAGGTGCTGCAAAGAATCCTTCCTGCCTCCGCTGCTGGCATGTTTTGAAGGGAGTTCAGTTATGAGACTATTAAAATGTTATTTTGATAATTAAGCCCACAGCTGTTCTGAGGGCAGCAGGGGCAGGTGGCCTGGAAGGCGGCAGAAGGCAAAGGCTGAGGAGCAGTCAGGCAGGAGAGCTGGCGGCGATGGCTGAAGGCCGGTTCTTGGGGCAAGGTGAGGACCATCTCTCTTCAGGTCCTGAGCTGTCTTTGGTGACCACAGGGGAGAATGGCTGCAGTGGGCCCACTCGGAGCTGAGGAACATTCCCCTACGTGAGGGCACCTATTAGGTTTCCACACAAAAACTGGGAGCAGCTAGTCTATGTTACCTCTGCTGTAGGTCCCTGCACTTAGTAGGTGCTGCTTCTGAAGTGTGCAAATTTGGGGCTTAGTTATATGAGGGAGAGACCTATGAAGGTTTCCTGGGAGCAGACTGTGGGTTGAAAGGCTGAAACTACTCTTTCTTCCCATTGTGCCCATGGCACTCAGCACATAGTGGGTATTCATGACCTGTTCCTCGAAATGAATATTTCACTTGTTGTTGGTTATTTAAAAAGAAACATGGACAAAGTCTAGCAAGGACACTATTAGAAGGTCACTGGGGGCTGGCTTGCTGTTTACTCTTTTCTGCACACCCAGTGTATAGCCCAGAGCACAGCATCATCTCTGCTGTTCTGGAACCTAGTGTGCTTCTTCCCTATCAGTGTACAATCTGTGCTGGACACAAAGTGGCCTTTGAATGTGCCCCGCCCAGTGTGATGCTTTACGTGGCTCCCTATCACCCAGGACAGAGGCCTTCAGTATAGTGCACAGTCCTCCACAGCAGTCCTCCCAACCCCAGCTCACCTGTGCCCTTCCTCTGTATTCTAGCCACAGCTCCCAGCATCCCAGCAGGCCTCCTTTGCCCTCCTGTCTCTTCCAAACTCAGGCTGCAGCTAGGGGTGTGATTCAGCTCAAAACTGTCTTTTTCTTCTGCTAGACTGGTAGGCTTTTAATGGGGGAGGGGAAGGGAGCGCAGAAGCACTGACTGGGACTTGAACTCAGGGCTTGGGTGCTTTCCCTTACCTTTTGTCACTTAAGGCTGGTACTCTTCTACTTGATCCATAGCTCTGCTTCTGACTTTTTGGTAGTTAATTGGAGATAAGAATCTCGCATACTTTCCTGCACAGGCTGGTTTTGAACCATGATCCTCAAATCTTAGCCTCCTGAGTGGTTACAGGAATGAGCCACCGGCACCTGGCTTTCATAGGTGTTTTCTAAATGAAAGAATAACTGGACTGGATACATACTTCCTAAGAATCTGTCTTAGTAAGTGTGTATTGAGTGACTGAAGGAGAGGTATGGAGATCACACTAGCACCATGTTGGAAAGCTCAGGCCTGTGACTTGCAGTCAGGACTCCTCTAGCTGGCCACCCACCCTCATAGCCCTCCTGCTCTCACTGCCAGAAAGCTCTGCACAGCCAGGTCTGCCCCCTCACCTCTCCCCTGCATGCTCCTGGAGCTCGATAGGGTGGTGAGTGGCCTGAAGGCCCCTGTGGACCCTGATGTTCAGAAAGGAGGAGACAGGTCAGGGGTGGCTTTCTAGGGTGTGGTAAGATGGAGCCTGGCCTGGCCCGGCCCTCGCTGTCAGGACTGCGCTTGCACTTGTATGGTCTGTTCTGCTTCACAGTCTAGTCCAACCCTCATTTAGAAACGTCTTCCAGAACATCTGTTTTCCTCCTCAATCAATATGTTCCCCAAAGAGGGCCAAGTTGCAAAATATTATATGTAACATCAAACATGCTATCTGAATTCAATTAAATGGTTTGGTTGGGGAAGAGTTTGTAGTAATTAAGCAAACTGTTTTGGAGCAAACTATTTCATTCTTCATTAACAGGCACCTCTTGACTCCCATGAAGCAGGAAAAAGAAAAAAAGAAGAAAGCTAGAAAAAGTGAAATAAATACCTCCTGCCTAATATAAATGAGAATAGCCTGATGTACTGGAACCATGATGAGCTTTGATTCTGAGCTACCCAGTACTGTGTGACCATAGTGAAGTCACTTTCCCTCTGTGAGCCTAAGCCTTCCTATCTGTAAAATGGGGATGATAGAACCTATCTCTCAGAGCTGCTGCGATGGCTGAGATCATGAGCACACAGTAGGCCAGCATTAGAGGTCGCTGTGGCCCAGAGATCAGTAAGGCTGGATGATCCACAGACTATCAGTCAGTAGGTATTGCAAGTCCTTCTTCCAGGTGGGCCCTGGTGCATCTTCTGAATAATTAGGATGCCCTAACTGGGCACATTCTCTGTGCAGACCACTTTTATGTTGAAATCTTGTGGTTTGTCCACAAATTTGGAGGCTCTCTAGGATTACTCCCATGGAGTCATCGACCCTTAGCAACTATCTTTTTTTGAGGGAATCTGTAAAAGGCTGAGTGAGGCCTCTCTGGAAAATCAGAAATGGGTTAGGAGGCTGTTGTTATTGACACCACAAAATACGTAGCCTGAGGAAGTAGCAGAGGTGTGATGTAGTGGTTAGATTCTGGGAAGACATAGGAGCCCCAGTTGTGTGGACAGCAGATACTGCAGGAGATCCCCAAGGACAGTTGCCTTGCTGGGAGAGTGAGGAGAATCCTTCCTGGGATTGTCCAGGTCTTGTGTAATTCCTGAAGGGGACCAAAGTGGTTCCAAACTGGGGACATGGAGGACACAGGTTTAGAGGCAGGAAGGCCCGTGACCAGCTGTGCAGACCAGAAGAGGAAGGTATGATGAGGTCTGCCCCCATGTGTGTTTTGGGAAAAGAAGCCTTTGGCAAAGTGTGTCCAACACTAGTTGTTCCTGAGTGGGGTTCAGCTCATGCGCCCTTGCTGGGCCCAGAGAAGCTGCCTGAGCAAAGAATACTTACTGATCATCCACTTGTTTATTTGTTCAGATTTGTGCTGCGCTAATAAATACTGTGGGGCAGGGGAGCAGTAGGTCGAAAGATAGATGGACAGTAAGGGACAGAACCCCTCCCTAGAAGGGACTGAAGGCTTGGGTGGAAATGTAGCACTCAGACCTATTTTGAGTTATGGGGGTCCAAATGCTATCCAAAGGTAGCCTAAGGAACAAAGTAAGTGGGCTCACTGGGTCTTCTTTAGGCCCTGGACACCTGGCATCCTCTCTCTAGCTCTTTTCGGGCTTCTTTCTAGTCTTAGGAAAAATGGCCACCAGACCCTCCAGCCTCACACAGTGCTAGCTTAGCAACCCAAGGGGCAATAGAGTGTTTTAACCCCAACAAAACCAGAATGCTCTTATATTTGGTTCTGATTGGCCAGCCCTGGTCACATGTTTATTCCTGAACCAATCACTTTATCCAGAGGCATAGAATGCATCTATTGGCCAGAGCTGAGTCACATGATTGCCTACAGCTTCAGGGGGTGGAACTAGTCTCTGGTGGAGCTTTCCTCACAAGAAGCCTGGTTTTGTTCATTCTTAGAAAGAAGGGTGGAAAATTGACAGGAATAAAGCCAACCTATTTCAAGAGGAGCAAAGGCTAGTCCTTCCCTGCAGGACATGCATAATTTGGGCAGGGTTCACATGCGAAGCGAGATGTAAAGAAGCTGACCACAGGCAGTGGCTGGATCCGTGAGAAGACCAGTCTTCAGAGCCAAAGAACTGATGATTCCTGGTGGAGACCACGTGGGCAACAGTCCCCTTACCTTCTCTTTCCTAACCTCTCATGCCCGTCATTTCCTTGAGCCTGGACTGGGTGTCCATGCTTTCCATAGTGCTCAGCAGGGGCTTGGTTCTTCTCCTGCCCTCCCCCTTCCCTGATGAGTGGATCGGGGTGGGAGTGGAGTTTCTGCCCCGACTGCCTCTGGTGAGAGGCCAGCCCACACACTGGCTGGCATAGTAGGGCTCACTCTGTCCGGGAGATCTTTCTCTTTTGAACCCCTTCTGTGTAGCTTAGCGCTGCCTGGATGTGCATGGTGTTTTTTGGACTGAAACCCAAAGCTGACCTGTTTCCACTCTGTCGAACTATCAGCATTACGGGAGCACCACTCTAGCAGCTTTGTAGTTCCTTTTTGTCCTAAGAGGGAGTCAGGTCAGTTTGGGAAATGAAAGGATTGGCTAATGCTGTCCTAGGTCACATCAAAGCCAGCTAGAGCCAGGTGAGCTAGCTCACCATAGCTTCCCAGGTGTGGAAATTCAAGTTGGCAGAGGCCCTGTCCCTACCTTCAATTCTGATTGTAGCATGCTTCATAATCTTTGCCCAGTCTCATTTATTTTCTGTTCTTTGCTTCCTCCTTTGTCTATAAAGGAACAGTAATACTTTACCGCCCCCCTCCACTTCCCTCCTCCTCCTCCTTCTCTTCTTCTTCCTCCTTTTGTGTATGTGTGTTTGCCTGTGCCTCTTACTCAACTCAGCTGGTTTGCATGGTCATGTGGTACTCTTACTACTTGAGTCATGCATCTAACCTTGCTTTTTGCTGGTTATTTTGGAGATAAAATCTCATGGACTTTTCTGTTTAGGCTGGCTTTGAAACTGGATCCTCCAGATCTCAGCCCCGAATAGTTGGGATTACAGGTGTGAGCCACCAGAGCCCAGCTAGGAACATGAATACTTTCCAAGGGGCAAAACACAAATATAGGTGATGTCACATTGGCCCTATTTCCTTCTGTCCCTAGAGTGTCATAAGCATGCAGTGAGACCTCCCACAGATAACTGTCTTACCCCTTATGCTGCTGGTGGCCTCAGGACACGTGGCCCTCAGCCTTCTTAGGAGAACCAGCTGTGAGTTCTGGGCACTGGCTTCTCTGCCTCACAAAGTCCTCACTCCCCTCCCGCCCCGCCCATCCCTATAACCTTCCCAGACACTGAGTGGCTGTGACACCTCCCACCACCTCCCAGCACAGGCCGTGGAGCCATTAGCCTCACTTCTCACTGGCTTCGCATCAGCACAGTGATCATTTTCAGATTTACAAGCATTAAATATTTTAATTTAATGCCTTGGCTCTCTTGTAATTCCTGCACTTAATTATATGATAATTACTCAAATGAAAGAGATACAGCTGCTGCAGTATCAATTCCAATGGAAGACTGGATTTTGAGATTGGTTGATTTGGTGAGGTAGGCCTAGCCCACCTTGTCCTATCCTCTCCCCTTTGCTTTACTTTCCTCTGGGTGGAATAGCCAGGGATGGGCCACCAGGCTTCTGTAAGAGCAGTTCTGCAGAGAAACATAACCTGCAATAGGTGGGAAGAGAGGACCATGGCCCTCTGCGAAAGGTAGGAGAGAACAGGCCCTCTCTGGACTTCACCCAGCAGAGGAGGCAGGGAAGGTCTCATGGTATCTATGGCAGATTCAGGAGCCAAGAAGTCTGTTTCTGCCTTTGATGGACTCACGAGAGGGAGAAGGTCCTGCGCCTCCTACTATTGATCGCCAAGGGGTCTTCCAGGAGGCATGAGAAGCAGGGATCCAGGGAGGATGGTGGCCCCTGATGGATGCACCTTGTTCTTCTAGCCTTTCCTCTCTGTACCTTTTCAAATTTATTTCCCTATTTCTCCTCCTTTCTTTCCCTTTCACTACTGACATCAAAAATTGTGTTCAGTGTCCGAAGGGTGCCAGCTAGTTTGTCAGAACTGTAACTATTAATATGTGACAGGTATTTCCGCTCTTGCCCTCGTCTGCCATGAATGTAGATCCCTGTTGGGTCTTATGCTGCGGAGTGGACTGAGTGGAGATCTTAGCTGCTGATTAATGGCCGTAGCAGATCTAAGAATCAGGTGGTGCTTCTTGGGCCAGGCCCTTCTTGGGACTGGAGAGGGTGGCACTTGGATGACCCTCCACAAATCTGAGCTTGCTTCTTTCCGAGAAAGTCCTCCTCCTCTTCCAAAGGGTCGTAGGACAGGACTTGTGGGCTCAGCCTAGCTAGAGGGATCTGTGGTCTTGCCTCGACTTGGGAAGAAGAGTTTTGGCTCCACTGGGGCAAGAAGTTGCATTGGGAGAAAGGTATTTCGACACCACTGGCTTATTCTGGCATTCTAGGTGGGGATATCCTGGTCTTTAGGATGACCTTGGCCACACTGGGCCTGCCCATTTCTTAGGCACAGAGAACCCAGCAGCGCATTTCTGCGAAAGTGTGCACTTGTGTGCAAAAGGGTTACAAATGGTTTGCCTCGTATGCAGACAATTTTCAGCTAGCTTACAGCAGCTGCGGCGCCGTGCTGATAGATTAAAAGCAGCAACCAGCCCCAGAATGAAGTGTATTAGAACTCCTGCTGGGTCGAGCTGGGGAGAGGCCCACACAGCTGTCATCTAGGCCAAGTTTCCAACTGAAACCTCAAGAACAGGATGGAACTCTGAGAAAAGTTAGCTTTCTAAATGAGGTGGCCGGCTGTTAATCAGGAGAGGGAGGAGGGAGGGCACTGGAATGCTGGGGATTTAGGGAGGCGAGAAGGAGAAGATTCATAGGGTGTCCTTCCCCAGATCAGGAACTTTGTGACTATACTGGGGCTTGAACTCAGACCCTCACAGTCTTTCTTGGCTTTTTTACTCAAGGCTGATGTTCTACCATACCTCCTCCGAATGGGACTAAGAACTTTATACTAAACCATGAGTCCTAGAGCCGGCCAACAAAGAAGCTGCTGCCTGGGGTTGGCTGACAGGCCTATGCTTTCTTTCTTAGCCCCTTGCTCCAGATAACTAGTTGGAACTCTGGAAATATTATTTCCACATTATTTACAAAGGCCCCAAGGTTTCATTGTCACTGTGCACATGCATGGGTGACTCTCAGATTTGGGTCTGCCTTCACCCTGGAAAACGTAACTGTGAGAACCACCTGACTGCAACACAGAGACACAGCCTTTTGAGGCTAATGGATGGCTTATCTTATAATGAGAAAGACTTGTCCGGGATGTAGCTCTGGTCCCTGAGCCTGACTCAAGGCTGGAAAGGGTTTCCATTCTGTTGACACAGTGGCCACTTGAGAGCACATCTCAGAACCCCTGTGCTTAAAAAAAAAATCAGAATGCCAAGGGAGAAGTCTGATTCTATTCTTTTTTCTTTTTTTGGACATGGCCTGATTTTTGCATAAAGCAAACCACTTCCCACTGGAAGGGCCAGGTGAATCTTTGCTGGAAAAAATAAAATGGAATAAATCCAACTAAAATCATCATTATGACTACAAAATAGTACAGGGGCTGGGAAGGTGGCTCAGTGGTAGAGTGCTTGCCTCGCATGCATGAGGCCCTGGGTTCGATTCCTCAGCACCACATAAGCAGAAAAAGCTGGAAGTGGCGCTGTGGCTCAAGTGGTAGAGTGTTAGGCTTGAGCTGAAGAGCTGAGGGACAGCTCCCATGCCCAGAGTTCAGGCCCCATGACTGACACAAAAAATAAAAAAAAAATAGTACAACATCTGGCCATAATTACTTGCAGTGGTGTATACAGTGCATCTTTAATGAACATATCTGTTTAACACTTTACTCTCCTCACTGGACTGCCCTCAGCATGTGTGGGAGCCATGTGTCAGGTGTTCTTGGCAGCATGCTGGGATGAGGCCTGGGTTCTAAAAGCACTGTCCATGCCCTCTGCCCACTGATGGTGGTGATAAGTTCTGCCAATCAGTGGCCTGATTCTAGATTCTTGAGCAGATGAAGAGTAGCTTTCTTTCTGATGTACAACCAGGCTTCAGGTGCTTCTTGAAGTCCTGAGCTGGCCCTGCCAGTGGAACAGAGAGATGCCTGCGGTAGGCTGTGGCCAGAGGGTCAGGGTAAGAGGCAGAGGGGCAGGTGAGTGCCATGAAAATAACAGGTTAGCATGCTCACAAGTATGTTAGGCTTTGGATGTACTCAATGATTGTACCAATTTGGTCCAGTTCTTCTTTGATCTAATAGTCTGGTGAGACTCTTAGGATCTTATGCCATCTATTCTGACCCTAGAAGTTATTCATGAGTCTGTCTGACAGTTCCAGCTTTCCTTGGATGCTTTTATGAGGTGGGCTTCTCCTAGGCCAGGATACTGTGCAATCACCCATCCTCCCACACCCTAAAGAACAAGCATGATTTCACCTCCATTGTTCAGATGGGGAAACTCAGGGCAGTCAGTTGACTTGTCTGAGGGTTACACAAATCTTGTCTGGCCAGCTGAGGCTGAGAGCAGTACTGTCTGATGTCAGGACCCATGTGCTTTTCTTTTCTTTTTTTTTGTTGTTGGTCGTGGGGCTTGAACTCTGGGCCTGTGCTCTGTCCCTCAGCTCTTCAGCTCAAAGTGAGCCCTCTACCACTTGAGCTACAGCACCACTTCCAGTTTTCTAGTGGTTTATTGGCGGTAAGAGTCTCACGGACATTCTTGCATCTCCGCTTTTAATGGCAGCCAGCTCACTCTCTCAGATGGTTTTTGTTCTCCACCTTGTTTCTCTGCATCCTTTAAGGAGAATGTGCAGGGAGGGGCATTACCTTTAGCAAGATGTTGTGTAGCCAGTTTCTTACAGCACCATTAAACTGGTAGGATAAATCCTGTCCATAGGAGACAGAAACTACTTGCCAATGTTGGATCGTCTCTTAAATTAATAAAAGTAATAATCTGATAAAGTAGTTATTGTAATTTATCCTCATAAGGCAGAGCATGTGCCTCAATTGTCAAATTGAGCCTCAAACCAGTAGAAAATAGCCAGCAATTACCAGTGGTACAGCAAGCAGGGCGGCTGCAATCCCGTGGTCTTCAAATTAGGAGAAATAATGAATGCATCCAGAACACATCCATTTTCAGCAAGTGCTGCATGGATTATAAAATTTATTATCAATAAAATTATTCATTTGTGCCCTATACTGCACTTAATGCACCTGAAGTGAGAAATTAGAAGTGTGTTTAATTCTGGGGCTAGAAGAAAATACAAGAGCAGCAAATTTACAGTAATAGGAGAAAGTTGATGCCTGGGCAAGAATAAAAAAAAAGGAATCAATTTAGCTATTGCCTTTGTATTTTCAAAGAGCAGCTTGGTTTTTCTTTCTAGGCAGGCACTGTACCACTTGAGCCAAACCTTTCGCCCTTAGTATTTCTCTTTCCTTCTACCTCCCTGGCCCTCCCCCCTTTGCCCTCCCTCCCTCATTTCCCTCCCTCCCTTCCTCTTCCCTTTTTTGGATCAACTTATACTAATTCACTTAGATCTGTGGTGCTAGCATTTCTTTCAAAGAACATTAGAAGAGAAGTTATAAGTTGGGGAAACATACAGAACAGGGTAACTGTGTGATCTGTGTGTCTATGTAGATTCAGTCTGTGAACATCTATGCACATGTGCACACTGATACAAGTGAGGCAGAGATTCAGTGATGAAGACAGTAGATATGTAACAACTAGTTGCTTGAGAGAAGGAAAGAATTCTCATTTGTATCGTGTGCCTCTCTTTGTGGTGTAAATGCTTTCAGAGCCAATTTCAAAATACCATTGTGATTTCACCAAATCTGATATTGGAAAGAACACTCTCAACACTCAGAAGTCAGTATGGGCGGGCTCTAGATTACCTCTGGTGTGTGTGTGTGTGTGTGTGTGTGTGTGTGTGTGTGTGTGTGTATTCAGAAATAGACACAATATAGATGTGACTTAAGAAACAAAGAGAAATCAGCTAAAAATCATATTCTATAGATCAGTTTAGACCCAAGTGTCATCTGTGTGTTTTTCCCCAGTGTCTACTTCGTTTGGTACATTTACCAGTATATACACTTTATTCAAGTAAAGAGCAGTCTCCTCCCTAGGAAACACAGTGACTTTATTTCCATTAAGTTCCAAGAGCAGAAGGGAAGTGGAAAGGAGGAGGAAAGGTGAAGGAAGAGTGGAAGAATCCAGGCTCAGCTTCCTCTTGCATTAGCAACACGGGTTTGTCTTCCATGTACTCAGTGGACTTGCCTCGGTTTTTATCCAGCCATTGTTCTTTTCTCCACCGCGTTTGCACACTGTGGCGCATCTGGGGAATTTCAGCAGTTGGAATATACATGAAAAGAGTTCCGCTCCACTTTCATAAGGTCCCTGGACAGCCTGGACGAGGCCTCCAGGCCCCATGGTGGAGCCGACATCACATTCATATTCCTTCCCATCACCACACACATGATAGCGCGGAGCCCAGACCAATCGAAAACTTGACAGTAAGCCTTTTGATTTTGCGGGGAAACCTTCATCACGCTGCGAGAGGGAAGGGAATATAGCCCAAACTGGACTTCATACTGTGGCAAGCTTGAAATCCCAGCCCAACCACAGAGCCGGCTGATTGGAATAGTTGGAAACTGTGTCCAGGAATTCGGCTGCAAGAACTTGGCTCACAGCAACTTCTGCCTTTTTGAAAGAAAAAATTGTCAACTGGGAGAGCCACTTGGGGCTTGGGTTTAATCTGTCCAGGCAGTAAAGATGCACGGAAATGATTGGCCAAGTTTCCTGAAAATGTTTCAAGCTCCTGCCTATGTGGGGACTCTTGAGGGTGGGGTTTGAAGCAGGCTTGCCTGCTCCTGGTGACACCTCGTGTCACTGCCACAATGATGGCAGTTGTCACCAGCATTTTGTAACTATTGTGATTTTGCTAATCACCAGCCTGCTACTGCTTGTCAGATAACAGAGTAGGGGTGCAGATAAAGTCTCAGGATGCTGGAGTGACAGGGTGGCGTTTTCCTGGGGACACCTTTTACCCTAGCACAATCATCCTGACTTTGAGGCAGCCAAAGACCAAAGGAGGACCCAATGACTGAAATCACGAATGTTCTCTCAGTAGATTACAAGCAGCAGCAGCAGGACCTAGCTGTATTTTGCTATCCATGGCTTACAAAACTGGTACCTTGACTTCAGTCATCTTCTTTTGAAAAATGCTAGTGAATGGGCCTTGTAATTCGATGACCTTGGTGCCATTGTCCAGCAATCCTGGTGATTCTGATGCAGACAATAGACAAAGCCTGGGACCCGGTCACAGACAGAGCCTGGAGGCATGGACCGAAATGTTACCAGCAACCTTGTTTTCCTTGATGGGGATTAAGTCCCTATCTTTTAAGTTGAAAGAAGATTTCATTTCTGCTCTTGTCAGAGAGATGTCAGTACTGCTGAATTGGGACTGGGTAAAGCCACTCATTCTAGTATGGAAGTGGTGAAATAGTTTCTCTGAGAGCATTCAGAGCCTGGCAAGGGTGGTACTCACCAGCCTCCTGGGAGTTGAGGGGGTACCCATGCTTGCTCTACCTTACCTCATTACTAAAGAAACTGTGTTGGATTTTTTTTCTTTTAATTTCTTGGGTGAGTTGGGTCTCCCTATCTGCCCTAGTTTTCTTGGTTAACCTCACACCATGTGACCATTTGACCTAGGCAGGAGCTACAAAGCAGGAAGCAGAAATAGCCTCAGTTTCCCTATCTATGCAGTGGAAAACTGCCCTTTCCCCACTGCCTTTCAAACTAGTGCTTAGAAACTGGAGTGCAGAAGATGAGGGAGAGTGGGAGGGACAATTAAACCTCCAGAATAATCCAGAGGGGCTAATTCAGTTCTTGCCTGGGGCCAGGCTGGTCTGGGAATGGTGTCTTGAGTCTGAGCCCCTCTGATTCCTCAGGAAATGAAGACTTGCTTCTACATTGGGCAAACTCTGCTCTGAGCCCCACTTTCACAGTAGACATGATGTTGATACAGAGCCTCTCAGAGCGGATCCCCATTGCTCATGCCCAGATACACCTTGGGGTTTCCTGATGCCATGGCTATTCGGGGAAGGGCAGAAACCTAGTAATTTCTTAGCTGGAAAGCGTTGTAAAAATAAACGGCTTCTGGAGGTTGAAAGGTTGTCAAATACACACTGAGCCTAATTGGGTCCTCAAAATGTGCGTTTCCCGCTGGTTTCCATGGAAGAGATGCATGTGGCTAGGTGTGCTTGTACACCATGAATCCACATAAGTGTCTGCACATGCCTTGGATCTATACAGGCCTGCTATTGAGCAAGGGGCCCAGCACGAGGTCCCATCTGCATGGGCTAGGGCCCTTCTGCCCATTTCTAAGCCTGCTCCTCTTGTTCTGGCTCACATGTAAATTGAGGAATGACCCAGGGCTGGAGTAGTGACATTTGCTAGTCCAGTCTAGGGCTATGCCATGGAACTTTGTCTCATTTTCCAAATTGAGCATCATAATCCTGGACACGATCCTCAAACCTCTGGGTAAGCAGTTTAAGGGCTTTACATATATTCATTGACTCACTCTGTCCCTGAACTCCATGCACCTGTCAGCTTTGCCCACTGCAGCAGGGGTCTGGGGCATGGACCCACATTACTAATAACCTGTTCTGAGAATTGCTCTGGGAGTTAACTGCCAGGTACAGAACTGACAGTTCTCACCTCCAGCTTCATGTAGGAAAAACTCACCCAAACCTCCTCCATCCCTGTCGGATGGCACTGGGTGCCTCCAGTCCATGCTGTCTATGTGATTAGATGTCCATTCCTCCCCCACCAGGGGGCTCTTTCTCCATATGGTATCCAGCTCTCCAGAGCATCCCTCCACTACTTTGGGGACCAGATTAGCCCTTGACAGTCCTTTCCTTCCCTTTTTCCTTTCCTTTCCTTTCCTTTTTTCCTTTCTTTTTCCCCTTTCCTTTCCTTCCTTTCCTTTCCTTTCCCTTCCCCTTTCCCTCGCTCCTACCCTTCCTTCCTTCCTTCCTTCCTTCCTTCCTTCCTTCCTTCCTTCCTTCCTTCCTTCCTTCCTTCCTTCCTTCCTTCCTTCCTTCCTTCCTTCCTTCCTTTCCTTCTTCTTGTGTCCATATTGGGATTTAAATTCAGGGCCTGGGTGTTGTTCCTTAGCTTTTTTTGCTTAAGGATGGTGCTCTACCACTTAAGCCATAGCTCTACTTCCAGCATGTTTGCTGCTTAACTGGAAGTAAGAATCTCATGGACTTTTCTGCTTGCTCTGGCTTTGAACTGTGATCATCAGATCTCAACCTCTCAAGTAGCTAGGATCACACGCAAGAGCTACCAGTGTCCTACATTGATTTTAATTAGTGTAAAATAATTATGCAGAAGGTTTCATTGTAACGTTTACATACATGCATATAATTACTCTTTATTAACCCCCTCTCTTTCCTTTTCCCTTTTAGTTTATGTTCTTTTATATTATTTTATTATATTATTTTCATGGACATATAAAATATTATTGGATCACACACACATCTATCAGCCTCCTTTCTCCCTTTCTGTACTGTTGCCCCCCCCCAATAGACTCCCTTTTACAATCATACCATTTTTTTTCCTAAGTCTAGATTCTGCATATGAACAAAAATGTGCTAGCTTTTTTTCTGAGTTTGGCATATCTCAACATGATGCTCCCCAGTTTTACCATTTTCCAGCAATCAACATAATTTCTTTTTTTTTTATTGCTGACTAGTACTCCATTGTATATCTGTACCATACTTTATTCAGTCTCTTATTGGGCTGATTTCATAGCTTGCCAGCCCTTGACTTCTCCCCTGTCTGTTAGTCCTGAAGGAACTTTTTCCTGCCAGGCCCTGCCTGCTGCCTCCAGTAGATAGCCTTCTCATATCCTTGGTCTTTCTAGAGGAAGAATTTTCACACCTCAGTCAATTTTTACCAGGCTTTCAAAGCACCCACTCCCACTAGAGCTGCCTTTTATTCCTCCTGTTCCCATTTTCTCATACGGTCTGTACTTCTGGTCCCCCAACCATACCACACTTTGCCACCCAAGTTCCTATGTACTGCTGCTAGGTTTTGGGGGTCCCAGCCTGAGCGTACCCTGTCAGCAGGACCCTTCTCCTTGCTCTCAGCCTAGATCCGTCTTCGCTGTGGCTGGGTTGTTTGTTCAGCCAAGACAACCAACCCTGGAGGGGAGTGGGCGGGGCTGAGTCGTCTGGCCCTCTTCCTCCTGCCAGGCACTCATTTGTATGCAGAAGGGATTAGGTGGAATTTACTGTGGCTTCGCCCTGGGGAGCTGCTAGCGCCCTAGGAACCCTCTCCGACGACGGTGTGCAGTTGGTAAGATTAGAACAACCCCTTCTGCCGCCGCGCACGCCCTGGTCACTCTCCAGGCCGCCAACATCGAAATCATTTTCATTTATAACCTTTTTGATCATCCAGCCTCAAAGAGGGCCTGCCTTGTGTGACAGCGGGCACCAAAATGGCCCAATTATTTGGAAGAGGAGGGAGCAGCTGAAAACAGTCAGATGCAAGAGACAGGGCACTTGATCTGGGCTCCTGGCTTTCTTCCTGCCTTCTCCTACCAATATTTTTACAGCTGTTGACATATATTGAGTTACATGTGCCTGGGCTAGATCCCCGTGGAACTGTTTCAAAGATCTGTTCACCATAAAGTGTGCTGTTCTCAAGTAAATGACTGACTTCAAGAAAGCACAGTAGTTTAAATGTTACTATAAATACAGGCGCTAAGACATTTTAATTATAATTTTTGAGTTATACAGTGTTCTGTAAGTACACCAGGCATTTACAAAAGACTGTGCGGAGCTTCAGGACACTGTGCTCTCTTGTGGATGAAGAAGAAACTGCAGGTGGCGGGTTCTGCAGACTGGTGGCTGGACTCTTGTTTACTGGTGGTCAGAGGTCAAGGGGAGGCTGTGTTCTGTGTGGAGACCTCAGCTTGAGACCTTAGAATCAATTCCACACGTGTTTATTGAAACCTATGAGCTGGGGGCTGGGAAGGTAGCGCAGAGTTGATGGGGTGAGATCCCCACACTCCCATTCCTGATCCCTTGGGAGAGGAAGGACAGCAGCCCTTCAGGACTGGAAGAGAACTGTGGGGGACATTTGCCACTGTGACTTGAAAGGTGATGATAGCTACAGGAGATCTTGGGAAAGGAACAACCTTATTAGTCTTCAGCTGAAAGCAAATGTTCAGAGCAAGCTGAAGGGTCTGCCTGGACTTTGTCCATAGATGTCTTCCTCCTCCCTTTAACCCTCTCCCTTCCTCATTGCCCATAAGAGGGCCCTAGAGCAGGAGGAGGCCATGATGCAGTGAGCTTGAGTAAAGATAATACATAGAAAAGATGAGAGAGAAGCCAGTCTGAGGTCCTCATGATATTATGGTTTTGATGGGAGCAGTTTTTTGGATCATGCCTTAGTACATGCTGCAGCAACAAGGCTTTAGGTGAAGGAAAGGACACACATTATTATCTATCTGCAGCCCATCCACACAGCATGAAGCCACCATCCCTTCACCATCCATCCATCCTTCCATCCTTCCCTCAATCCATCCCATCCATCATTTATCCATTTACCACTTATCCACCCATTTCTTCATCCATGCAGTTATCTATACATTCTTCCATCATCTACCTATCTGTCTATCCATCTTTGCAGCTACCCATCCAATCCCATCATTCATCTATCATCCATTCATTTGCTATTTATCCACCCACTCTTTCACGCATTCGCCTATCATCCACCATATATGTTTGTCCATCTACATTTCATCCAATCATTCATGCATTAGATATCCATACATCCATTGATCCATTTATCATCCATTAATATAATCCATGAGATCTTACGGGGTAGGGATGTAAAGCAGGGCTCTGTAGTCAAAGTTCTTGAATTCAAACCCTATCTCCATTGCTTTCTCGTGTTATATCCTTAAGAATGCCAATTAACTTGTGTTAGTCTTTTGTGTCTAACATGAGTTAGATAAAAATGAGTGGCAAGAGATCAGTGAGATGATACTTGGACAGCAGCATCTGTGCTCATGGCTTACGCCTTGGGTCTGACATACCTATGTGCCAGGCACTATCCTGCATAGCCTAAATGGAATTACTGAGGGCACCAGGCTGCAGTGGTTCCTCCTGGGAACCTGAGGCTTCTACTTTGTTGCCAGGGCTGGGATTGAGTATGAGGAGCCAGTGGCATGGACATTAAGGATTGGTAAGGAGGAGCTAGTGTGTTTTGTTTTTAATGTAGACATGTTTGTTATGTCCATGAGACCTATTAGATTTTTTAAACATTTAATTACGAAATAAGCCTGTGAAATACTAAAGAAAACAGTTCTTCTCAGTGAAGTATCTCATTTCAGATCCCAATTTCCATCTTGACAAAGCCCTTAATTTTGAAGTGCTATTTCTGCCTTGTGGACTCAGTGCTGCTTCTGTTGTCATCATTGATGCTGTGCTGTTCTCTTACTGTTTCCTCAGCCTTCATATATTGGGTGCCAGCTGTATACCAGGCCTAGGAGCTTTTGTCCCTATAATCTGAAAGTGATATCAATCTATGGAAGGAGACAGAGCAAGATCTTGGCCATGGATTTTTGGGTATGTGTGTGCCCGTGAGAGAGAGGAGAATTGAGGTGATCTTTGTCTGCTTAAGTCTGGAAAACTTCATGAGATAAACACACAATGCTCTCATCAGCAGGAAAGCGAACTGAAAAACATCCAGTGAAATTAGAGCATCTGACCTCACAGAGCTTACAGTCAGACAGAAAAGCAGTCATCTATAATGGCCAGAGTACAATGGCCAGCGGAGGACAATAATCTAAAAACAACCAGGAATACCCAGCCAGCATTTTCTGAATGAATGAATGACCTTGGGTACCCACAACCTTGGCCTAGTTGACTCTTGGCACTGAATGCATCCCATTAAGATGGATGGGACCAGACAAGACAGGGAATGGGTTGGGCAAGCCTTGTCCTTGGTCACTCATTGGGGGACCTAGAGCAAGGCAGGCAATGTGGTAACCTGGGTCTGGCCTCAAGCTATGGCAAACTTGTGGAAGTGGAATGCTTAGTTTCATCTCCTGTGCTGTCCCCAGCTTTACCACTTGAGATCCAGGATATTGAAGGAATAGGCATTAGGTAAATCCCAAACTCCTTGTCCATATAGTGGGTCCCAGAGCCAGACAGGAAAGAGGCTCTTGCTAGGTGTGTGTTCTGTGTTCAGACCTTCAGTCTGTATTAGAGACAAGAGATCAGTGTTTGGGGAGGAGGGTGGGCATGAAGCCCAGAAAAGGAGCAGACACTGATGGTGGACCCCAGCAGGGCAGGGTTAGGGGTATTTCACCCCTTCCTGACCAGCCTCTTCTTTTTTTTGGGGGGGTCCGGTCGTGGGGCCTGAACTCTGGGCTTGGGCACTGTCCCTCAGCTCTTCAGCTCAAGGCTAGCGCTCTACCACTTGAGCCACAGCGCCACTTCCAGCTTTTTTCTTTTTGCTTATGTGGTGCTGGGGAATGGAACCCAGGGCCTCAGGCATGCAAGGCAAGTGCTCTACCACTGAGCCACCTTCCCAGCCCACCAGCCTCTTCTTGACTGGTAGTGGCTCAGTCTTGTCTCATAATTTCTGGGGCTTTCGGGCTGGGAAGGTAGCTCAGTGGTAGAGCGCTTGCCTTGCATGCCTGAGGCCCTGGGTTCGATTCCTCAGCACCACATAAGCAAAAAGAAAAAAGCTGGAAGTGGCACTGTGGCTCAAGTGTTAGAGAGCTAGCCTTGAGCTGAAGAACTGAAGGACAGCACCCAGGCCCAGAGTCCAGGCCCCATGACCAGACCCAAAAATAATAATAACTTCTGGGGCTTTCATTTCCTGTCAGCTAGAGAACAGTTCTCATATGTGCTCTTGGGAACATCACTCAAGAGAAGTTAGGAAAGGCTTTTGTAGACTGGAGGAGGGGCCCTCTATAAAAGAAATACCATATTTCAGAAAGAAAAAAAAATTGGCTGATCAACTAAAAGTAGTTGTTACTAAGAAATACATATAAAGGTATAGCATCATAATGTCTATTTTGTTTGTATTTTTAATAATGGCCTTAACACTGAGACACTGCTGCAGTTATTGAGACTGGATACTGTGGCAGACACTGCAGGTGATACCTGCAACCCTTGCAGGACCCTGGGAGGTAAGACCAGCATTAGTATTATCATTTCCAGGCACCATGGGCCCAGAAACCAGCTCCCTTTGCTTTCAGAGCCTGTGTTCTTTCCTATAGCTTCTCGTGCCATGCCTCTTAACATATGTTGGCTTTTCTATTTAAACTAATTTTAAAATGCAGCCCCTTTTTTATAAACTGCCCTTCCATCCCCTGTTTTTTTAGTGTTGGTATTAGGGCTTGAACTCAACACTGTCCCTTGGTTGGCACACTACCATGTGTGCCACAGCTCCACTTCTGTCTTTTTGCTGATTAATTGGAGATGAGAGTGTCATAGACTTTGCTGCCCAGATTAGCTGTGAACCGCAATCCTTAGATCTCAACTGTCTGAGTAGCTAGGATTACAGGTGCCAACCACTGGCACCCAGCTCTGACCCATGTTTCAGCTAAGAATAGACCAAATGTTGCCCCAGGCCCTATGCCTCCTTGTATTTTTGCTTGCTGGGTGAACATGAACTTTGCTTTCAACGATGAGCATTTTCAAGACAGGCCCAGCAGCTATCTGGAAAATAGAGCTCTCCTGCACCCCATCTCCTCCTGGGGGAGCACTGTGGTTTCTGCCTGTTTGGTGGGACCTCAGCCTGGCCCTCACATCTGATCCTACAAGCAGTTTCTCGGATTCTTTCTTTCTACCATTGGTGAGTGACTCCTTTGTGCTTGTCCCTTTGGCTTAGCCACAGACAGAAAGTGTGTCTTCTCAAATGTAGACTGACATGCTTCTTTTATAAATTCTTGGGCATTACTATTGATTTTTGGCTGAGGATTTTGAAATCCTATCTCTAGGACTCATGAGATTTCCCTGCTGCAGTAATAATGCATTGTCATTCTTAATATCTCCAATCTCTGACACAATATTCATATCAAGCTGTCGAGTAGTAGTGTCAGCATAGCCTTGAGGTGGTGCCTCGGCTATCAGGGCGGCTGCCAGGGCTGTGATGGCTCCTGGCTCTGTCTCTAGGCTCTCTCTTCTCCTGGCCCAACCCTATTTCAAGGTGCCTGAGACAGTTCCGTGGAGGCGCTGGGGATAGGAACTGATGATTTCTATCCCCTTCATTCATTTCTTCCTTTCTTTTTGTGCAGGTCCTGGGGCTTGAAATCAGGATCTGGTGCTGTCCCTTAGCTTTTTCATTCAAGGCTAGTGTTCTACCTACCACTTGAGCCACAGCTCCACTTCCAGATTTTTGGTAGTTAGGTAGAGGTTAAAAATCTAAGGAAATGCCGGGCGCTGGTAGCTCACGCCTGTAATCCTAGCTACTCAGGAGGCTGAGATCTGAGGATCGCAGTTCAGAGCCAGCCCGGTCAGGAGAGACCGTGAGACTCCTATCTCCAATAAACCACCAGAAAACCTGAAGTGGCACTGTAGCTCAAGTGGTAGAGTGCTCGCCTTGAGCTGAAGACCTGAGGGACAGCGCCCAGGCCCAGAGTTCAAGCCCCACGGCCGACCAAAAAAAAAAAAAATCTAAGGAAATTTCCTACCCAGGCTGGCTTCAAATTGTCATCCTCAGATCTCTGCCTTCTGAGTATCTGCAATTATAGGTGTAAGCCACTGGTGCCTGCCTTAATGTCCAGATTTCAGTATGAAATGGTTTGTCTTTTTTAATGTATACAGTCAATTGCAAAGCACATGTGTGAACACACACACACACTCAATGTGGTCTTAAACAGAGCGAGAGTGGTATAGGCCTTGTCCATATCCCAGCTAGAGGTGGATCCCTTGAGTAGAATGGGTCTGAATGCCTGACTCTCACAGACTCCCTCTCTTTGAAGCTCCACATGTCCCAACTAAAGAACCAAGGCCTGTCTCTCTTTTTCCTGCCCATATCCTACCCTCCAGCCTCCTGTCCCTTCCAGCTCAGTCTGCACCAGGATTAGAGCAATAGTTCTTCTTGCCAGTCTGATCTGGATCCCAGTTTGTGCATACTCCATAGGCTTAGACCCCACCCTTGGGCTTAGCTGCTTCTTTGTCATTGCTAAGGAGACCAAGCTATGAGTTTGGCTTCCGTGGATTTGCTACAGGTGGGGTCAATGAAGGGCATGTCTTTCTGGTTGTCTGGTTGACACTGGTGCTGCATAGACCATACAAGTGAAATGACAAATCCTTTTACTTAGAGTGTGCCTATAATTAAGCCTTTAGGTATTCAGATGGAGCCGTGGGGCTTTTTTTTTTTTGGCTGGTCGTGGGGCTTGAACTCTGGGCTTGGGCACTATCCCTCAGCTCCTCAGCTCAAGGCTAGTGCTCTACCACTTGAGCCACAGTACCACTTCTGGCTTTTTCTACTTAAGTGGTGCTGATGAACCTAGGGCCTCATGCATGCAAGGAAAGCACTCTACCACTGAGCCACCTTCCTGGCTCTGGAGCTGTGGGTGTTTTGTTTTGTTGTGTTGTTTTTTTTTTTTGTCAGTCATGGGGCTTGAACTCTGGGCCTGGGCGCTGTCCCCAGCTCTTCAGCTCAAAGCAAGCACTCTACCACTTGAGCCACAGCTCCACTTCTGGTTTTCTGGTGTTTATTGGAGATAAGAGTCTCACGGACTTTCCTGCCCAGGCTGGACCGAGATCCTCAGATCTCAGCCTCCTGATTTGCTAGGATTACAGGCATGAGCTACCAGCTGGAGCTGTGTTTTGAGAAAGTGATAAGACCCAACAGTGCCATGTAGCTGTGAACATTACTGATGGAGGCCTTTGAAACTGCTTTGTTGAAAAGCATATTACAGGGTGTGTTGAAACAGCCAAGAAAGACTATCTTCTTAGTTGTTGAATCATTAAAGTGATAGGGAGTTGAGACCAGGAAGGAGGGTGGTGGGAAATGGGCCTCTTGTCCTTTTCCAAGCCTGAAGGCCTTTGGGAAGCTGCTTGGATATGACACGGGGTTTGCCTGACTATTAGAGATATCTGAGCTGAGCAGGAAGAGACCCAGCCCCGGGAGCTCTTGTAGATTCTCCCTGTGGTGTACTTCTATGTCTCAGGTGTGAAGGCCACTTCCCTAACTCCAGCCTCCAAACACCTCCAGGAGCCAGCAGGAGAGCTCACCCGGAGAGCAGGTGTCATTGGTGACTCCTCCCAGCAGGCTGGGTGGCTAGACTGCTGGGTAAGTCCCATCACTAAGTCGTTGGAGTAATTTGGGAACACTGCCTTCTCCCTTCTGTCCCTGGTCCTCCCTATCCCCCTGCTCTGCATCACACTAGGGCCAGGGACTCAGCGATCTCCAGTGTGGTTGGAAGTGGCCCTGAGAAGGCCCAAGGAAAGGCTTAGGATGCTGTTGTATGCAGTTTGGTAGAGAAAGGAGTACAGGCCTGGGCTTGGGCTCTGGCCATTGAGCTTCAGCTTTCCTTCTGGAACATGAAGGTATAGAAACAGCTAGATTTTTGTTGTTGTTGTTGTTGTTGTTTTCTCAACTTGTAGGCTGGGGCCCATTAACAAATCATAAAATCAACTTAGTCCCGGACAACATAATGAAAAGGGAGTGAACAAGAGCAGAGCTGAGGATGGAGCACTATGGACAGAACATGAGGGAGAGCGATGGAAGGACAAAGGAAAGGAGACACCAGCATGATGGGGCTTCTGACTAGAGCACCTGCCTGGCATGCTCAAGGCCCTGGGTCCCATCTGCAGGACCACCAAAAAATAAAGATACTAAAAAGGTCACAGTGCACTATGTTCAAGAAGTTTATATGCAGTGCCATGGGATTTTTTTGAGTTTTATTTATTTTTATTAATTTTAAGTAGTTGTTAAAAGGATTTCAATTCAGTCCAATGCATGTTGATCAATGTCACCCTTTCCCATGGGACTTTTTTTTTTTTTTAACTTTACCTGTGTGTTTCTTAGCATGTGACTAAGTTGTGATGATTCTAGTTCTGTCAGTTGTAGTTTTAAAATGTTGAAAACTACAGGTTAGTTGGTGCCCAAACATTCTCTGACTTCATGGTTCAGATGTGTGGTTTTTGAGCTGAGTTAGTGCAGATAAGTTCTGCAGTCTGTCTAGGAACTGAGTTTCTTATCCAGACAATGGAAACAATAGTTTTGAGTGAAGCAGATGAGAACCTCAGGTGTGTGTGGTGTGGTAGCCGTTCCCCCTCAGGCCCCTGCCATGCTATTTTCCACAGAGCAGGGGTTCCCTAAGTCTGAGGATAATCTGGGGAGCCAAAGTTGGTATAGGGAGGTCAGTCCAGGAGGCTTTTCCCTGAGCGGAATTGTTGTCTACCCTGTCAAACCACTTCTGTGGACTGGGAGCTAGAGCATAGTTTTGCCCTAAACAGCCTCCAGCATCAGCTCCTTTCGCTCCCTCAGCCTTCCATGGCCTCCAGACCCATCTGTTCTACCTTCTAGTCATTAGACAGACCTGAGCTCTTCTGCTTGGTTAGTGGTGTGAACCATTGTGTCTGTGGTTCCCTCTTAAGTGGACATATGTCTATGGCCATATTGTTTGTGTGTGTGTGTGTGTGTGTGTGTGTGTGCGTGCGCGTGCGCACGCGCACGTGCCAATACTGGGTCTTGAACTCAGGGCCCAGGCACTGTCCCTTAGCTTTTTTGCTTAAAGCTGGTATACTACTACTTGAGCCACAGATCTACTTCAGGCCTTTTGGTAGCTAATTGGTGATAAGAGTCTCAGACTTTCCTGCCTAGGTTGGCTATGAACTGTGATCCTCAGATCTCAGTCTCTTGAGTAGCTACATTACAGGTGTGAGCTACTGGCAGAAATACCAAAGTTTAAAGAAGCTGCCTGATCAGCCAGGTGCTACATTGAGTGAACTGTACTTCAGAGGGATAAGAGAAGCCCCTGGAAAGGCAGGAAAGGAGAAAGCACACCCCTCCCCCCCCAGCCTACCTTTTAGCTGGAGGTGGCAGGGGTGGTGAGGGGGGGAACAGGAACCAGCAGAGGAGTGGGGTAGGGACCCTCGACTTCCTGGGAACTTTGCAAATTCTTAGCTTGCCTGGCATGAAGAGCAAGGCCATTGGTTGGAGTTGGAGGCTTTGTGCTTCCCAGCAAAGGCAGAGGAGGCAAAGGAGGCTAGGCGTCTGCTTGCTTCCCCTCCCCGCCTTCCTGTCTCCCCTTCTCCTTTTCCCGAGGTGCAGATGGCCACATTTGCAGGTTAACTGGAACAGCTGGAGATGCATTATTAGTTTCCTGCTGCTCCTTCATATTTGCTGGAATTTTTTTTTTAACAGCAACATAATTTACAACTAGTCTACCGGTGTCAGAGCTGGCACGTTCTAAATCCGCATCAGATTTATGTAATGCCGTTGCTTATCAGTGAATGAAGTCATAATTATTGCTTTGTACCATTAAATAGCATAAATATATAAACTGTTATACAAATTGCGGCAAACGTTTCCTCTGGGGAGCTCTAGACCAAATTTTAATGTCGTGCATTTGTCTGGGATGGCAGTTTCTATGGTATATAATAATGTTGATAAATTTTACTGTAGCAAGTGACATTTTAAAGCATTAATTTTGGTGGTGCTAAAAAAAAATATTCTGAAGAATGCTCAGAGTTGAACGGGAGATGCTCTCAGACCAGCTGGGTGAGACCGGGTAGTGAAGGGTAGAGGGCTGCTTAAAGGAGCAGCAGGTGACACACAGTACCTCCCGTGTACCTCTCCACGTGAGATCACCCCTACTCTCTCAACTCCCCAAGGAAGGCAGCAGATACATTTTCCATGGCGATGATGATAATTAATTTCAAAAAATTCAAATTGATTCACTTCTGCCTTAAATTTGAAGTGTGTAAGGCAAAACGGAAGGAGGGCATGGAAAAATGCACCATTGGTGGGGATGGTCCTCACTGTAACCTCCTTCCCAATTATGTAAATTCTGTGTGGGGTGAAAAAGAATCCCCATCCTAATTAGAGATGCAACACCTGGCCTCAGACGATGCTTCAGATGCCAGGCGTGCAGTTGCATAGCCTCCTAAAGCCATTATCGTCAAGAGCGACTTTTGCGAGAGCCCCAGGGCGGCACATGGCATTTACCTGGTGTGCTCTTTGGAGGGCTGGTGGTCTGGTGGAGGGCTGGTGGGAGGAAGTGTGGGGGCTGGGGTTGTTGGGCTGGGACATTCTGCAGCTGACCCTAAGAGATAGAGAGTATGGCTCAAGCACCCCCGCCCCCGAACCTCCATCCCCACCCCCTTAAAACCCCAGCCTTGGCCAGTCAGGACATTTCTTTGAGCAGCTTTGTTTTCATTGCGGGTTGCAGATTTCACTTAATATCTCACATTCCTGACTTTTGCCTTCTGATGCTGAGGGCCCTCTGGTGAGCCTTATGGTTCTGCTTGGTTATGCGAAGTCTTTAGTGTCATATTTTCCGTACATGGTGGGATTACACAGCTGATGCCTTTGTTCTGGTGGCAGCCTGTGGCTAATTCCAGCCAGCCAGTTGTGAGTGTCACTCTCCTGTGCCATCTTCAGGTTGGAGCACTTACCCAATAGGTAGGCCCTTCTGGAGCTCTGTCTTTCCCTGGGGCACAGTGACTCAGTGGTAGAGGTGAAGGCTTCCCCACCAGCACAGGTGCCTGAGTGATGCTTTTGTCTGTAGTCCTTGATCTTTGGGGCTGGTTGTTACCCCAGCATCTTCTATCCTATTCTAGCTAATACATGTCTTTGGATTCTTTCAACTTCATGATTTTCTGCAGGATGCTGGTTGATTTTTTTTTTAATTTCCTAGAGAAAATTGCAAGTAGGAATAAATTCCTGCCCATTATTGGCTGCAAATGAAGAGATTCAAAGAAGTGAGGATTCTTTCCTAAGGTTCCACACTATACAGGCATTAACATGCACATTTCTGTGACCCAAGTCATGTTCTTTCCTTCCTCTTGCTCTGAAGAGAGAATTCTTTTTAATGGGGGCCACAAATTCAATTGCCTTCGAGAGTCAGGCAGAGGAGGGTAGGGTGGTGGAAGACAGGACAGTGGGGGCTGGCAGGGAGTTCAGCAAATAATCTAAAAATATGGAAGCTCAGCTTTCTGACCCCAGCATTGGCATTACTTCTATGCCTTCTAATGATGCTTTTAGCTTCTGCAGCTGCTGTGTGTACTCAGTGTGAATGTCCCTTCCTATGTTTGGACCTTGAACTTTGAAATGAAATTCTTATATGCTCTATGCCTGTACTGGGGCTTGAACTCAAGGCCTTGCATTCTTGCTTGGCTTTTTTGCTCAAAACTGGCTCTCTCTCTACCACTTGAGCCACTGTACTTCTGCTTTTTCTGGCTATTTATTAACTAGCAACAAGTCTCATGGACTTTTCTGCTAGAACAGCAGTCCTCAGATCTCAGCCTCCTGAGTAGCTAGGATTACAGGCGTGAGCTCTCTGTGCCCTGCTACATATTCTTTTATATCTTCCAACTGCCAGGAAAGTTCTTCAAGGTTAGATGAGTACAAGCTCTTAACATCCTGCCTAGTACCTTATCCCCAAGGGACCTTCAGTCCCAGGTCTTCCCATCACAGATAAGGGGGCCAGCAAGTGGACAACTTACCCAAGGAGCTCATGTGGACAGTTTCCAGGTGGAAGAGCTTCTCTTTGGAAGTAGAGGTAGTGAAGATTTGGGTGGATATATAAGGTCAAAATGAAGAAAGAATATGTCTATTTTAAAATTCTTTGAAAGATATGTCTGCTTCGTCCACATGTTCCATTTGTGGAGTCAGAAGACATTTATCATGGGTTTTCTATAGACTTGAGTAGAATGCTTGATTACAAACAAGCAAAGAAACAAACATCATCTTGGTGCAAAGAGAATCCTGTCTTGTGGGTGTGATCACTTGAACTTCTGGCAGGCGTTTGAGTTCTCATTCATGCTTGGTTTCTAACAGAGAGCCTTGCACTTTAAGAACTGAATTGCCTTCATCCTTCTGCTCCCCGTGCCAATTATTAATAGTAGGGAAGAAGTTAATGCGGACCTGGGGTTAAGAGCACAGCTGTGGCTGGAAGGCTGGGTCCACTATGTAGCATGAGGCAAAGAAATCAGGCCAAGACCTTGACTTTCTGGCAATAGCTTCCTGTGCTCATCCCAGGTGTGACAGCCTGCATAGTTCCTGGTCATAGCACCTAGGCAGCACGTAGGTAATCCAGGAAAGCTTATTTCTAACTCAGGAATCACGGCCACTCCTGAGCCTCTTTGTTGGGATATAGGACTCGAGCTCTGCATGGTCAAATCCATTCTACCCACTTCCATGAGCCGTGCAAAGTAATTTTTCACCCAAAGCACAAAATCACCATGTAAAGCAACATTGGAGAGTCACTTCTGCATGAGCTATTGCTCCAGCTTGTACTTACTTTTCTTGCTTGAACTTGTGGCACTGAGCAGGTGGCCATCCTGGCAGGGCTGGGTATGATGCCCAAGTAGTTTGTAGGCTCTGAGCAGGGGGAACAAGATAGTATTCATGTGTGGTGCCAGATTCCAGGTAAGACACACCAATTTGTGCTGGGTTGTTCTTGTCAGACCTGTCTAGCCTCTCTATTGCGGCCATGGTCCTGCCCAGCATCCTTGAGCGGGGAAAGTACACCGGGCCAGAGTTAGTTCTCTGGCATCCACTTTCAGTGTCATTTGTCACCTTTGCAGCTCAACACCTAGACACTTAGTGTTCCCATCTGTAAAACAGAGCTTAGAATGGTGTCTCTGCCCTGCGACATGGGGAGAGAATATTTTGTGAGAGAAGAAAGGAAGGTGTCTTGGGCTTCTTGCCAGACCCCCCTGCCCTCGAAGATGCAGAGATTAAGGTGTTTGTTCTCATCCTGGGCCAGCCCTGTGGCCTTGGATAAGGTATGTAGCTTCCTGCAATCCTGATCTCTCCATCTGTACAGTGGGATCATCTCACTGCAGCTGGTTGTGTGGTGGTGACACACAAGTGACTCACTGTGGAAAGCTGGCTTAGTTTCAGGGCTGACATTGGATTTCAAGAGAGCAGCTTTTCCTGGCACGAGGGCTTGAGCTCTGAGGTTGGAGGGCTGGGTCCCATCCCGGCATGTCACCAGCACCCACATGGCACTCTACATACAGCCTGCTCAGTCAGTAGCTGCAACCAGGAGGGGAATGTGGCCCTTAGAATGGATCATGCAGAGCTGACTCCTCTGTCTGTGAGCCCAGCAAGGCCAGAGGCTCAGCTCCCTGTCACTGCTGGCTCTTGCCAGCCTTTGCTCTCCCTGTCCCCAGAAAATCCTCAGGGACTCCTCCCAGCACCTAGCCCAGAAATGGAAATGCTTTCCCCACATCTGCACCTTTATAGCCTCTCCCCAGCCCCCTTCCTCAGGAAGCACTCACTCGGTATTCACTGAGCACCTACTGTGTGCCAGACTAGGCTAAAGTACCCTTCACCTGCACTAGAAATTTCTTCCTGTTCAGAAGGAAAGGAAGATCTCTTCCTATTTGTCAGTATGCTTACAAATGTATAAGCTGTTTTTCCCCTCCCCAAACTTTATGGAAGTATAACATGCATCCAGACAAATCCCCACTCCCTAAATGTAAGCTTGGTGAGTTCTCAGCAGCTGAACACATTCAGATCAGACGGACAGCAGAAACTGACTGCCTTCGGTCAACAAGTGCTCTGTGTCCACTTCCGCCTCTGCCTCCCACCTGCTCAAAGACAAGCACTGTCCTCAGCTCTGGACTCGATGAATTCAGAGTCTTTTTGTCTGGTGAGGCAGTTTAAAGGTGGTCTCTGTGTCTGATTCATCCCTGTTCTTTCCCTGCCTGGCACAACACCTGGCATTTGTTAAGTAAATGGATGGATGGACATGTGGATGGCTCACTGGCTGGCTGGCTGGATGAGCAAGTGGACCAATGTGGTATAGTGGAGACTAAAGATGATGCTGACAGTACTACAGTACTATTGCTGCCTTATCTGGTTCTCATAGCTTCTCATAGCCATTCTCCAAAGCCCTCTGAGTTTACAGATCAGGAGACTATGATTCAGAAAGGTCAGTGACTGTTCAAGGTCAGCCAGCTGGTGAGTGGTAGTCACTGTGACCTGGGTCTGTCTGGCCTGAGTCTGGAGCTGGCACTTTGTGCCTTATGCCTGCTGCTTTACAGCCCTGGGCTGTCCTTCCTCAGCTGGGCCAGCTGGACACAGGCTTAGCGGGCAACTGAGCTGAGCTGAGCTGAGCTGTCCTTGGCAGGCACGCTGCCGGTGCCAGGCTGCCCCCTCCCACCTGCCAGGAGCCCCATTCCTCCTGGGCTGCACGGAGCCTTCTGTGTGCCTCTCCAAAGGACAGGGCATATTTCTTCCCAAGCCTCTTAAGACCCAGCCCGCACTGGAGGGCTTCATCATTATGTAAATTAGCTGGATTGGATCTGCTCCCGCAGAGGACTCTGGGGGGTGACAGAAGGACAGAGCTGCCTCCCAAGCACTGGATTGAGCCTTAGATTAGGCCAGTCAATGGGTGGGGCCCAAGGGGTTGGATGCCATGGAGACAGGGCTGGTGCTGCTGATTTGCCACCCTGGGGAGGCTCCTGGGAATGGGGGACAAGGCTGGGGGAGAGCTGGTTGAGGCTCAGAGACGCCAGGCTCCCAACATTCTTGCCGAAGACAGGATGGGAGAAAGACATTCTTTTTGGATTTACTCTTTGTGTATTGAGCCCTTTTATGATTCATCAGTAAGTAAATATCAGCTGAGGGGGTGATTTGTTTCTAACAAGCTTATAAAATACTGGCGTCGTTTGTGGGCTTATTGGAGTGCTGATTATAAACACTCCCCCATGCCCACTCCTCTATGTCAAATTAGCATTCAGAATACAAATATTGGATCTTCGGATCACTTTCTGCTCTCTTTGGAATCCAGTGGGATGGGCGGTGGGGCAGCAAGAGGATCCAACTCTGGATAAGGGGTATGTAGAAAGCGTGTGAAGACTTGAGGGTGGAGAGAACAAGACCATCCGAGCCCAGCTGGTCCTCTGGCCAGTCTCACTGCCAAGTTTCCTGAGACCAGACTCCACCCAGCCCCAGAGCCTGTCATCTTCATTCTCAAGGAGGACACTGATCTGAGCAGACTGCATCTGGCCCCAAGCCCCTTGGAAGTGCCAAGTCCTCTGGGGACTAAGGCCTGGCCTGGACCCAGTCAGAGGCACAGCTTGATCAGACTGTCTAAATGGGCCATGAGTTGCCAGCTCCTCACCCTTGAAAGTGCAAATTCCTCCCTGGTCTCTGTCTCCCACTTAGACCTTGCTTGCACCTCCCCCGCCCCTCTCCTGGCCTCTGGCTTTGTGGCCAGGAGCCCCATCAGGTATCTCTGCTGGCCTCCAGAGAGCAGCACCTCCCCCTGCCACCCTGCTATGCTCACATGCAGGATAGTACCCAGTATGGGAAGGGACGGAAGCTCACTTTCTCAAAGCAGCTTCATGGCCATGCGGAAGAGGCAGGTAGCCCACAGTTAAGTTTTTCTGCAAGACATCACATTGTTCATTGTCCTCATTGGGCACAATCCACTCTATTCTAAAGATGGGACCCCAGAAAGGGACAAGGCCTCATCACACAGCAGCACAGCCTCAACTTGAAGAGCAGCCTGTCTATCCTGTGACACAGATGAGGGTACTTAGTCAAGGCAACTGGGAGCAGCTTGCCTCTGTGTGTGCATGCATGTGCATGAGCGTGCATGTACATACACACATGCACACACGCACGCACACACGTACACACACACGCACGCATGTATGCACAGGGACCAGAAGGCAGGTCTCCTTGGGGCTCCATCCAGTGATGTCACCACAGCTTGGGGGCTGTGCTCCAAGGAGCCACAGTGCAGAGCCTAAGCGGGAATCAGGAGATCTATGGTTGAACCGCCTCCAGGTTCAGATGGAGAAACCAAGCCTAGAGATGGGATGCTGTCATCACACAATCATCTCAATCATTATGCTTTAAAATTACCTTTAAGTAGTTGTACCAAAGGTTTTCAATTCAACACGTTGGTTGGGTGTCCAATGCATCTTGATCAGTGGCACTCCTTTCGTAATTTCCCCCCATCTCTCCCAAACCCACCTCAGTTTTCCTAGTTCACCCTCTTCCCCTTGACCTCTTCCCCTCTGACACCTCAAATTCCAGTGCCCTGGTATTTATTTTGTTCAGCTGTAACTTAGTTGTTCAGTGGAGTTATGCCATTGGAATTCTCCCCTGCACGTGCCATACTTTAGTTAATATGTTTATGTACATATGGGTATGACTCTGTATATGTTGACATAGTTAATAATTTAGATCTAGAGCCCACATATTTAAAAAATGCATGTCCTTTGTCTCTCTGAGTCTGACTTATACAAGTCAGGATACAGTAAAGACACTTGTACACCCATCCTAATTGCTTCACTATTCACCACAGCCAAGTTATGGAAACCAGCCCTCAATTGATAAATGGATCAAGAAAATGTGTGTGTGTGTGTGTGTGTGTGTGTGAATAGACAGATAGATTTATATTTTACTCATCAACCAGAAAGAATGATATTATATCATTTATAGGGAAATAGATTATCCTGGAAAAAAAATCAATCACTATTGATCAGTGGATTCAAATTTTTTAATTAAAAAGCTTTTATTCCATCTTATTACAAAAGCTATTCATGTGAATTGAAGGAAAACTAAAATAGAGCCAAGCATAACTAAGAAGAAAACATCTTGCCATGTAGACTAGTATCCTATCAGTTTTCTTTGTCTTCCCAGCAGTCTTTGCAATGAGCACATCAGCATGCATGTGAATATAGTTACATACTCTCTCCATGCCCCCTGGTCCAAAGAAATGCTGTGTAGACCATCTGAATGTTTATTTCTGCTTACTAGTGTGAAAGGTGGGCAACAATTAGTCTGAAGAGATATGGTGCCCTTTAGAGAAGGTGCTTGTCTCTGCTCTGCATTTGTCTAGAGAACCCCCTTTTTCTGAGCAGAGGTTGGCAGAGCAGCACTGTGTATGGGCACTCAGATAGGCCCTGTGAATGCTCTGATGGCAGGATGGAGATGGATGTCCTTTCCTCTTCCCCTAGCATGCTGGTGGAGGGGACAGGGTTCTATTGAGAGTAGAGCCACAGAAAGGGCCTGTACCATGCTGGTGGCAACAGGAAATGTCCTGCGGAGGAGAGTGCTGGAGTGTAATTCTGTAGACACCTTGCATTTGGCAGGAAAAGCTTGACTTGTCTGGGAGGCATCCTGTGCTGTTCACTGGACTGAAGGCCACCTACACCCCCATTTTTATGCTGGATCCTGGTCCCATAGTCTTGGCAGGGCATGTGAGATTCCTGCTTTCTAACCTCTGAACGAGGAGAAAGCAACCATTTACCTAAGGTCCATTCCTAGTACACATTTTCCCCAAGTGACTGGATTATGGATTAAAGATGTCCACTCGACTTTGGAGCTAGAATTCAGCATGCTTTACTAGGACTTGATTCTGGGATCCTAAATTGCCTCCCCCCCCCGACTCCCGTTGTGGCTTTGAGTGATCTTGCGGTGAGTAAAGCCTGTGATGAAGACAGAGAAAATGGCTCTTGGGGATCTTCTCCCCCTAGGCTGCTGAGAGTGCCCCGGGATGTGGTGTCCAAGTCTCTACAATGGAAATTCCTTTCATCTGTGGGATGATAGGTGGCTTCTGGAGTAGGATACTGTCAGCCAGGCTCACCAATAAGGCCACTGATGGCTGCAGTCTCTGTGTGTTGAATCTGTGGAAAGGAGACTTCATCTTTCC
This sequence comes from Dipodomys ordii, assembly GCF_000151885.1. NCBI lineage: Eukaryota > Metazoa > Chordata > Mammalia > Rodentia > Heteromyidae > Dipodomys > Dipodomys ordii. The sequence goes on along the minus strand of NW_012267322.1, from coordinate 1,839,938 downwards.
CCAGAAAGCTGTTCCTCATCGCCAGGACTCCAGCTTCACAGCAGATCTCTTGCCCTCCCAGAAAAGACCCAACAAGCAGAGTGCCTGGTGAGGCTGCTCCTAGTACCCAAGCATCCCCTAGAGATCTGCTCTGGGGTCCAAAAGGCCTGTGTGAGGTGTATTTTAAGGGTACTGGGTGACCATGTGTCATACTCAATACGCTGTTTGGCAGACTCCTCCCACTTAAGCAAATGGGGTGAAATGGATGTGCTCTTTTTTTTTTTTTTTTTGGTGTTAGTACTAGGATTTGAACTTGGGAACTGGCCACTGTCCCTTAGATTATTTCCTCAAAACTAGCTCTGTGCCATTTGAGCCACACATCCACTTCCAGTTTTTTGGTGGTTAATTAGAAATAAGAGTCTCATGGACTTTCCCACCTAGCTGGCTTTGAACCATCACAGCCTCTGAGTAACATGGTCTTTTTTGACCTTTAGTAGCCCCATCCCTGTCTGTGTCTGCCACAGGCAGGGGCTCAGAGTCATTGTCTCACATGAGGGGACTGTGGCCCAGAGAGGTTGGCTCTCTCCATGACCCCAAAATATGCATGCAGTGATGGGCTACGTGGGCTGTGCACTGGCTCTGGGGCTGTCCTTGGGTTCTCTTCACTATCATTACCCTAAATGCATAAGAGGGGCTGTGTCAGGCCGAGACTTGGGATTTGTAGGGGGAAATATGGTCCTTTCCTATCACCAGCCTCATCCATAGAACCTAGGAGGTCAGTGCAGCACCAGAAACCCAGGCCTGTTTGCTCCAGAGCTGTGGAGGAGGGTGAATATGAAACCAAAATCCACTAATCAGCCAGACTTAGACTTTACTGAATACCTCATGTCTCTCTGCCCTTGTTAGAAATACTAGAACAGTGAAAGAACTGCTTTCTTGTCCTGAGAATTTGTTAGCTGTCATTGCTTGGTTATAAGTGACAGAAACTCAATCAAACGTAAGTAAAAAGAATACTTAAAAAAATTACAGGGGGCTGGGAAGGTGGCTCAGTGGTAGAGTGCTTGCCTTGCATGCCTGAGGCCCTGGGTTCGATTCCTCAGCACCACATAAGCAAAAAGAAAAAAGCCGGAAGTGGCGCTGTGGCTCAAGTGGTAGAGTGCTAGCCTTGAGCTGAAGAGCTCAGGGACAGCGCCCAGGCCCAGAGTTCAGGCCCCACAACCGGACCCAAAAAAAACTACATAACTATTATCAATTAGCTTTGAGTACATAGAATCTCATGGCTCATGGATAGAGACCAGGCACCAAGAACAGCTGAATTTGCTGGGTGCTGGTGGCTCACACCTATAATCATAGCTAGTCAGGAGGTTGAGATCTGAGGATTGTGATTTGAAGCCAGGCCAGGCAGAAAAGTCCATGAAACTCTTATCACCAATTAACCATCAGAAAACTGGAAGTGGTGCTTTGGCTTAAAGTGGTAGAGCACTAGCCTTGAGCAAAAGAGCTTAAGAACAGTGCCTAGGTCCTGAATTCAAGCCCTACAACTGGCAGAGGGCTGGGGCAGAGGGGTAGGGGAAGGGAGAGAAATGGCCTGAATGAGGGTCCTACATCAGGAGGGTGTGTACCTGGACAGCAAGGACCCCCCCCACCCCCCCCGGACAGGAGGGCTAGCTGATGTGGTTGAAAGAAGAATATTCAGTAGATGGAGCCTGGGCAGCCAGGCAAAAAGGAGCCATTACAGGTTCTTGAGCAGGAGAGTGGCTTGATTCCTTAAATCAAAGGCAGTTCTGTCAGGGTGTGCTGGATGGACTGGGGAGGAGAAACTGGAGCAGATGTGGGAAGTGGGATTGGGAGTGGAAAACAAAGGAGTAAGTGCCAGGTATTTCTCAATATCTCTCTGTCTCTCTCTCTCTCTGTCTCTCTCTCTCCCCCCCCCCGCTCTCCAAGATATCTACAAAGATGTGTTTTCCTAGAAGGACAAAGGCACACACAGCACCAGGCAGAGCTGTGCAGAAAGGAATTTTCCTGCCATGGTGTGTGGGCCTGGCACTGCTCATGTCTTGTCTTAGCTAATGGCCCCTATTGTGCCTGCTAAGATGGCCTGGAGAGCTGAGGAGTGTTTGGAGCCTCTCTACCTTGCTTCTCCCCTCTGGCACAGTCTACCTGTCTCTGCCCCCTGCTGTCTAGGTGTGGGCTGTCTGAGCTGTCACTTGTCACTGCTTTATTGTGCTGGGTGTGGGCAGGATGAGATTGTCCCAGACTTTAGGCTATGGGGCCTTGCTGGACAGAGCTGGGTGTAGGCAAAGCAGACTTGCCAGCCTCTGAATGCTGAGCGAGGGTAGCCATCTAAGCTGCGCAAGATAACAGAGCTTGTGTCTGGTCTCTGGGTGCCCAGGGCATTCCAGATCAGTGACTGGGCAAACCAAGGAGCCAAGCAAATCAAGTCATTGGTAAATGTGAGCTTGGTATTCCATAGACCAGCTCTCATCGCCTTCTGGTCTCTGGAGTAAGTGGGAAGGTGTTGGCCTTGTACTTACCCTTGAGATCAGGGGGGGAGGAAGGGGAAAAGTGAGTAGATAGTTCTACCTAAGGAAACCCCAAGACCTCCAGGCATCTGGTGACTATAAGCCTGTTGGTCTCCGGCAGCTTCCATCCTGGGAAGGCTCAATCCTGATGTGATCCTTAAGAGTCACATGGCTGCAGTCACACCCACTATGTGAGTGAGCTCCCTGATAGGTCATCTCTCTCTTAGCTTCAAATGTCAGCAGGCATTCTCAATGGCCGACCTCCCTGTGCTCCTTGGAGAGACGCAACAGCAGAGGGCATTGGTTGTCCTGGGTGTGTGGTGGCCATGTGGCTCACACAGCTTGCTGGCAAGCTAGAGTAGCGTGGGTGCTATTGATTGCTCTCATAACTTGACAGAGTTTGCATTCAGTCCTTCAGAAAAAGCTCCTTACTCTGGAATGTCACTGCGTTTGCCATGTTCTTCGTATCTGTGCTGGACAAAGTGACCACATTATTCTGAGAGAGGAGTACAAGTTGAAGGTACTGTGATGCTCATCTGAGCAGTTCCTTGGGTCAGACAATTGTGAGCAAGTACTCCAGTGTTGCTAGGCTACAGTGTAGGGGAATCAGTGTACTTTCCACCTATGTTACTGACTTAGAGTGGATTCATCAGGGTGTGGCCTAGTCATAGAGTGAGGAGCATGTGGTATTTGAAGCACAAGACTACAGTTCAGTAAACACTGCCAAGGGGATAAGTGTCTGGTCCCTTACCAGGCTTACATTCCAGCATGGTGCTGACCAGTAGAATTTTCTACAATGATGGAAATGGCCTGTTGTGTCCACACAAGTAGCTACTAACCACATTAGCTATTGAGCCCTTGATAGAAGCCTCTGTGATAGAAGAACTGAAATCTAGCTCAAGACCTCAGACTTGCTAAGGCAAATACACTACCTTCACCATCCTATTTGTATTGTCATTAATTTAAAGTGGCCACAGATAGCCAGAATTTGATCATGCAGATCTAACAAATAGATACCTATTTAAAAAAATATATTTATAGTGGGTACCAGTGGCTCATGCCTGTAACCCTATTTACTCAGGAGACTGAGATCTGAGGATCATAGTTTGAAGCCAGCTCTGTAGGGAAAGTACATGCAACTCTTAACTCCAATTAATCCCCAAAAAGCTAGAAGTGAAGCTGTGGCTCAAGTGATAGAACACCAACTTTGAGCAAAAATGCTAAGGGACAGCACCCAGGCCCAAACTTCAAGCCCAGTATCCGTATGCACACAAAGTATGTTTTTTAAAAAATAGAAATCAGTCATTAATTTCTAGTGTCATCATTGATTTGTTCTCCTGAGGGGTAGAGAAATTTAGATTCAGTCAGAGTCCAGACTGAATCTTTTCTTTAGAAAGTGTTGAGCCATACTTTCCAACCTGAGCAGCAAGTCTTCTTGACTTAAGATAGCAAGGACTGTCCTGTATCAACCTGGTGGAGCTCAAATGTTGCTCTTGCATTTTGCATGTGTGCTTGTGATCTTGTGCATGTGGGCTGCTGTCCAGCTTTTTGATGCAACTCTATCACTCTTTTTAAAAACAATGATCTTGGTAGGAATACTAAATGATATCGGCAGTTGAGAAAGTCCTCGAAGCAGGGGAAATTCATGAGTCCCTGGCAGGGCTGGTGACAGTAGGGTTTTGTAACCTGCCTGTCATGTTAATTGGGTAGTATTAGAGGCCATTAATCTAAGGATTATGATCAAGATGGAGTTTAGGCATTTGCTTGGTTGTGGGAAACTTTAATCTGAGATCAGTGAGATGAAGGAGGTGATTGCTGTATTAAGAAAGAGCAAGCGATTTGTTTGCACCCTGTGGATCTCCAGGGGTGTTGTATTCATTTTCTGAGGTGATCAATTGGGTCTCAGGTAGAAGGGTGTGGGTGTGAGGAGTGCTGTGGCCATTTTCTTTCGCAAGGTATTTCAAACCCCTAAACTTCAAAGTGCCAGAAATTGAGAGGCAAAGAAGTCCTACTTCTCTTACGGTGGGTGTTGGGGGATTTAACGTAAGCCTTCATGCCTAGTAGCCTATTGCTGTACCACTGATCCACACCCTCATCCCAGAAAAGTTCTAAATGGTTCTAAATGGGTGACAATTCTTTGTCTGCAGAGTTCTTGGTGAAGGCTGCTTTGTTCTCCTGTCACAGGTTTATTTGGTAAACATTTTTTCTTTCCAATAAATAGTGGAGACACTTACCTCTGTATCTTGGTAATGTCTTTGGGTCCTGCTTTGTGACATTTCTTTTGCTAAAACAGCCAGCTTCTCATTGTGCTTTGAAGGTTATGAACCACCTTGAGGGCCACTAAGGTGGGAAGTCCATTGGCCTCATCAGAAATAAGCATGTACACTGTAATGGGAGAAGAGGCTTCCTCCCCATGATCTCATCTGTACCAACCTCTGCCTGAGGCTTTGGGGCCTTCCATGTTGGGGAGCAGCATGTGTTGGCCCAGAGATGAAGCAGAGTTGGCCAAGGCCAGCATAGAGGAAGGGCAGAAGAACCTGCGCCCTGTCCTCCTCTCAGGCTGCTTTGACTTCTGTGAAAATCCCAGTGGGCTTGAACAGAAAAGAGTGAGGAGAAGAACCACAAAGAAATGAGAAACATTGGCTGTGGGAGCCTCAGAGGGAGGGGGCAGGGATAAAGTAAATTCCTCGTCCAGCCAGAAACAAGAAGTGGTAGCCAACCCCCGTGGAGCAGAAAGCTTTGGGCTCTGGACCCAGGTTTTTGTTGTTGTTGTGTTGTTTTGTTTTTTTTTTTTTTTTAATCAGTGGCAAATATGGGAGCAGCATGAAGGTTAGAAGATGGAGACAGATGACACAGGTTTTTCAGAGATGAAAATGACACCACTTGAAGGCTCTTTATGTGCTGATGCAGTCTAAGGGCACTTTCAGGACACATTGAGGGGTTGCGATGGGTAGGAACAGAGGGCCCAGAGCCCGGGCCCTCTACCCTGGAAGATACCTGTGACACTACAGGACCTGTGCCTGCAGGGGACCAGTCCTTTGGCATGGGGTTTGTAGGTTGAATGATATCAGAAATGATATGTAGATGCAGTGGTGGGGCCCTATACTGTCTTCACCCTACACTCACCTATTCTTTTTTCCTGTCCTGGGAATTGGGCTAAGGCTATTTTAATTGCTAGATAGATGTTCTTCCCCTTGAGCCACATCCCTGGCCCTTTTTACTTAGTTATTTTTCAGGTACAGTTTTTGAGTTTTTGCTGGGAGCCAATCTGGACTGTGATCCTCCTACCTCCACTTCTCACACAGTTGGGATCATAGATGGGAGTCACCTCTCCTAGCTTGTTTTTGGAGATGGGTGTTGGTATCTTTTCCCCATGGCCAGCCTGAACTGCAGTCCTCCTAATTTCTGCCTCTTAGGCAGCTGAGTAGTCTTATCTACTCTTGAACCAACCTAGATGGTAGATGATCTACACTGGAAGGTAGATGCCATAGACTGAGGCAGGGACAGGAGATGAAGGGAGACTGAGGCACAGAGAGAATATGCTGAGCCCAGGGTCGCCCTCTGAGTCTTCATGGAGCCAGTACTACCTACAGGGTATGCCATTTGAGCCCTACTTCCTTTGCCCACAAAGACTTGGCTGCTCCCCACAATCATTCTCCACCTAGCTGGCCCCTGGCTGAGATCTCTCTGATATGACTTTGGGAAGCAGCATGTTAGCGGTGTCATGTGGAATCTTCAGATTGGAGTTTTGGAGGAGGAGGAAGGGGCAAAGTTCTTCTAACGCAGGCAGTCATAGTCCTGAACAGGCTTTGGTCAGGTGGCCTTGGAAACCCAGGGGTGACAGTGGAGGAGCAGCCAAGCCAGTCAGCCCTTCCTAGGAGACCAGGAGGAAATGGTTGTCTTCCCTTTCACCTTTTCCTCCAAGCCCAATCCCAACACCTCCCACAGGCGAGGAGAGGGAAGCATTCCTGCCTGGCATCTGCATGACCTCGAGGCCAGGACCTATTCTCTGGCAGAGGAAGACTGTGCAGTTGAGGCGCACAGCAGGGCAAACTCATAATCACACTAGGCTGACACACATGCCTTGTCATTTAGGTGGGAGGGGAGACTGCAGAGGCTGCCTTCTGGGTGGACTTGAGTTGGGTGTTAGAAGTCAGGAGGATCCACCAACACTGGCCTAAGCTCTTTTGAGATAGAAATCTGTTTCCTTCCCCCTTTCTTCTGCTGTTTGCAATGTTGGATCGCTGTGGCATTGGTGTCCCCATTGAGGGGGTAGGGGAGGTGAGTGGGTGCCTCAGTAAATAAGTATAAATAGTTTTCCTTCTGATATGTGACCGGATTATTTTCCAGTTGATTTCAAGCCTTGGCCCCAAGTGGCCCACAGATCAAAAAAAGATAAGGGTCAGTTACAAGGTTGAGCTCATTCTCCGTTACCATGGAAACTGACCTCAGGCAACCCTCAGAGGACTACACCCAGCTCCCCAGGTGATATTTTTACTGTCCACGCCATCAATCCCAGGCCTTTCAAAACTCAGACTGCCTAATTGTCAGGACTCTGTTTTGAAGAGGCTCTGGGTCCCAGTGGGGCCTTGGTTCAGGCTACCAGAGCTCATTTATAAGCCCTTCTGATACACAGGGGACTGTGCAAGGGTCCCTCCTGGCTAAACAGGCCTGAGAAGGTGTGTGTGTGGGGGGTAATAGCCCATCTTCTAGGATTAATTAGGAAAATGTGAGCCCCAAATTGGGGAAGAGGTGATGGGTAGTGTGGGTGCTCATTCTTGATGAGTATGGAGGATCGAGGGGTCCAGAGCACCTGTCACTGGGAGTGGGAGCAGTGGAGCTCCCCGATGGCTTGAGGGTACATGGGCCATCTGCCCCCAGTCCTCAGTGGCCCTCCACTCCAGAGATACCCCAGTTTTGACGACAGGATGTTATTTCCCATTATACACTGGTTTCACAGCCTTCTGGACAGTAGACCATAAGCAACATTAGAAAACTTTTGCCCCTTTAGAGAGAGGCCATATAGCCATTGTCAGAACAGGGGGAAGCTGTGGAACCAGAGCTACTTGACAACAGGAGGCTAGTCAGATAAGCCCTAGCTCCTTTCCAGAGGCCAGCAGCACTCACATCTCCATACCGACCCTAAATACTGGGACCTAGCAAAATTGCCAGTTCTCACACTGTAGGTCTTGAGCAAGGCTCAACAGGGCTGTAGCTTCTGCATTTCCAGCAAGCCATCAGAGGCCACTGGATGAGAGGACCAAATGCTGCCTTGTTGGGGGATGTGTACCTTGGGATGGAGACCCCAGGATCAGATCCTCTCTTTCCACTTGCTGCTTCCATTCTGCCTGGCCTCTGAGAAAGGATTCCCCTCAGATCCTGTTACTCCTTTGACTCTTGTCCATGCCCAGCCCAGATGTCACCTCTGCCCCTTTACCAGCCCCAAGCCTGCTTCATTTCCTGATAGTTTTTAGTGACTGGTCTGTAGATAAGCAGTTTGACCTGGCTGCCCTGGTATTACCACCAATCCTCCTCTGTTCAGTCTAAGGGTCTTTGTTCCTTGCAGGGAACAAAGGACTGGTTCTCCTGCAGGACTGGCTCCTCCATAGGCTCGTGTTTTTATTTCCTCTCATGTTCCTATAATGGCTATTTACTGGAATAGTATTAGAGGGCTCCTCTTCCGAGGGTCTCTCCACTTCCCCCACTACCCCCTTGCTTGTTGGGACCCATGCAGGGCCCTGGGCTCCTCCCTTCTTTCTCCATGTGTCCTGTAGCATACCCACTTACTCTGTGTGGGGGGGGGTGGGGGGGATGAGAGGGAGAGAGAAACTGAGCCCAGGCCCCAGGAACTCCATATTCTTTTCCTTGATCAGCTGTTTGTAGCAGCTGAGGTGTTCACCATTGGAGCTGATTTCAGAAGGGGATTCCATGGTCCTGGAAGCTGTACCTTTCTTCCACTTGCAGATAATGCTCTTCCAGGGGTGAGGCTGCAAGCTAGGGCTGCCCCATGCTGTGCAGTGTGGAGGCCACCTCTTCTTCTACTAGGGGAAAGTCCCTATACCTGCCCCCCTGGAGCTGCTGCTAGCCAGTGCCCACTCGATCAAGGATGGAGACTAAGAAGGTGACTCTGTCTCCCCATCTCACCTTTTTCTTTTCTTTTTTAAAAAAATAATATTTCAGAGCCAGGCTGCAATCCTAGCTACTCAAGAGGCTGAGATCTGAGGATCGCAGTTCAAAGCCAGCCTGGGCAAGAAAGTCCATGAGACTCTTATCTCCAATTGACCACCAGAAAACTGGAAGTGGTTCTGTGGCTCAAGTGGTAGAGCGCTATCCTTAAGCTGAAGAGCTGAGAGCACCCAGGCCCAGAGTTCGAAGCCCACCATCGAAAAATAATAATAGTAATAGTAATAATAATAGTTAAAGAGCTCATGTAGCTTTTGGGCTACATGCCCTATGGTGCTTTCATGGTTTTTTTTTTTTTGTTGTTTGTTTGTTTGGTTTGTTTGGGGGGGGCGGTGGATAACTTACACTTGAACTTAGGGCCTAGATGCTGTCTTTTAGATTTTTTTCCTCGAGCCACTTTGAGCCACACCTCCACTTCTAACTGTTGGGTAGTTAATTGGAAATAAGTCCGTGAGACCACAGACTTTAAACCCATCTTCAGATCTCAGCCTCTGAGTAGCTAGGATTATAGGTGTGAGCCACTGGCTCCTAGCTCTTTCTTGTATTTCTAAGGCCCGAACAGGATGCTGGGTCAGAACTGGGGGCTTTTCTCTCCACTCGTCAGTTGAGGGAGGTTTTCCCTAACCACACTGAGGGTCCAGATTCTGGGAGGATGCAGAAAGGCCCAGAGAGATTAGAAGCACCCACTGGTGTATAGCAGCCTTTCCTAGCATCTCTTCCCCAGTGTTCCAGGCATGGAGCTAACTTTTTCTGGAAAGAATTCTTTTCCAATTACTGAGCACCCACCAGCTTGCATTCCCTATCTTGGTCACTGTGATCCAGGCATGAGGGAGACCTCCCTCATGGAGCTTATGTTCCTCAGAGTGTGTGCACATGGGAGAGAAACAGAAGTAAACCATCTGTGCCAGGTTCTAGTAAGTGCCATCAAAGACATTGAAGATAGGTATGAGCTAGAGAGACTCAGGGTATCCTGGTTTAAGCAGGAGTGTCCCCCAGGCCTCTTAGAGGAGGTCTCCTTTGAGCAGACACCTGAGTGGAATGAGGATGGAGAACGAGGCCTTCTAGTGGTTAGTGATGGTGTACCCTGTGGTAAAAGCAGTCTGCTTGTCTTCCTTGCAAAAACCCTGTTGAAGATTCTTCCCATTTTACAGAGCTGATCACTGAAGTGAGCACAGATGGATCTGGGGCTTAAACTCAAGTATACCCAATTCTGACTTGTGTGACCTTATTGCTGCTCCCTGAGTGGGGGTAGCTAAGTATGCCCTCTCTGGACATGAGGTGGCAGGTATAGTCCCCTCCTAGGGAGGAACACACTAGCAGTAGCACCCGAGGGCAGCTTCCCCAGATGGGTCCTTGCTGATCAAAGAGGAGGGTCCTGTCTGGGCAGTATGGCTGGCACAGATCAGGCTTGGCTCAGCTCAGCACAGTGAGGTCCAAGAACAATGCCCTGTCCACTTCCTCTTCAGCCTGAGGCTTCTGCCTCCCAGGCAGCAAATTATGGCTTCCAAACGTATGCCCAGGCCTGCCTTTGACTTCAGTGGGGCCCACCTGAGCCTCACCTCCAGGATTCTGATAATCAGCTCTCTTTCCTCCTGGCTTCCCCCAAGACCTGTATGGAAATAAGTATGTGTCTGCCAGGGATCAAATGCTTTTGGAGACAAAAGTCGGTACTGAGGACATTGCAGGGAGCTATCATCTCGGCACGATGCTCTTCCACAAAGCCCTCTGCTCCGCTTTTGGGCTGACACAGTTTCAGCCTGAAAGGTTCCAGTGAGCTGACTTGGTTTTAAGCAAAAGCAACATCCTATTATTTTTTTGAGAAATGAAGTGTAAAATTAACACTTATTATTCCTGAGCAAAGGAGAGAAAAAAAGAGAGGGGGGACTCTGGGATTTGCATGCTTGCTGGGTTGTTTGTTTGGCAGTTTGGGGTTTTTTTTTGTTTGCTTATTTATTTATTTTTAAATCATAATAAATCCATAGATTTCCCCGGGTCAGCCTCGACTTATGGGGAACAGGAGGCAGGATCTGAATTTCAGCAGGAAAAAAATCTGCATTTCGTTTTACAAATGAGCAGGGCTGCATAATTCACTTGAGTTTCGTGGTTCTCTTATGGATGCCTGTCATGTGCTATTAAAAAAAATAGAGAGAAAGAAAGAAAAAGAATAGAAAAGAGGGAAGTGATCCTTCCTCTTAACTCACCAAACCCTCGGCCCCCATGCTGGGACAGGGTGGAGAGGCCATTGTGCACTGCGGGGCTGTGGCTGCAGAGTGATCTTATATAATTCAGGAAAGTGACTCTCAGAGGGGGCTGCTATCTGTGGACCCTGCATCCAGGGACCCGAGGAACAGCTGACAGCTCCAGGGGGCCACGAGGGATGGCGGTGGTGGGCTCTGTCAGTATCCACACAGGCTTGCTCATATTGGGTCACAAGCAGACGAACGAGCATTTGTCACACTAACTAGGGCAGCCCCTCTCTGCCTACCCCCCTCCCACGTTTCCTGGATGGCTTTCTAGGCAGAGGTGTACATAATGGACACCCTAGGGAGCACCTCCCACCCCTCCAGTGGAAAGAGGCAGGGCCTTAGAAAGATGTGCAAATCAGGAAGTCCTGTCTAAGAAAGAGGTTCCCAGGGCTGCAGGAGCCCCGGGCCTATCCTGGCCCCCATGTTGACTTTTTGCATGTTTTATTCCTCCCACCCCCAGGTTAGACTCATTTTAAAGCACTTGGGGGAGAGAGAGAAAGGGTCCCGAGACAGGCAGCTGTCTGCTGGGCTCTTGATCTAATTAGCCTGGACCTCACTTTGACACGGGTTTGGGGCTGAGATTTGTGTAAACGGCAGCCGCGTAGGCCCAGAACCGGCTTGCAGCTTGGGGGCTGCCTGACTGTGCACATATTTCTGAACGTGGGCACGGGGCGGAGCTGCCTCTGTGAATCAGAGGGGAGCGACTGATGAATTGCTCCGCGCTCGCTCACAGAACGGAAAGTGACTGTCAGACATGATTTCTCTGATTTACAATTTGCAGGAGCCTTCTTTGTCCTCTCCATGTTTGTATAGTAGACAGGCTTGTCTCCATTCACAGCCAAGTCATTAAAGGCCCGCTCGGCAGAGAGCTGTAAATCTTCCTTCTTCTCCATCCCAGCCTGATCCAAGTCTGGCCTGGCAGGAGAGGCCCAGCTGGCCCCTCCTCCATGACTATTTCCTGAGCCTCCTGCAGGGGGCCAGGTGGGGACCACAGGAGCACAAGACAGCATCCTAGCCTACCAGGAATGATGCTAGGACTGGTGGAATAACTCAAGGTCACCATGCACTGGAAGGGGCAGATCTTCCTAAACTAGCCCGGTCAGGGGAGACGGCTTGGAGGTGGTGAGTCAGGTGAGACACAACCGAAAGTATGGCTTTGTTTCTGTTTAGAGCAGTAGTACCGCCACTCAGTTGTGCTACCTTAGCAAGTGGCCTTCTCTGAACCTCTGAACCTCTTCTTCTTCCTAGAAATTGCCTTTTCCTAGCAAACAGAGTTCCTTCTGAGATTCTAATATGTTATCACCTCTCGTGGAAATGTCCCCTCCTTCTCTGCCTCATTGAAAACAAAGACCTGTCCTCATTCTGTGTGTGTCTGTGTGTGTGTGTGTGTGTGTGTGTGTGTGTGTGTGTGTGTACTGGAGCTGGAACTTGGGGCCTAGGTGCTGTTCCTTAGCTTTTTCACTCAAGCCTAACACTTCACCATTTGAGCCACAGCTCCGCTTCTGGCTTTTTGGTGGTTAATTGAAAATAAGAGTATCCTGCCGGGGCTGGCTTTAAATTATGCTTCTCAGATCTCAGCCTCCTGAGTAGTTGGGATTACAGGCATGAGCCACCAGTATCTGGCTGTCTTCACTCTTCTATGGAGGCCACATAGAAAGATAGCTCTACTCTATTCATTCTCTGGAGCATACTCTGTGCCTTCACTGAGAAGCCTTTGTTTGGGTAAGGGGAGGGAGGTGTTGGGGGTCTTTTGAGGCAGTCCCCCACATTGGAGGCCATCTCTAATTACGATGAGTCTCCCCATGGGAAGCCGTGTGTGGGATGTACAAGTCAGAGCGTGCTGCGTCTATTCTATGTCCCCAAACTTGTCAATGAATTCCTATTCTGCTAGTCTAAATGGAAGATCAGCTTGAATCTCTATCAGGTGCCTGTGGCCTAGTTGCTGGGGCTCCAGGGGCAGGACAAGCACCCGGTAGATCCCAGCCAGTGGGTTTTGTGGGGCAGGCCCACCTGCATGCTCACGTGTGTATGTGCGGCGCTGCAGTGAGGGGCCCCAGGGTGTGGGGGATGGCTGGGCCAAGAGGGAGTGCCTGCTGTCCCTGGCAGTTCCTGCCAGGGCCTGGGGACCCAGGGACTCGCCAGGAGCCTCAGCCCATCTGTGTCTATGTCTTGCCACCAGCCGAGTCCCTCTGCTACCCAGTTCTTGCCTTTGAGGGTAAATCAGAGCACCTGGTGCCTTTGGTGAGCCTTACTCCCTGGAGGAGCTGGGGGAGGGCTGTGTCCTTGGCTGTCCCAGATAACACTTTTGCCAATACTGATGTGCCCAGCAATAAACACTACTGTGCACTTGTAAGCCATGGGCTGCTTTCTGTTAATTCATTTATGTCAGCTGTATGAGGAAAGCTGCACAAGAGAAAGCTGAGGCCCAGAATGGTTATGTTACTTGCCCAAGATCACCCAGTAACAGAAGCCTGTGCGAGGTGTTTCTGAGCCTCCTTAGTGCAGGCATGGCACAGTGCTTGGCATACTTTGTTGTCTGGGTGCTTTTGTTTGGGCTAAGGTTTGGGGTTGCAGCCACTCCCAGATGTGGAAATGGAGGTCTGTCCTGGAGTTTGCCCCTGTGATCCGTTGGGCAGGTGGCAGGACTTCTGTTTCAGGAGAGAAAGAAAGTGGGGGGGAGGGAGAGAGAACGCACATCTTAATTGTTGTGACATCTTCCAGGGCTTCCCTGTGGCTGGCCAGGCCCTTTGGCATATACATCTCTGGCCTCTCTGACTTTGAATTCAGCACTCAGGCCCCAGGTTCAGCACAGGTGTGGCTCCATACTCCCTCCCCTGGCGTACTCCCTCAAATCCCCAACTCCATCTATTACTATTTGTCTCCCTAAACCCTCAGAATCAGGTAAGGACTTGATCTGTTTGGTTCTCCAAAGAACCTTCAAAGAATCAGAGCAAAGCTCTTGGCACCTAGTACACACTCAACAGATATTTGATTGGGGTTTTAAATCCTGGTTGAACGGACTCCCTCCCTGTCCAGTCATTCTGGTCTCCATTCCACAGTAATGTGGTCTCAGACTGTTGAATGTGGCCAGAGAAATCCTGGCCAAGGGGACCTTTGAGAGACAGATACTTGGACCCAGCACCCTGGGGTCTTGCAGGGCTTGGGGCTTGGTATCTATGGCCCCGCTCTACCTCTGGTTCCTATGGTTAGAGTCGGCGTCAGGGTCCCGGGTGCCTGGTGGGCTCCAGGCTGGAGGATGTGCTGTGCAGGTTCCCTGACTGCTCATGGATTTTCTTGCAGAGGAAGGCATCAACCACGAGTGTAAGCTCTGTAACCAGATGTTCGACTCCCCGGCCAAGCTCCTCTGTCACCTCATCGAACACAGTTTCGAAGGCATGGGCGGCACCTTCAAATGCCCAGTGTGCTTCACAGGTAAGGGGCCCCATGTGTGCATGGCAGGGAGAATTCAGGGGCAGGGAGGGACCAGGGGTCAGCCCTGTCATGGGTGAGACACTGGCTTCTACTCCTCCCTCTCTCCTTTCGGTAGGCTTCCAATGGGAAGCCCCAAGGAGAGAGCCAGACAGTGACGCCGCCTTCCTCCAGGCAGAACCAGCCCACTGCTGACCTACTCCCTGCCCACTCGCCTCTCTGGGGTGGGCTGGGTGGCACCTTTGCTAGCCCTCCATACGTGGCAGCTGCAGGCCCAAACCTTAACTCCTCTGCCACATCTTGTCCTTCCCCCGACACGCCATTTCTCTCTGGAGCCACAAGTGCTATCCAGCCATCTTGGGGCTCCCTCTGCTAGGCAGCCCTGACTTCCTTCCTCTCTGGCCCACATTGCTCCCATTTCAGCCCTGCTCCTTGCTAGGGAGGTCCGGGGCAGTTCCTCTGGCCAAGTCCCCCAGCCCCCAGGCTGGCTGCCAGCCCAGGCGAGCGGCTGTCCCGGCCTGAGGCGGGTCTCGAGGGCTCTGTGGGCCCCTCCTGCTGCCCAGATGGCAGCCGGTGTGTGCAGGGGAGCCTGGCCTTCCCAGCCTCCCCCGACATCTGCTGTCTGCCACGGTGGGAAGCCCACCCCAGGGAAGGCGCCTGGCAGGAGGGCATCTCTGAAGTACTCACTTCCCAGACACACAGCTGCTTCCTGTGTACACCCAGGGCCCAGCCGCCTCGGGGACGCCTGACACCAGAAAGCCAGGGTGTCAGCCTGCTCTGTGATTGGCCTGGGGGGCAAAGGTGTCCAAACACTTGCACACCTCTGGGGTCCTGGAACACCCTCTGTCTTCTTCCCAGTCCTCACAGGAGCCCCTACCCATCTGTTCCCATCCCAGTCAGCATACTGACAGTCACCTAACAGCAGTGATTGTGGTTCACGGCACTCAACAACTTCTTGTATCTAACACTGTCCGAAGCTGATTTGATTCAAATCCCCGCCCCACCACCAGCCTCCTCGGGGAGGTCTCTGGAAGGAGTTCCTCCATTTTCCCATCTGTGAAATGGGCCTGCCTTGCAGGTCCAGAGAATTTATAAGCGAAGATATGTTGATAAAGAGGAGGAGGGGTAGGAAGAGGATATACTCACAGGTCCTATTTACTACAGTGAACTCCATTTAAAAAAAAAAAAAGGAAGCTTATATGACTTGCTAGAGGTTAGCAGAGCTCAGCTAATTTGAGGCCCTTTCATGGGATTTAATAGTGCGCCCCATAGTGTTGTGCTCATGGCTGGGTGATCCCAGCTTGTGAGGATTGTGGGATGGGGCTGGTGTCCACAGCCGGCCTCTGACAGCTCTGGCCCTGTGTAGTCTTTGTCCAGGCCAACAAGCTTCAGCAGCACATCTTCGCCGTGCATGGGCAGGAGGACAAGATCTATGACTGCTCACAGTGCCCGCAGAAGTTCTTCTTCCAGACCGAGCTGCAGGTGAGTGCCACCCTGCCAACCCCCCACATCCTGGTTCATCGGCTTCCTGTTGACTATGAAGGTCTCAGGGTACTCAGGACCACCTCTGAGTGGAAGAGCTATGGCTGACCCAGCTTGTGCATGCAGGCCTGGTGCTAGCAGCTGGCCAGCATGGGGTGTTGGCCTGGCCCCTGCTGGCCTCTGCATTTTCACCAAGGGAAGCAGGCGGAGTCCCAAGCTCACACTATCATGTTTCCCATGGCCAGTCCCTCCCTCTTGGAGGAGTGAGTTTCCTCCTACACGGCACAATGGTGTTGGAGAAAACCGTCCCAGGGAGGCCTGTGTGGTCCTGGGGCTGTGTGGGATAAGGAGCTGAGGCTGGGGTTATGTAACCTTAACTAACCATTCTCCAGTGAGACCCAGTTCAGTGGAAGAGGCACACACTAGTGTCCTGAGGCTGACATAGCCCTCAGAGAATTGCAGTGGTCTGGACCTTCCCAGATCCTCATCTAGGATGTGCCCTTGCCAGCCGCTGGGGAAGGGGTCCTTGTGGTGGTTAGTAGCTTTCTAAGGACTTGACATTTGTGCCAGGTAAAACTGCTTTCTCTACCACTGGTGCCTGGTGCAGGGATTCTTGTTAACATGGAAGAAATTACTTGCCTACCAGAAACACCACATATACACACACACATGTAGACAAGTCACACTGTACATGGATACTGTCTCTCTCTCTCTCTCTCTCTCTCTCACACACACACACACACACACACACACACACACACACACACACACACACACAGGGACATTGCACGCATACAGTCCCTGAAATCCCAGTGACACTGCATGCATGCCCAGGAACACCACATACTCAGCATAGCACTGTGGTTCCCCAAGAAAGACTGCACTCACCCATAGAAAGTCCACCCAGATGAACACAGTGACACTACATATCTGTGGTGTCACATCTCACTATTGGGTTGTCACACATGCCACACATCTCGCTAGTGAGATGCAGGCTACATCAGGCTGCAACCTCAACATCCCACATCCTGTGGATGGCTGTGGCATGGAACAAAAGCTTCTTTGTTGTTCGTGTGATGTGTCCAGGCAGAGGAAGGACTCTGTTCATGACACACACTCAATGACCTGGGCCTACAGAAGGTCTGTTCCTGTCCATGTTTCCATGGTCACGGAACGGGGAGGAGAGAGAAGTGGAGTGTGCATGTGCCAGCTCCTCAAGCTTCCACTGGGAAGGGAGCCAGACTACCCTTCCTCACACTGTCTTATGAATGGGTCAGAGGCTTCCCAGCTTCTGGGGGCAAGGAGAGGAACCCCACCCTTGGCCTGGAAGGAGTGGGGAGCTGGCGTTTGTCAGCATTCCTAAAGGCTCACACACACTTGCCCTGAGGGTGTTGCCTACCTCTCTTCCTGCCCCCACGCTCATGCTGTGTCCACACTGGCGCCCTTCCACCTGCCCAGGCACAAGTCCAGAGCCACACACCTAGGCAGCCATCACTGGGTGGCAACAGAGGTGACCTCTTCTTGGGTGGAGGGGCACAGACATGTCTGATTCAAGATGGGCCTGCTTCTTGTCAGGCTATAGTCTACCTGCCCTACCATGCTTGGGTCTACCTGTCTATACACCTGGTAGTCACCATGGGAATGGAAGAAGTGGGAAGAGTGAGCACACACACACACACACACACACACACACACACACACACACACATACACACACACACATACCACCTGGGAAGGTCTGACAGCCTGGCTTGTTCTCCTTGGAAGGTCCCATGCCAGGCTTGGTAAACTGAGCTCACCCTGAGCTCACCCTGACCCCAACTTCAGATCATACCTCCCAGTCATATGTGAAGCCTTTGATCAGCCTGAGTCCCTAATACCCCTCTTCTGTTCACGTGTGGCCTTCTCTCCATATTCAGTGTGGGGCAGTATAGGGCCTAGTCACAGAGGACAGGCGTAGTGACCTTCCCAAAGGTCATTAGCAATGGAGGTCATGATCTCACCCAGAATCCTCTGATATGTCCTGCCGATATCCACCTGAGCTGGAATCCCTGTGCTATGCCCTCTGATATGTCCTGCCAATATCCACCCAGAGCTGGAATCCTTGTGCTGTGGAAAGGGCATAAGCCAGCAGGAAGGTGGTGCCTGAGCTTCATTGTGCCATGCAGGAAGCTTCCTGGCTCATCTGACCATGGACATTCTCTCTCCAGTGCAGATAATGCAGCCACCTTGCCCTGCCTACCTTACCTGTGTGGCCTAGCTACCAAAATAAGCCCGGGCCCTGAGAGATGGGGCTTTTTTCTTTCTTTCTTTCTTTTTTTTTTTTTTTTTGGGTCCGGTCGTGGGGCCTGAACTCTGGGCCTGGGCGCTGTCCCTCAGCTCTTCAGCTCAAGGCTAGCGCTCTACTACTTGAGCCACAGCGCCACTTCCAGCTTTTTTCTTTTTGCTTATGTGGTGCTGAGAAATTGAACCCAGGGCCCCAGGCATGCAAGGCAAACGCTCTACCACTAAGCCACCTTCCCAGCCCCGAGGCTTTTTTCTATAGCCTGACAGGACAGGCTTTTTACAGATGGATTCATGGATAGCAACTGATTTACTTATACCTTGGACTTGCTCCATGGACTTGGTGACCTCCTCCATTGTGCTGCATCCCAAGAGAGAGATGGTTAGCATTCAGATTTCTCCCAGGGAAGTGTCCCATGCTCTGCAGCATTGATGCTTAAGGGGCATTGTGGGTTGGAGCCCAGCTTCCCCAATGCACCAGTGTAGGAACTTGTGTAGTCTGCTGCTGGTGACAACCCACATCCCACTTCCGCTCCTCCTGCTATAGGCTGTGGCCCAACCTGACCCAAGACTAGATGCTAGGAGCCTGTGGTTTCCCCATCATTTGGTTAACCTTTTAAGTCAGATCCTTAAATGCTTGTACCTCACTCAATTACAGCCTTAACAAGTCACTATTTTGTGCAATTAATGATTTTAATTACAGACCATTTAGAAGGGGAAGTGTGTTGCAGTAATGCCAATCTATGCAAATAATGGCTCTCCTTAAGTAACTTGAGCAGCAATTTTCTAGTTTCTGAGAGGAGGGGTTTCTGGCTTTGATACTTTCCTGGTTATTGAGCCAGGGCTGGGGCTGAGAGGTTAGAGCTGGGGCTGGAGCTGGGTCTATGGGTTTGGACTGCGGCTAGGGCTAGGACTGGCTTTGTGCTGGAACCTTGTCTGAGGCCATGTGAAGAGGCTGCTGGCCTTGGCATTGGTAGGCATGGGGGCCATGGGCTAAGAGGTCTGGAGAAAGCATGCAGCTTCCCACCGAGTTCACTCACAAACCAGAAAAGCACTGTTGTGGGATCAGAAGTATCAGAGGGAGGGCTGGACTCTAGCATACTTGGTCAGTGTCCTGCCTCCAAAAAGAGGATGCATCAACAGGAACACTCTTTCAGGATGAGGGAGGGGGTGAGTCCTCTGCTCAGAAGGAGGAGATCCACTCAGAGGACTTTGAATAGAATGGGGCACAGTTATCAGTGTTATTAGGAGCATAGGAAGAAACGAAGCGTGGCTGTATGTTTGTGTGAGACAGTGTGTGGAGGACTCCTTGTGACCCCAACACCAGTTCTAGAACTAAGGAGACAGCGGTGAATAGGATCAGGCCTATCTTCTGTTGGGGCCAATAACACTGATCAGTGACAATACGAAAACAAGGCCAAGTAAGAGCCAGGGCGGGGAGAGGAGGCTAAATACTCCTTGGTGAGCATGGTCATGAAGGCCTTTGAGAAGGTAGCAGCTAGGCTGAGCAGGCCTCTGGGGAGGTGAGCCATGAGTGCAAAAGTCCTGTGGTCTGTGTGAGGTGGGTATACTTTGGGGATGAGAACAGGTATAGAGCAGGTAAGTCACGGTGAGCCTGGAGAAGCCAGTCAGCCCAGGTCCTGGACTGTGGGTTCTACCTCAAGTGATAAGAAGCCAAGCAGGGGGACAGGTATTATCTGCTTTACATCCTGGATCAAAATGTAAGAAGTTTGCTTTGAAAAGACTCAGGAATGAAAAGTCAGACTGGGAGGAAACATTTGAAAATCACATAAAGAAAAACTTGTACCAGGGCTGGGAAGGTGGCTCAGTGGTAGAGCGCTTGCCTTGCATGCATGAGGCCCTGGGTTCGATTCCTCAGCACCACATAAGCAGAGAAAAAAAATCCAGAAGTGGCACTGTGGCTCAAGTGGTAGAGCGCTAGCCTTGAGCTGAAGAGCTGAGGGACAGCACCTAGGCCCAGAATTCAGGCCCCACGACCAGACCAAAAAAAAAAACAAAACAAGGGCTGGGAAGATGGCTCAGTGGTAGAGCGCTTGCCTTGCATGCCAGAGGCCCTGGGTTCGATTCCTCAGCACCACATAAGCAAAAAGAAAAAAAAAAGCTGGAAATGGCGCTGTGGCTCAAGTGGTAGAGTGCTAGCCTTTAGCTGAAGAGCTGAGGGACAGTGCCCAGGCCCAGAGTTCAAGCCCCATGACCGGACCCAAAAAACAAAACAAAACAAAACAAAACAAAAAACAAAAATCTTGTACCAGAAAAGATAAAGAACTCTAAAGCCAGGTGCCAGTGACTCACATCTGTAATCTTAGCAACTCAAGAAGCCAAAATCTAGAGGATCCTGATTTGAATCCAGCCCAGGTAAAGCCTGTGAGACTCCATCTCCAAAATAACCAACAAAACGCAGGGCTGAAAATGTACAATGGGGCTGAGCCAAGCAAGAAAGTCAAGCAAGCACGAGGCTCTGACTATAAACTCTGGTACTGCTCAAAAAAGAAAAAAACAAAAAAAAAACCCCAAACTTTAAAACATCAGTAAGGAAAGCTAGGTGCCGACGGTTCACGCCTGTAATCCTAGCTACTCGGGAAGCTGAGATCTGAGCGTCACAGCTCAAAGCCAGCCCAGATAGGAGGTTCATGAGATTCTTCTGTCCAATTAGCCACCAAAAGCCCTGAGTGCAAGTCTCATATGGGCCAACCTCAATGAAGATATAAAAACTTTGGACAGGCATCTCATCAAAGAAATTGCACACTGGGGTTGGAGGCACGGTTCGGGTGATAAACGCCAGCCAATGAGTGAAAGGGTCAGATACCAAGTTTGAGTCCCAGTCTCACGCACAAAAAAATAAAAGAAGTTGTGCATCATTTAACTGGGAAAATAACATCCCGTTGAAAGGCCTGTACATGCTCGAGTGGCAGACAGGTGTAAGTGTGAACTGCTGCCCACTCGGGTGGGGTGGGGGGAAGGAACGCCTGCTACCTTCCTGTTCACAGGTAGCTGGTGGAAATCTTCAGAGCTACAGCATGTGATAGAGAGTTGACAGGTTTCTTGTTAAATGAAAGGTGCACTTTCTTTAAAGAAAAAAGAGTCTCATTTAGTCCAGACTGGCTTTGAACTCTTGAGCCTCCTGCCTCCTCCCTGCCAAATGCTGAGATTGCAGGCATGTGCTGTGGGACCTGGGAACACAGTTGAATTTTAAATGCCAAGTGAAGGAAGCTAGGTTTGAAAGACTCTATGCTGTATGTTCTATTGATACGACTTTTTTTTTTTTTAAGGAAAAATATGTCAGAAGACAAAGCAGGCCAGTAGTTGTCAGGGGATCGAAGTGGGGGAAGAAAAGGGAAATGGAATGAGGTTTTTCTACTCTCCATTCCCCTTACCCCCCGCCCATATACACTCGGTACACCTGTAGAGCTGAACTATGGAGGCTCTCCTAGGTCGGCGCAGAAGAAGGCCTGGGTGGAGTGTGGCACAAAGGCCAGGACAGAAGTCTGCAGGCCTCTTGGGGTCTGTGGGGTGGAGGATCCTAGCATGCTTCAGGTGCTCCAGGACTATGGGGAGTGGCTGGATGTAGATGGCTAGGGCATCCCTCCCTGGAAATAGCTCAAACAATAAAGGAAATGACTTTTGAATGCTAAGGAAATGAATGTGTGGGTGGGGAGGAGGCGGTTTTGGTGTCCATTCCCAAGAGTCAAGTGTGGTGGTTTAAACATGGCAGATAGTTCATCTTCTCTCAGCCACCCTCTGCCTCTTCCTGCAGCCAGGCTCTCTGAGCGTCTTCATAGGTGACCGTTTCTCATGGCTCTGGTCAGCTGCTAGGGAGACACAATAGGGGGGCTTCAACATCCAACAGCAAAAACCGTATGGGTGGCCATCAGAACACATAGGGAGTCCAGAGACCCCAGTCACCATGAGCAGGCAGCTCTCAAAGGAAGATTCTGGATTCCTGGCATAGCCAGCTGTCCACCTTGACCTGTGAGCTGGGGCTAGCATGGAGTCACACAACTCAAACTGGCCAATGGAGGCTACTGCTGGGGGTGGGGAGCACTGTCAGCGTGGGCCATGTCCAGTCATGGAGGAGCAGACTGGGAACAGAAGGTGGGGAGGTCTCTGTGGGCAGAGGGGGGACTCAGCCCTTGTTGAAGGGGCTGGGCAGGCACTTAGCTTCATGAGAGCAGCTCTGTATCCTGAACCTTGCTCCATCACATGACATCCACTGGCTGTGTGGCTCATGTCCAGCTCACGGGCACATTGTGAAGGGCAGCATGGGCCAGGCGCAGGGAAAGTGTGCTAGTGATGGTGGCTATTATTTTACTTGTTAGAGATGTTGAGGATCAGTGGCCCTTTGGGAGTTTCTATGATTTCCTGATTTCTGACCTGAGTCTCGGATCATCCCTGTACCCACCAGCCAAGCCTCCAAGCTATGGACATCAGCCATCCCACACTGGAGCATGGTGAGGGACTGGGGATCCCAAGCAGGGAGGAAAGGTAGAAGCCACTTCCTGTGACTTGGACCTTTTCTCTGGACCATTTTCCTTAGCTGTGCCCTAAGCTCCAAGGAAGGAAAGATGGAGATGTGGTTGGGGGAATGAGATAGTCCCACAAATGTCAGGACTGTTGGCCTTGCTTTCCCAGCCTCAGGTTTCAGCAGATGAAGGCCTGGGGCCTTGCCAGCCATGTGCCAGGAATAAGGCAGTCTAAGGGGAAGGGCAGCCCCTGCCACCAGCTGTCTCTGCATCTCCACGGATGGCGCTTCCTCCTCCTCTCCCTGTTGGGATCTCCATGCATCCGGGTCTTTACCACCCAAGGATTCCCAGAGCATCTGCTGCTGCTATGCTGACGCCCAAGGCTGGGCTTCGATGGCAAAGCAGGGATGTCAGGTAGTCAGGACAGCGTCCCCATGCACATCTCCTCTATGGGCTGGGTCGTAACTCCAGTCCTTTGCATTGGGCACAACCATGAAGTAGGTACTCCCATCCCTGGGTGCAGAAATGGAAATTGAGGCTTCCCGATGAGTTGAGAGGTGAGACAATTTGCTGGAGGTTACAAGCATGTGTCAGAGCCACAATGCAAAGCCAAATTGTTTCTGCTACCAAGACAAACAGAAACCTCCAATGTTTAAATAATTTGCCATTTATATGAGCTAATAGATTTAAATGAGGCCTGCAGTGATGAACTATAAAAAGCCGTTGTTGTCAGGGGACCCAGAAACTATTTTAGTAGTTGGGCCAAGCAGGTAGCACAGTGGCAGTGACAGAGGAGCAGAAGACTGAGCTCCTGGGCGACCAGCTAGAACTGCACCAGGGCTCGGGTGGGCTGGGCCTGTAGCACCTTCTACCTATGGAGGAACCGAAGGGTGGATGCCACCCAGGCTGGGCTTGGAAGTGGAGGGCTTGGCTCCATGCCATCTCATTGAGCTTGAATTAGAGATTGTGTGCGTGCGTGCGTGTGTGTGTGTGTGTGTGTGTGTGTGCGCGCTCGCGCGCGTGCTCATGCACTCCAGTACTGGGGCTTGAACTCACGGCCTGGATACTTAGCTTTTTTTTTTTGCTAGTTATGGGCTTGATCTTAGGACCTAGGCACTGTTCTGAGCTATTTTTCTCCAGGCTAGTGCTCTACCACTTTGAACCAAAAAGCCATTTCAGGTTTTTTGGTAGTTAATTGAAGATAAGAGTCTCATGGGGACTTGGTTTTGAATCACGCTCCTCAGTTTTCAGCCTCCTGAGTAGCTAGGATTACAGGTGTGAACCACTGGTGCCTAGCTTCTCTGTCTATCTGTCTTACTGTCTGTGTGTCACTCTCTGTCTATTTAGCTCAAAGCTGGCAGTTTACTACTTGAGCCACAGCTTCACTTCTGGCTTTTTAGAGGTTAATTGGAGGTACGAATCTCACAGACTTTCCTGCCCAGGATTGGTGTTGAACCATGATCCTCAGATCTCAGCTTTCTGGGTGGCTATGATGACTGGTAGAAGCCACTGGTGTCTGGTGAGAATGGTAGATTTGCCGGCTGCCTCATTTCCAAGTTTATGGCAGGTACGTGGGTGCGCATGAGCACGCACACACAACCACCTTGATGGGTCAGACAGGGAGCTTGCTCCATGCCCTGAAGTCTCCTCCTCACCAACAAAGCTGGGGTCTGCAGGAAGTAATTGTGAGCCGGCCCGTGGCGGCCAAGCGGCCAGCCCAGTGTCGAGCGGGTGCGTTTAAAGGATTAGCTCACGCTGTTTGCTTGTGTGTGCCTAATCATGCCGCTTCCAGCTAAATGATTACAATTGATTAAAAGCAGAGCTAGAGACTCTAACAAGCAACCCGGGGCCCTTCCGATGGGGCAAGCCGAGCCCTGCCAGGCTGGATCCTGGTACCCAGCCAGGGGGAGGTCTCTGTGAGCCAGGGGTGTGGTCTGAGCTCCAATGTGACCCTTCCTGCTCACTCCCAAGAAAGCCTGCTTTAATTAGTTATTTAACACACATACTATCCACTCCTAGGGACATTCCCTGCAAGTGCTGGGGACCAAACTAGGAAGTGACAGGGTTTCTGTGTTCCCAGTGTTGACGTTGTGTGGGAGACACGAAGATAAACTAGTAAACACATAAACTATGCAATTTCATATTTTCTGGTTCTAAGGATAGTAAAACACTGCATTTGAGGGGGGGAGAGAGAGGGAGGGAGGGAAGGAAGGAGGGAAGTGGTGTGTTGGGGCAGAGGTGAGGGAATATTGTGGATGAAAAAGCAGAGAAAGATAGTGGTAAAGAAAGGCTAGCATTTCAGCCGAGGCCTAACATGGAGACAGAGCTACCATGGGATCCTTCATGAAAAAAGGAGAGTGCGTGCAAAGGCACTGAGGCACAGTCAGATGTGTGATGTTCAAGAAATCGAATAAACAGTGAAATGGGAGACAATGAGACAGAGGCAGCTGCTTCCTTGCCGCCTTCTTCGGGGAGGATCTTGCCTCGCCTCTTTAGTGAGGGCATGGTTGGAAGTTCCTGGACCTGTAGGTATCTATCTGCTCCTCCTTCTTCTGGAAGACTGTTCCTTTCTTCCTCCAGGCCAGGACAGTGTCCCTTTTCTGAGAAACCCTCCTTGATCCTCTCACCCTTGGCTTAATTCCCTGACTTCTTTTCCAACATGAACCCTAAGTAACTGTACTACACCTGATTCTCCACTCAAATGTGTTTCTTTTGCCACCTAGCTACCCATCCACTCACCCACTCACCCACTCACCCACCCACCCATCCATCCGTCCATCCATCCATCCATCCATCCATCCATCCATCCATCCATCCATCCATCTATCCATAAATGGACACACACATTCATTTCCTGTCTATCTATTCATCTACTCACCTATTGCCAACACACCTATCCATCTAGGCATCCTTCCCCACATCCACTTATCTATCCATCTATCATCCATCCACACATCCATTCATTTGCATATCTGTCCATCTATCTACTTGCCTATCTATCCACTGACCTTTCTATCCATTTGCCCATCCATCCACACATTCATCCATTTTCCCACCTATCCATTTACTCCCCTATCCACCCACACACTTGCCTATCCATCATCCACCCATCATTCATCCATCATTCCTTACAGGTTTTTACCTTCTTTTGAGCTCTTGAAAAGCAGGGGAAGAAGAAAGAGAGTGCCCTGTGCAGATTCCAGGAGACTATTTTGGGATCTTCCTGGTCCTTATAAGATGGGTAACTGAGTCCCAGTTTCCTTGCCGCTGCACTGCTACTGTCAGATCCAGCCAGATAATTACAACTACTAATAATTAAAATGTAAAAGTGCTCTAGGCACATGCTTAGCATTTGACTCTTTGGCTATGCTTTCTATGAGTAGCTGCATCTTCCTCCTTCCCGCGTTAAGATGCCCATTCTTCCTAAGCCATTCACTTAGGCAGGAGACCATTCATGAAGTCAGGAGCCTGTGAACTGGCCTGGCTGCTGCCCCTCTTCCCGTTATTCTCTATGGCAGGTGTTGTAGCTCCCTGGGTTTAGTTGCTCCTCTGTTTAATGGAATGGACCCTGCTGAATTGTTCCTCCTGTGTAAAGGGTGCTTAGCAGGCAAGGTTCCTCCCTGAGGGTGATTATGGTGGATTTCCAGTGTGATCTCTCTTTCCTGTCTCCCCTGGCCGGAAAGCCAGCACCTAGCACAGCATGGCATAATGAGACTGCCTGGGCACTGAGGCCCTGGCCTGGCTTTGAATCTTAACCCCTCTCCCACACAGTTCTATGATCCTGAAGAAGCTGCTGGCCTTCTCTGGGTTTCAGGAGACTGGAGGTAATGACAGACCCTTTCTTGTGGAGTACTAGGATTTTGAAGGCCAGTGGTGGTATCTACAAAGCCTGCCAGCACTAGACGTGATCAGTCAAGGCCTGGGAAGCATTAGCCAAAGATGTGATTGTCATTGTGACCATGGCCTGGCTGCCATGTAGTTTATTAATTCGTTGACTCATTCCATCCATTGTGCATGAAGAAGCTTTATGCAGTCAGCCCACAGTGTTTGCTAAGCACTTACTTTGTGCCAGATGTGTGCAGATGATTTTACAGAGACACACAAAAGCCTAGACAAAGTCTCCCAGCTGTTGTAGGGAGGACAACAGTATGCCAATGAGGAAAAAATACTTATTTTTTTGTGCAGGTTCTGGGGCTTGAACTTGGGGCCTGGATGCTATTCCTGAGCTTTCCTACTCAGGGCTAGCACTCTATCACTTAGCCACAGCTCCACTTCCAGCTTTTTACTGGTGATATGGAGATAAAAGGTCTCACAGACTTTCCTCCCTGGGCTGGCTTTGAACCTCAATCCTCAGATCTCAGCCTCTTGAATAGCTAGAATTATGGATGTGAACCACTGGCATCCAGCCAAAATACTTCTAGTATGTTTGCATGATATAGTAGAATCCAGCATCTTATTCTCTCAATCACATCCAGGTTGAGCATTTAAAGATGCAAAAACTGAAATACTCCAAATTCTCCATCTTCTCATGAAGATGATCTGATGCCACAGTGGAAAATTCCACATCATGAAACTTTGTTTTATATACAGTATATTTAGTAAAGAAAAACAAAAACAAAAAGTTGTGTTCAGTTCCCTTTAGAAGATTCATGGGAAAGGCACACAGTACATACATGAATTTTGTGGGCAGACTCGTGTTCCATTCCCAGATAGGCATTATGTAAATGCAAACATTGCAAGACTCAAAAACACATGTGGGGCCAAACATTTTGGACAAGGGACCAAAAACCTGTACTACTAGTAACAATGGCTCCAGCTCCACAGCTGGGCCCCACAGGACATTAACAGGGCCATCTGGGCCTGGACCCCTCTTTACTGACTGGGGGTTGCTATGTCCATATCCCCAGCCTTGGTTTGCCTTTCTTCCTTCAACAAAGAGTGACATCTTCATCACCATCATCGCTATCATTCTTCCTGTGGCTCCCACTCCACCCAGGCAGCTCAGTGACCTGGGTGGCTGGGGAAGGAGTGGGGGGCGGGGCTGGATTGACAGCCTATCAGGGTAAGCACTGACCTGTAACTGTCCTTTGGGAGCCCAGCACTCAGGCCTAAGCACCTCACACCAACGTTGTGGAAATGACTTGCCATTCCTGGTGTTAGCTGGGATCCTGACAGCAAGCTCTGTCCAGGGGTGATCTGACTATGGCCTTCTACTTAAGCACAATTATCCTTTCATAGACAGGGAAACTGAGGCTCTCTCTAACCCCCCCCATCACAGTGCTGCTGAGGCAGAGCTGTGTGACAGGAAGATCTGTGGAGGCGAGTAGGAGGAAAGAAAGCTTACATGTGGGGTGCGAGTGGATGGGCAGCCCTTTGGTGGTAGAGGGCCAGGTCCAGGGGATGACAGCAGACACAGTTCCAAGGCCATGAGGATGCCACTGCGCTGGGCCATCTTGTATGCACCCTGGCCACTAAAGAGGAAGGTGCTGGGCATCTGGAAGAGTGGCCTTAAGGCAGAATGCTGTGCCTGGCTCTGTGCCCCAGGGGTCTGCCTGACTGCAGGATGAAGTGTATTGAAACCCAGATGGGGACTGCAGGGGGGTAGCACCCCCAAGGCCCAGCTCTGAGCAGAGATGGCTCTTGGAATTGGCCTCAGGCTGCCTGTCTGCCCACTGGAGCCTGTCATTCATGCCCTAGGATGGGAGCGGGGTGTAACCAACTTTAGAGGGGTACCATGCCATCCTGACAGATGGGCGTGAGGAAGCTGCCAGGTGCCTGCAGCCAATGTCCATTGTGTGTGCCATGAGCCCAGCCCCTGGAAGTTGCTGTCTCAAATGGGACCAAATGACTTCAGTTTCTTGATAACAATGATACTGATAACAAAGATATTATCAGTAACAGTGGACACCACATTGCTCCAACACTGCAGAGGTATGCCCAGACCTGCTCCGCACAGACAGGGACAAAGAAGCTAATGCACAGGAAAGGTGGGGCTGGGGGCGGAGGAAGGGAGGCTCAGTGGCATTAGTGGGACCCCTGCATCAGGGACATCACTGTACAAAGGGTCTCCGTGCTTCTCTTGGCAGGTTATTTGTTTGTGCTGGTACTGGAGCTTGAACTCAGAACATGGGCACTGCCCCTTAGTCTCTTCGCTCAGGCTGACACTACAACTTGTGCCACAGCTCCACCGCTGGCGTTTTTGTGGGTAATTGGAGAAAAGAATCTCTCTGACTTTTCTGCCCAGGCTGGCTTCAAACCACGATCCTTTTTTTTTTTTTGTCGGTCGTGGTGCTTGAACTCTGGGCCTGGGCGCTGTCCCTCAGCTCTTCAGCTCAAGGCAAGCGCTCTACCACTTGAGCTACAGCGCCATTTCCGGTTTTCTGGTGGTTTATTGGAGATAGGCGTCTCACAATATCTCTTGCCCGGGCTGGCTTTGAACCACGATCCTCAGATCTCAGCCTCCTGAGTAGCTAGGATTACAGGCGTGAGCCACCAGCGCCCGACTCCAAACCACGATCCTTAAATCTCAGCCTCCTAACTAGGATTATAGGCATGAGCCAGTAGTGCCTGGCCTTTCTCAGGTTGGTGAAAGTCTGCAAAATAATATTTGTGAAACGTTGCATCAGAGCCCAGCCCTCTAGGATGGCCTAATAGCTGGGTAGGGAGGAGCACTGGGGGAAGAATTGGCCAAGCTGACATTGATGCCACTCTCCCACATCTTTTGTGGTCAGTTGAACTTGGGGCTTGGACACTGTCCCTGAGCCTCTTTGTGCTCAAGACTAGTGCTCTCCCACTTGAGCCATAGCACCACTTGCTGTTTTTGAGTGGTTAATTGGGGATAAGAGTCTCCCAGGGACTTTTCTGCCTGGCCTGGCTTCAAACCACAATCCACAGATCTCCGCCTCCTGAGCAGCTAGGATTACAGGTGCAAGCCACGGGTGCCCGGCACGCTTCCACTTTTGACAGGAAGGACAAGCTTAACGAGGCCACTCTCTTGATGTCACGTGGCATAGTTGGTGAGTAGCATGCAGGGAGCTGGTGGGGATGACAGTGGTGACTCAACCAGTCTGGCAGGCAGCCCCATCTGCAGATGGGAAACTGAGGCATGTCTGGGCTGTATCGGGCTGAGGTGTAAACCCAGCAGCCTGCTCCCGAGCCTGGGCAGTGTAGCCCCGGTGCTGAGGCAGGTGCTGTGCTGTGCGCCCATTTGTGTTCAGACCCTCCCTGGAGATAGCTGTGGGGTAAGGGGCCGCAGCCTCTCACCGGGGGGGCTGTGCTCTGGGGTGGCAGAGCTTCTTGGCCCCCACCAGCGGAGAGAAGAGACCAGGATGCTCTCGGTAGAAGCCTGGAATGTACTCTTTGGTCGAGCAGGAACAATTACTAATGACATTTAGAAAGAAATTAATGATGAGAAATGCAAGTTGGCATTTCAGAAGCACCAGTCAGCACTCGCAGGAGAGGCGAGGGAGGGGGTGGGCTCGGAGGGGGGAGGGAGGAGATGGCAAGAAATTAATTTTGCTGTGTCAATAATGACCGTGGCTCTGCTTGCTCTGCTTCTGAAGTTTAGACAAGATCAGACAGGGGCTGGCTGGGTCTGCCAGGAGTCTGCGTGGCTGTACTGTGGGCGAGGGAGGTGACCGTGGGGCCGCAGCCGGGACTCGGGGACAGTTAGGTGGGCATGCATAGTCTGAGGATGGGGTTGTTTGGGCTCAACCCAAGTGCCACCCCTGGTAAGCTAGATGATCGCTCTTCCAGAAAGGCTCAGAAAGAGCCTTGATTTCATCCTCAGGAAAAGGGAGCCCTTGGAGAAGTAGAGGCAATGTGTACGAAGAGCATGAGGCTTCCGACACATTGTCTGGTAGCTGCCTGCATAGTTCGCAGACAGTCTCATATTTATTCTCATATTCTGCATACTTCTCATTAAAACATCTCATAACCAGGTACCAGTGGCTCACACCTGTAATCTTAGCTACTCAAGAGGCTGGGAATGGAGGATTGAGATTTGAAACTTGCTCAGGCAGGAAAGTCTGTGAGACTCTTATTTCCAGTTAAACCAAAAGGCCAAAAGTAGAACTGTGGCTCAAGTGAAAGAGTTCCAGCTTGGGGAGGGGCACTAAGGGAGAGTTCCTAGGCCCCTTAGTTCAAGCCCTGGCACTCCCAAAAATCATCTCTTAAATGGGAATACCTCATTTGTGTGATATGATTTAATTGACAATATCTATCGGGATAAATCAAATACTGGACTATTCTTTACACTCTGAGGTCTTAGAATAGATAAAATGTGGAATTGGAAGCAAGATGCTAACATTTTCTGGGGCAGGGTGGGGTGAGCTACTGAAATTGTCTGGGGCAGGTGGGGTGATGAGGGAGTTTGTGTGATCCAGACCCGGAAGGCCTGGTCCCTGTGACATCTTGTGTCCTCACAGCATGGAGGCTGGGCATGCAGCCATGGATGGCCCAGAGGTTGTGGAACTTTGTGGTGTTGTCTGTTTTTCAGACCGAGAGCTTTCTTATAATTTTCATGGCTAGTATACACCTACCATTACTATCAGGCACCACACTTTTTCACGTTAAATCACACTGATGCCCAGTTCAGTAAGCTATACGCTTTGCCTGTAGTGCCATCTTCATCTTCCCATTTTGTTCCCTGAAGAAGCTGTATCACATGTGTAGGCTTTGAGCTGTTTGTTAGTGATGGCAAAGCCCATGAAGAGCATTAGCTGAGACACTGTGTCCTGTCTGCATCCATTCTGTGGGCTGTAAAACCTTTACATATGATCTCTAATTTGAACCTTTTAACAGCACTGTAAAGTAGCTTTGCTTAGTTCCACCTTTCAGATGAGCAAATGGGTACTTGTAAAAAGTGAAGTCTTTATAGAGTCTAGGGTCACAGATTTGAACTCAACACTTTGGTTCTTTCCACCAACCCATCTACATACTACCCACTTATTCATTCATGCACTGTCTCCTACCATTTGTTTATCCATTCATTCACATATTATTCAACACATTCATTCAACATCCATCCATCCACTATCACCCATTTACCACCATTCATGCATCCATCCACCCATCATCCATCTATCCATTTATCCACCTATCATCCATCCATTCACCTATCATTCATCCTTCTATCCATCCACTTATCATCTATCCATCCATCCATCCACTTATCCATCCATCCATCTATCCATCCACGGATCCATCCATCCAGCATCCATCATCCAGCTATCTACCCATCATCTGTCTATCTACAGATGTATCCATCTATCCATGTGTCCAAGCATCAACCCATCATCCCTATCATTTATCAATCCACCCATTATTCATCCATCCATCCATCTATCATCAATCCATGGATCCATCCATCCATTCATCCATCCATCATCCAACCATCCACCTATCATTATCCATACATATGTCCACTCATTATTCATCCATCCATTATTCATCTATTCACCCATCCATCCACCTGTCATTCATCAATTCATCCTCTTACCTATTGCCTCATTATCCACAATCCTATCTGTTTATCAGTTCTAAATCTATTGAGGTACGTGCCAGGAAATGCATACCTTTTAATATATCTGTCTCTTTTTTTGCATGCTATGTTATTTATTTTTTTTCTTTTTTTATTGTAAAGATACTATACAGAGGGTTACAGATACATGAGTGAGGTAATGAGTACACTTCCTCTTGAACATTGTTAGCCCCTCCATTGTTTTCCCCCTACCATCTCCTCCCTCCCTCCCTTCCCCGAAGTTCTTTTTTTTTTTTGATTGTGATTAAGTGATTACATAATTTCTAAGTCACAAGTTAATTCTAACTTTCCTGGAGCAAATTGTCTATCACAGTCTGTAATATATAACAGTGTTCACATGTTATACACCATACATGTGATCAGCAGCATGGGGATATTTAGTAGTGGTTCAACCAGATGAGCAGGAGTTCTTTGTTTCTTAAGTCCTGTTAGATTTGTCGTATCACCTAAAATTTTGGATTTATCATTCACTTATCAGGAAGACCATGTACCGTTTGTCTCTTCGCTCTTGGCTTACCTCGCTCAACATGATTCCTTCTAGCTCCATCCATTTCCCTGCAAATGCCATTATTTTGTCATTTCTAATGGCTGCATAATATTCCATTGTGTATAGATACCACAATTTTTGGATCCATTCATCTGTGGTGGGGCATCTGGGTTGTTTCCATATCCTAGCTATTGTGAACAGTGCTGCAATAAACATGGAGGTGCACGTGTCCTTGTATATTGGTTCCTGTTGTTCAGGGTAGATGCCTAGAAGTGGTATGACTGGGTCGTAAGGGAGGTCAATCTTGAGCTTTCTAAGGACCCTCCAGACTGCTTTCCAAAGTGGTTGTATAAGTGTACATTCCCACCAGCAGTGTAATAGGGTTCCTCGTTCTCCACATCCCCTCCAGCATTTGTCGTTGGCTGATTTGTTGACTGGGGTAAGGTGGTATCTCAGGGTTGTCTTTATTTGCATTTCCTTCACCACCAGGGATGATGAACATTTCCTCATGTGTTTCTTTGCCATTTTTATGTCTTCATTTGAGAAGTCCCTCTTTAATTCCCTTGCCCATTTAGTAATTGGTTTGTTAGGTTTGGGAGGGATTAGTTTCTTGAGTTCCCTGTATATACAGGTATATCTGTCTCTTAATTCCATAGTTGATTGTTATGTATGCCTTGTCCCACTTTAAAACTGGGTGTGCACATGCATACACACACACACATCTTTAGTTTGTAGAGGAGGATAGAACAGGCTGGGAATGTGGATAATTCTTGGTCTGCCATATGGAAACAGTGAGTTCTGCATTGGGAAGTCCTCCTTCTTGGTGGTAGGGGTGTGTGATAGGGAGGATGTGTCATGGCTTGAATGGAAGTCAGATGTGTACAAGAGGACACAGGAGGCTTTTGTAGCTAAGCCACAGAATTCTTTAGTCTATGGGCTGAGTCTCCCAGGAGTGGGAAACCATGTGGAGCCCTGCCTCTCTGTGTGGTGGGATCACCCTCTGCCCTTCTTTGTGCCATTCCAATTCCCTGTCTGGACTGACAAGGGTGCACACGTACGTGTTTCAGAAGGACCCTGGCAATCATTAACGGTAATCGGTCTCAGCTGCAGCTCGGATCGCTGGTGCATGCACATAATTCATCACAGCAAATGAGGTCCATCCTTGGGGCTTCTACCCTGCAGTCAGGGGGCTGAGGCTCGTGGGCTCCAGGAGTCATTTTGGGGGTGCTGGGGCATGATGTTTTTCTGAGGACAACCACCCTGAAAACATCTACCACAAAGAGTTCTTTGTTGGTAAGGGTGATTTTATAGAAATTTTGAAAATGTAAGGAAGTTTTCCTTTTAACAACAACAAAAAGGAAGAAACTAGAAATGGGTCTGATGAAAGTTTTCATGTATCAGTTAGAAAACCTAAAAGCTCTGGCTTAGTTTGGGGACCTAAACATATGTGTTCTGTATAATTAGTGATGGTGTGACTTGGATTTCCCAGTATAGCCCTGGTTTTCAGGTATTCTGTCCCAGCCATCAGCTAATTGCCCTGAATTTTTTTTCTTCATGAAAATATGATGACTGTATGCAGAAGCTGTAAAAACCTGAAGTCAGGGGGGGAAAAATCAAAGAGGAAATTCCCTTCCAACAAGCTAACACTTTGAGGCGTGTGTAGGTGTGCCTACACAACTACCCAAAGATGGCTTCTCGTCTCCCCACTTCAGGACCAAGGAGAACTCAGACCCTTCCTTCCTGCAGTAGGCTGTGGGAGCCAGAGTCCCAGGTTCCCCATGATTCTCTGCACCGGGAACTGCCCCATTGACTGTGGTGGTCAGCTCCACCTGCCCAGATGAAGGCTCTTTGTAAGTGCCTTGACATGGAACCATCTTGAAGCCAGGCACTGGCAGGTGGCTTGGTGGCTGAGGCCGCCACAGTCTGTACTCTCCAGTCACAACTAGAGATGTGCGAGTGGGTGTCTAGGAATGGCCCTAAGATGCAGCCCTCACTCCCACCAGTCCTGCTTGCCCTGGATGATCCTGCCCACCTTGCTTTCAACACATGTAACAGCAAATCTCCCATGTCAGCCTTTTAATGTGTGCGGCCTGATGGCATTCAGTATGCCTACATTGTGCAACCATCGCCATCCTCCATCTCCAGAACTTTCTCATCTCTCCAAACTGGACCTTTGCTCCACTAAATACTCACTCCTGGCCCCTTGTCTCTGCCTTGCCCCTGGCAACTATGATGCCATTCTCTGTCCTGAGTGAGGCCATGTGGGGCACCTCTTTTCTGCGGGGGGTCTGGTCCTGGGGCCTGAACTCTGGGCCTGGGCGCTGTCCCTCAGCTCTTCAGCTCAAGGATAGCGCTCTACCACTTGAGCCACAGTGCCACTTCCGGCTTTTTTCTTTTTGCTTATGTGGTGCTGAGGAATCAAATCCAGGGCCTCAGGCATGCAAGGCAAGCGCTGTACCACTGAGCCACCTTCCCAGCTCCGTGGGACACCTCTTACAAGGGAAATCATACAATGTTTGTCCTGCCATGGGCTTTCTTTACTTACTATAATGTCCTCAAGGAACTCCTCACACTTTTAAGAAAAAACAGCCAGGTGCCAGTGTCCCATGCATATGTAATCCTAGCGACTCAGGAGGCTGAGATGTGAGGATTGTAGTTTGAAACAAGCTCATGTAAAAAAGTATTTTAGACTCATCTCCAATTAACTAGCAAAAAGGCAGAAGTGGAGATGTGGCTCAAGTGGTAAAGATTTGAATGAATGAAAAAGCCAAGCCAGAGTGCAACACCCTGAGTTCAAACTCCTGTGCCCACACACACATAAACACACACTGACTCTCCCTCTCCCTCTCCCTCTCCCTCTCCCTCTCTCTCTCTGTCTCTGTCTCTCTCTCTCTCTCATACACACACACACACACACACACACACACACACGAAAAGAAAAGGAAAAAAGTCTAACGTGCACTGGACAAGGATCTCCTCTCCCTGTACTGTGGGTGGAGTTCACCTTGGTGCCCAGCTTGCAGATCATCTGCTTCAGTTCCTCAAGTGCCATCTCCGAGCTCAAGCAGGGTGCAGCGGAGAGCTGGGAGAGGGCCTGCCTAGGGTTTGCAGCAGGTGTGGCGTAGGGTAAACAGCTCACTGCAAAAGGAAGAACATGCTGGAAAGAAACATCTGCAGGTGTGTAACATCTGGGGTGAAGGGGCAGAACAGCAGCTACCAGGAGACAGCATGGGATGGAGAAAAGCCTAGGAAGAGTGGGTGCAGTGGATTGGGAGGGCTGTGGCAGGTAGTCTTGGTGTGTTTGGGGATTTGAAGAGATGGCTGAGTCTGCAGGACTAAAGGTTTCTTGATCAGAGGTCTGGACTTACTCTGGCTCTCCTTGACCCTTTGCGGGAGTGGGGGTGGGGGATTAAGCATTGACCCTTCAGTCACAGAAGAGGGCTCCACTGGCTTCTTGGTGGCCCTGTCTGCTTAGCTTCTCTGTCACCAGCAAGTTGGGCTGCTGGAGGGGTCCCAGCAGTGGTGTGATCCAGGGACAGGTCTGCTGCACAATATGGGGGACCAGATATCTATGTCAATCATCAGCTCCAGAGACCCTTGGAGTGTCATGGGAGGATGATGATGATGATGATGATGATGATGATGATGTGTGTGTGTGTGTGTGTGTGTGCATGCATGTGAGAGATTGTAAGGTCTCAGTGTGTGTTGGTGTATTCATACAGGGAAACTGTGGGATATCCAAGAAAAGGAGAGAGTTTCATGACTGTGAGTATTTGAGAAAAAGAAGGTGTGAGACTGTGAGGTTCTGCGCACATACATGCATGCAAATTCTGTACAGGGCATTTCCGGAGTCCTGGCTCCGACACTACTTTCACAAGCTCCTGAGAGGCTGTTCCCACACTTCCTGGCCCCTGCATCCCTGAGCAGCTTGATGGGGCAGGCTTGAGGGGATAATGATGATCACTATTGGATGACAGGGCAAGTGGCAGTGGTGTCCAGATGGAGATGAGCCACCCCTGACACCAGCACTTGGAGCTCCTAGGGGCCTCTGGAAGGCTGGAAGTTCCGGTCTCCCTGTGCGTACATACCCTGGCTTCCCCAGGTTTGCTAGCACCAGGCACACCCCAGCTATGGGGAACATGCCCTTGAGGGCACTGCTTCCCAGGACCTGCCACAATAGTTGTAACCTCGCCAGACCTTCCTTCTGTCCTCCATTCTTAGAACTCTGCCATAACAATCCCACATCTCCTTCAGGCAGATGAGGACCCTAGATAGCACCGGGGTCGCCTGCCACACAAAGGCCCCGGTCCCTGCCCTACCCTGGGAGACACTGGCCATCTGAGATCTCTGTACAACAACATTCATTCTCTGTGGGTTGTGGTTGCCTGAGTACTGCTTTCTAAAACTAAGCATTCTTACAGTTTATATGAATCCAGACAACCAGAAGAGCTAGCTATGCGGGCCTCCCCTTGGTGGCACTGTCCTTGCCGGGCATCAAGGCTCTGCGCCCGGCCTGGTCTGCACTCATTGGCAGCATGAAGCTGGGAACCTCCTGGTCTCTGAGCCTGAGGATTCATCTGGACCACAGTCCAACTTAGCCAGGGGACTCAGATGATCTGTGATTCCTCCCTTTCTTTCCTGATTCACACAGTCCCGGAGAGTTTGGCATCTCTAGGGCTAGGCTGTTGGTTGCAGTCATCCTGAAGTATTTCAAGAGCTTTGTCAGTCAGAGACACAGAGAGGAGCAGCTCCTCACCAGGTCTTGGGAGCCCATGCACTTTCCCGTTTTATTAAGTAATTTAGTAATTAATTTTGTATCACCAAGGATTGAACTCAGCACTTCATGCTTGCTAGGCTAGCACTCTACCACTTGAGCCATGCTCCAGTCCTTTGTGCTTTGGATTTGTTTTCCAGATAGGGTCTTGTGCTTTTGTCTGAGCTGACCTCAGACTGAGATCCTCCTACCCCCAGCTCCCAAGTAGCTGGGATCACAGGTATGTGCCTTGGGCACCGCCCATTTCCAATGGCAGTCCACCACTATCACCCGGGGGTCTCCTTGAGGCCTTAAAATAGATGGCCTTGCTCTGATTTCCTGGCCCTGCTGGTATAATTTTTAGAGGCCAGACTCACATCTTTGAGGATAGGGACTGTGGCGTACCTGAGTTGAGATCAACTGTGGGCTGGGGTCCAAGCAGGTGCCAGGCTGGGACAGTTACAGTAGGGATCACAGGGACCCACTTGGCAGACAGGACCAGGGCATAGGTCCAGCCAGGACCATTGTTCAAACCAGTGAAGTCTGGTCTCCTGATCTGCCATTGCTGAGCCCTCAGTGCCTCCCAGCTCTGAGTCTGTCACAGCCCCAGACCCCAGGGGGCCTGGCCAGTGGGGACCTCCACCCGTCTTTGGAGGAGCAGAGCCACAGCGACCAAATCAACTCAAGCCTTGCGGTCACCCATGTACTCTCTTGTCTGGGAGGAGCAAACCACTAAGCAGCCCCAGAAATAGTTCATCTGTTTTGGCTTGTGACAATAGCCGTGAACTCCTTTGCACACCTCTCGCACTCTACCCTCTGCTCACAAACACGGCGATAGGGCACATCTGTGTGTAAAATGTGGCTCCCTGGAGTCTGTGGTCCCCTGGGTGGGTAATAGTGGTTCTTTTGTTTTGTTGGGTGATTCTGAGTGGGAGCCTGTTTACAGCTGGGTTCCTAATAGAAGCTTTGGCTTCCTCCTAATAATCTATTCTCCAGTGGGTTCGTTTCCAAAATGTACCAGGACAGAACCTGTCCCCTTGGGAGTTTGTGGGGCTTTTTCTATTTTCACAACAATAGTTTCTCCCAGGGAAGATGTTTCCTAACTTCTGGAGCTAGTAGTTGATCAGACCACTTGCTTCGGTCTTTGGTGTGGTGGGGCCAAGTGAAGGATTGGGAGAGAGGCTACCCCTTCCTATGTGGACTCCTTGTAACAAAAGAAACAGGCAGGCTGGCTGGTGGTGAACTCTCACAGAAGCAATCTGAGCCAGGGACCTTACATGCAGCTCTTCTTGTCCCCCAGGGACTTTGGTCCCTGAATCTGGGGACCCTCAGATACTTGACCCCCCCCGCCGTCCCACCACTTGCCTGTTGGATACGGGGCTCTCCTTCCGGGCCCAGAGTCTCTGATGCTCTCCTCCTACTGCTCTGGATGACAGATGACAGAGTGTCTGAGAGGCACGGACAGGAAAGCCTCACGCGTGTCCCCTGCACATGTGAGCCTGCTATTCTCCCTCTGCCTTGTTCAAGCTACGGGGGTTTCTCCCAGGCCAGTGGATTGCTGACCCCACTCTAGGCAGGAGTCGACATCGTGGGACAGTTCTCTAACTGCGCTGTGTGGACGGGGCTGGCAATGGCTGCTGGGAGAAGTGGGGTGCATCCACGTCACGCCCCACCCCGCCCCACGGGAGCAGCCACGTCACTGCAGGCATTTAGAGGAAGCCCCGGCCATCACTCACTCCTAATTTTAATGACGTGCATTAGCTAAATTGTGTTCTGAGTATTCATTGCACACTGTTTATGGGGCGCTCTCAAGTGTGCATACCGTTTGTCAGAAGTGCAAACTAGCGAACATACGAGCCTTTAAGACAGGCCATCTGTTCGTCTTAGACCCTTGGACGATTGTCAAACGCTTCTAAAAATAAGTGCTCACAAGCAGAGAGGGGCTACCCAGGTGATACACAGCAAAAATGGGGAGCAGGGCCACCTATGTCTGTACCCTCCCCAAAGGGAAAGATGGCAGTGGGAGTAAGGGCAGAGGGAGACAGGAGCAGAAGGCCCGGAGGACACGCCTCTTGGACTACAGGCGTGAACTTCCCCCTCTGTCTTGCAGTTATGGAACTCCACAGCTCAAATACCTTCGATGGCTCCCTATGGCCCAGATTTAAGGGCAAGCTGCCTTGTCTGGCATCATGGAGTCTCATCAATAAGGCCCCCGCCTTCCTTTCCAGCCTTGTCTCCATAGCGCACACCCTGTACTTCTGCCAGGCTGAATTATTCATTGTTCCCCCAACATATGTTGCACTTTTCACATTTCACAGGCAGAGCAGCGCCACGGTGGAGAGGAGGCTCTGCAGACTGCGCGGGTGCCGATCTGCACTGCCCTTCCCAGCTGTCGGACCCGGCTTCTGTGTGCCTCAGTGTTCCTGTCTGTCTAGTAGGGACATACAGAGTATTCAGCTCATCGAGGGCTGTCCCCAGGCTTATCTGACTGAACAAAAATGAAATTTGAAGGAGGTACCTGGTGTGTAGGGAGCCTTGGCCACTGAATTGTGGCCATTATGGATGTCAGCCACATCTCCCAGCTCTTGTCCAGGTGGCCAGTTCTGCCTGGGAAACCCCATCTCCATGCGCATGCTCGAGCACACACGTGCACTGACGCTGCAGCCCAGTACTGGAGGACAGTCCTTTCTCCATTCCCCTTTTGGTGAAATCAGTTCCTCCCACAGCCAGCCACAAGCTGGAAAGGCCTGGGGTGCCTCTCCTCCTCGCTCTCTCTGCCCGTGGTAGAGGGCTGGGAGCCAGCCACAGGGCTCCTGCACTCCTGTCTAACCCACACAGGGACTCTCTGTGGCTAACTTAGGCTCATGGCCTTGTTCCCTATCCCCAAAGAAAGGTCATGGCAAAGCTACCACAACCTCTTCCCATCGGGGAAGCAGAGGGAGTGGTTAAGTCGGAAGCTGGATAGTCTGCAGATGGGGCTTTGGGACACTCTGGGCTGGGGCTAAATGTTCTTGTGGCTCAGTGGCCAGAGCCAGAACTCCAAAGATGAGTCCTTTTGTGCCATCATATGACCTTCAGTGTCTACGAATATGGCTACCCTTGCCCTCACCACCAAGCCAGGGCCAGAGCTTCTACACCTCTGGATGCTCATTGCCCAGTCCAGGACATGGCAGACAGACTCTCCCAGCATCTGTGCAGTGAGCAAATGAGTGGATGCACGTGCACCCTTCCCTCCCTCTCCCAGCAGACCCCATGCTCTTGGGCAGAGTGGGAGGAGGAGCAGTGGACTTGCAGAGGGTAATGAGGGTGACGCCTTCCTTGGATGCCTGTTGCTCCAAGGGCAAGGCCGTTGATGACCGGACTATGTCAAGAGGACTCCTGAAACATCACCAGATGGGACAGAGGCAGAGGGTATTCTCAGTCCATCAAACCTCTCCAATTGTCCTTCCTAAAGGCCCGCATGCTGCTCAGTCCTAGTCTACCACCAGGGAGCAATGCTCTGGCTAGATACCTCTCTGCTCAGGAAGAACCTTTTGGGCCCCAATATGGAGATCTGTGGGGCACACTCCGGGCCATCTGGGTATTCATGCACAGTATCTCCTAGGTCCTCCAGGCATCACAGAAAGAGGTGAACTTAATTAACACTCAGAGTTCAGAGAAGTTGCTATAAGGCTACATAGCTGCCAAGTGGCAAGCCAGAATTTGAATGCAGGGCTTAGCCCATCTTAGCCTACTGCCGGCTGTGGCAGGTAAGGCTGTGGCCAGTGCCAATGGACAGCGGAGAGGTGCTCTTGGCCAAGGGAGGTGCTGGGACCTGACAGGCATTTTGTTATTAGGAGATGGCTAACAAGAACCTGGGAGAGTGACCTGCAGTTCAGAGAACTCTTCCTGACCCACGGCTGAACGTCTTGGGATATAGCTTCGTGCCCCCAAGCAGCCAGCATGGCGAAGCACCTCTCACCCTCCCACAGGACACTGGCAAGGGGAGACTGGGCTGGGTCTGGTCCAAGGGCCAGAGAATAAACACAAGAACTAGCACCATGATCCTGGGCTGCAGGCCAGGGAAGGCCCATACATGCATGTCCAGGCCTTCGTGCTGGGCTAGGAAGCCAGAGCTGGACCAGAACAGAGCCTCCAGCTAGGCCATTTAGAGTGAATTAGGGCAGACAATCCAACCACCAGGTTCCATACACCTGGCACACTCCCTCTACACCCAATGCATACCTGGATTGAGTTTGGGATCAGGAACATTTCACTGATGAATTCCAAACAAGGAGCTAATGACTGTCACCCAGCAGGGAGTTCGTGTCCCCTGTGTGCACGAAGGGGTGAATGTTAGGTAAATAAGTACTGCCTGGACTTTGTTCCTGCAAAGGCCAGGGTGACACATTCATGGGCCTGACGCAGTACTGACAGTGTGCAGATGTCTATGCCCGCCCACTTGCCCACCACTGACTGCCCCCTGCACCAGGCAGAGGCCCCGAATCAGGCTGAAGCACACAACGGCTGCCAAGTGCATTGATTCAGCCACCAGCCATTGCCACTCACTCCTCCCACTTTGCTTCATTTTCCTCACCTGCTTCTCTGCCCCACACCTGTGTCTCCCTGGCAGAGAGAGGTGGGGGGGGAATGGGTGGATGTCAGGCTGTCATCCAGGCTCTTCCCATCATGCCCAGATCCCACCTCCAGCCTAGATGGCACCAAGAAATGTTCATCTGGGGGTCGATGGCATCTTTAAAAAACGATTTTCTTCCTTCTCAGAAGAGGCTAAATATAGCACAGGCATAAACAGAGAAATAGACACGAAGGCAGAATGCCCTTGTGAGAACCATGCCCGAGGAGGGAACTCTCCAGAAGACTTGATGGAGCATCTGCCCCCTGCCCGCTGCTCAGCATGCAGGCGTGGGGTGATGGAGGGGTCCTACTGACAAAGGGGTGGTTTGCTTTGTGCTTGCTCTCCAGCCACACTCCACAACTGTGGCCTGGGTCACTCTGCCAAGCCACCCATCATGTCATTAATCCCATGACATTTGAGGGCCCATGTGTCTCACTGCCCAAGGCAGACGCCTTGAAGGGCGGGCCCATGGGGGTCCAGTCTTCCCCTGACCCCCACTGTGCAGCCTGGAGCAGAGCACCCAGCAGGTACTTAGAAATGCCCTGCTGAAAGTATTCTGGTGCCTGGTCCCCTCTGGGC
The DNA here is from genome assembly GCF_000151885.1 of Dipodomys ordii. Classification (NCBI taxonomy): domain Eukaryota; kingdom Metazoa; phylum Chordata; class Mammalia; order Rodentia; family Heteromyidae; genus Dipodomys; species Dipodomys ordii. Next base: position 1,797,358 of record NW_012267322.1, on the reverse strand, counting down.
ATCACGTTTTGACATTTCCATCAGCCGTGACATCCTGGGCTTTTGTTCCTAGAATAAAACCTCAGGGAAGGAATTTTTACTCTTCTCAGAACCCTCTTGGAAGAAGTTCCTGAGTCTAATCTAAGAACCGCCTGTTGCTGTTCCTTAAGTAAAAAGGATTGTTACTGTTTTACCCAGAGGAGCGGTGTCTAGTCTTACAGTGACCTAATCATCACTGGTCTAGATGGGAATTTCCACATCTGCACCAACAGCACCTGGCTGAGCCAATGTGGATGAGGTGACACTGGGCCTTGTTGTGGGATCCTGGCCAGAGGGCCTCAGAAACCCCCTCCCCCACACTGGAGGCGGGTGGTCCACCAGGATCTGTGGGGGGGGGGGCGGTGTACACATACCAGTACTAGGGCTTGAATTCAGGACCTGAGTGCTGTCCCTTAGCTTTTTCACTCAAGGTTAGTGTTCTACCACTTTAGATACAGATCCACTTCTGGCTTTTTGGTGATTAATTTAGAGATGGGATTCTCACAGTTTCTTGCTTGAGCTGATTTGGAACTGAGATCTTAAGTTAGGATGACAGCCTCTAGGATTTTGTGCAGATTAAATATCATGCCTGGCTTTCTTCTGTCTGTGGAAATAGTCTCACTACAGTTGCTCGGTCGGTCCCTAGTCTACACTCCCAACCATTCCCATAGGTGCCCTATGTACTGGGTCCCCATTTTGGCCTTAGTCAGCCCTGGTGCCTTAGCACATTCCTTGTCCACATGGGATCCTTTGCCCCTTGCCTCAATAATTTCCCATCAGCAGAGAGACCAGACAGACAGACAGACACCACACAGAGGGCAAGAATGTGCCTGGGATCGCATGAAACATGCTGGCCTATACCCATAGTTCCTATGAAGAGTATTTAGTTGACACTTGGTGCCATGGATGGATGCCAGCAAGCACCTGCGCTGTGAGGATCGAGTGCTAGGGGCTGGAGGACTCAGCAGTATCACAGTGGTGTGAAGTATATGCCACGGAGCCCTGTGCCAGCAGGTAACCATGGTTCTATGTCTCTCCTGGGCCCCTTGCCTCCAGCAGAAGCCTTGTCCATCTCTGGCCGCCTCATAGCCAGACCTGGAGATCAGGAGAGAGAGAGAGAGAGAAAAGCAGCACCTCCTCTGCCCCCCAGTGGTCAATATCAGAACTGCACACCACTGTTCCTGGCCTGCGCAGGGTCCCTGGACCACTGGCTGGGGTGCCAGCCTGGGAGGCAGAAGCATCCCTGAGAAGCTGTGGAGGGAGAAGAAGTCTGGCTACTCTGTCTTTGGAGAACTTTGTTGCCTTTTTCCAGGTTTCCTGAGATGGATCAGCACCTGAGGCTTAGGATGGAATATGTCTGAATTAGAGAGAGAGAGAGAGAAGGAGAGAGAGAGGGAGGGAGAGAGAGAGGAAAAAGAAAAAAGACTGTGGGCTCAGAAGCCAAACCCCACCCCCAGCCCCAGGCTGCTGGCTCTGATGGAAACAGATCAACTCTGCTGGCAGGAGGGAGGACAGGCCGTGGGCTGTGGCTAGAGGGAAGCATTTGGCCGCAGGGTCCCACCTGGGCCCTGGGTTTCCCTGGTGGATTGAGCCAAAGTGCACAGCATCCCTCCTTATAGCCCAAGCAGTGTCCCGTGACCACGCAGGCAGGCTCCCAGAAGCCTGCAGTGGAGCTCGTCCCGGACCCTCCCTGCTGGGTGACCCATCCTGCCTGGGCTGCAGGCACCTCCTCCGCCCCGCTGCTTCTGCATGTCTGCGCCCACTCGGGTGCTTCTTGGCTGCAGAGCTGCTCTGCACATCTGCTGTCTCCCTCTGTGAGGCTCGGAGCAGCTAGGGAAGGATGGAGAGGGGACGTAGGGCCAGCCTGCAGGAGTCACAGGGTTTCCTGCTCTTCATTGGAGAGAAATAGAGATGTTTTTAATTCCTGCCACCTCCCCAGCATTTCCCCTTGCCCTCTGCGTAGCCCATCCCCATGGTAAGACCTGAAATAATAAAAAATAAAAACAATTTGCAGGGAGTCCAGGTTGGCAGTGACAGGAACTGATCCCCAAGCCCTTGAATCAACGTGGCGCCTTGGCAGCTGCGTCCCCCGGGCACTTTTTCCTTGTTGCATTTTGTTTTGTAATAATCGAGTCTCTTTTGCTGCAGCCCCGGAGTCCGGGCACCAGGTGGGAGGGGACAGGCATGCTCGCCATTCTTCTGCCCTCATGCGTGTCTCCTTTCTTTGCCTTTGCAGAACCACACGATGAGCCAGCACGCACAGTGAGAGACCGCGCGACAGGACACCTTTCCGCAGAAGGCTTGCCGGAGACGCCGTGGGGAGGGCCATTTGAACATTACATCCAATCAAAGTGTCATTTGCAACCCAGATGTAAAACTCTAATGATTTGGCCATGAGGCGCTGCTATTATAAGCAGCTGGAAATGAATATTAATGGCAGAGATTAAAAGTATTCCATGCTCAGTATTTTTTATTGTCCTGCTCCAGCTAGTGTGCTTTTTAGAGTTTTCTGCCTCAGACTACATTTCTAGTGTTATAGGAACCTGCTTTTTGAGGCTATTGTCCTCTGTTTCTTCATGTATTATACTGATAGTTTTTTTTCCCCTTAAGAGAAGATTAGTGTTTTTTTTCCTTTGCTTTATTTTTTTCTTCTTCTTGTTTTCTCTCCCCCCCCATCCCCTTTGGTTAACTACTTTTTAATTGCAATTCTAGGTAATTGTGCATCGTGATGTGATTGCTTGGCTATTGTCTGAATATTTCCTTTTAATTTTTTTAATTAAAGACTAATGCTTTGATTGGATTTGCCAGTTCACCGGACAGTGATTAAAACTATGTAATGAATATAATCGGTTTCAGTGCAACTGGATGGTCTGCTTTTAAATGTGACTTGATCTGACTTCAGTAACTAGTTCAATTCAATAAAGGGAATCCATGCGATGAGCAGAGGTGGCTTGGTTCTCTCCTCCGTTGGGGGTTCAGGAGGCGGGGATGGCAGAGGTGTGTGTCTCAGGAGTTCCTCTGGGTTCTCCCCTGGGGCCCTGCCCACAACAGACCCAGCTCGTTCACAGTTGTCCTCTAATCCACGCCCATTGGATGAGCTGGCAGTGGTCACTCAAGTCAAAGGGGAAAGAGCCAGGGAAAAGATATTCCCCGGCCTTCACATTCCCGGATGGAGAAACTGAGTGTCCAGGGGCACAGGCAGCATCTCCTAGCCTGTCCAGGTTGCTGACTGGTGCTTATCCAGGCTGCATCCTCCTTACTCCTCCATCCCTCCCACTGGACTGGTTTTCCCACAATGGAGGCAGATAGATAGGCACGTGGATAACCCTTGCCATGCACCAAGACTCCAAGGAGTGCTTGGGTTCTAGCTTGGGCCAAGGCATAAATGTGGCAGGGTGAGGGGCATCCCTTCAGCACCTGCAATCCAGTGCCAGGAGCTCCAGACTAAAAGTAGGCAAAAGCTGTAGCAAAGCCAGGACTAAGGAGAGGCTGGCAGGTGCTCAGGGGCTGGAATCTCAGGAGGTGCTTGCTCCCAGAGGAGCCTGTCTCTGAAGATGGTACCCTGGCACCTCACTGCCTCAACCTGACTGGCCCTGGTACCACCAAGGGGCCACCCTGCAGTTGGTCTCCTGGGTCCCTTCGCCACACTAGTGCTGGACTGACTTGCCAATCAGAGAGCAGAAGCCACATGGGGAAGCCCTTCTGCACCAACTTTCCACAAGGGGCGAGGAAATTGGTTATTACCCTCTGCAGAACGGAAATGAAACAGGCCAGACAGATTGCACCTAATTATACTGTAATACGAAGTCACGGGCATGGAATTTGGAGCAATTACGCCATGATCCAGAGCACTCCCGTATCAAGGGGCTTCTGGTGACCCATGCGAGAGCTTTCCTTCCTACCACCTCCTAGAAGGGCCCAGGGCGGGCAGCTCTCTGCTGCTTAAAGTGCATTCACCCGTACCTCGCAGAGAAGTACCTGCCAGTGCCCTGTCATAGAGATGTCATCCCTAAACTTAAGGGCACTTGCCTCCTGCAACCTGAAGGCAGGAAACTGCCATTTTCACCCCCCAGAGACTTGGCAGATTGAGGGGAGACCCCAGAGTAGGCACCAACAATGCCCCACGGTACCCAGTGCCCGGCTGGGCTGCCAGGCCTGTCCACTGCCAGGCCCAACCTGGGACAGTGTTGAGGGACAGCAGGACCAGTGTGTCCAGAGTTGCCACTGCCAGTTCTGGATTTATCTCGAACCCCATGGAGCCCAGGTGAGACCTCCGTAAGTACCAATAGAAGATTTGATTTGACGGTTGGTGGCACAGGGCTAAATTAGTCACTGCCCCCATTAAAAATACAGCGGGGGGTTCAAGAGCTTTTCACGCCATGTGGGAATCAGCAGCGAAGCCGGCTGCTGCCTTGGGTAAGGAGACAGGCAGCCTAGGGGACTGGGAGGTAATGAGGTTTATGGCTGCCCGGGAACCCCGCCGACTCCCCCTTTGCCCAGCCCCATTGTTCTCATCTGAGAGCCCCTTGTGGCTTTCTGTGGGGAGGGGGCTCGTAGGGGGACACTGAGGACCTGCCTAGGACTTGAGTTTTCCCCCCACACTGAACAATGCTAGGGTAGAGGAAAATGCATAGAGGCCCCCCAGCTCCCTTCCAGGCTAGGGGGTGGGGAACTGTATACTGCTCAGCTCTGAGGCCCTGGGGTAGCTGGGCTGATCACGGAAAGGCATCTGAAATGATGCCTGGGGGTGGGCTGTGAACTTGGGTCTGTCTTGACAGGAGGGGACTTGCTCCACCTGGAGAGGGCTCCAGGGAGTCAGCCACCTGCCTTTGGCTTTGGGGTAGACCAGAAGCCTGTGGCTCACAGTGGCTGCATTTCACTTTCAACTGGCTCTGTGAGTGAAGGAATGGTGCCTAGGTCTGGAAATGGACCAGAACTCTGAGCCCCAGACCTTGTCTAGGGTGTCAGTAGCTTCCAGAAAGCAAGTGGGTAAGAATTTTGGCCTCTGAAACAAAGCTGCTGTGAAAATTTCCTTCAGGCCCTGGCCATGAAGAATAGTCCTTCTAACATGGAGTGGGATTAGCAGTGAATTTTCCTCTTCCAGAACTCATTCACTCACACACACACACACACACACACACACACACACTAGCATGATAACTGAGTCTTTCTGTGCCTTGTTAAACGTTCCTCCTTAGACAAATGATTCACTGACCTGAACCAAGAATGAAAAATGGAGCTGAGTGTAAAAGTGGGAGCTAACTAGGAGAGCAGGAATGGAAAGGCATCCAAGGGGGACAGCACACTGAACAGGTAGATCTTTGGTGTTTGGTGTGTGTAGTGAGTTCCATCCTGGCCTCAGATACCAAGGGTGATGTGTGGGGTGCTTGACCCTTGGTCATTCTCCGGCCACCCCAGAGCGAACCAAAAGGTAGAGGTAGAGTGGTGGCCCTGTGAAATTGAGCTGGCAAGTGATAAGCGTTTAAGAGACAAATCCTTCTAGAGTATCTCTTTTCTAAATCAAATCTCAGGCTATACCAATAAACTCATATGACAAGGTCACAATTGTCATGATGGGGAAGATCTGGAAGCTGTGATTTAATGGGGTTATCAGATTATCTCATGGTTCAGAGTGGCTCCTGGAGCTCCAGCTATTTCATCAACATTCTCATCACCAGGAAGTTGGAAGAATAAATTCTCACAGACTACCACTAATTTTTTTTTGGGGGGGGGGTGCTGCTACTGGGGCTTGAACTCAAAGTCTGGGACTGTCTCTTAGCTTTTTCACTCAAGGCTAAGTGCTCTACCATTTGGGGTAGAGTTCCACTTCTGGGGTTTTGTTGTTGTTGTTGTTATTTGTTTTTGTTTTTGGTGGTTAGTTGGAGATAAGAGTCTCTTGGACTTTCCTGCTTTGGACTGTGATCCTCGGAGCTCAGCCTCCTGAGTAGCTGAGGTGCCACTGGCATCGGGCTATAAATCAAGATCTTTTTCTGTAGCCCTGGCTGCCCTGCAACTCACAACTTTCCTTTCTCAGCTTTCTAAATTCTGAGATGGCAGGAGTGTATCATTGCCACTTAACTAGCTGTGTGACGCCAAGCAGATGCTTCACTTCTCTGGGCTGCGGGCTTTCCTTGGTAAAACGAGAATGAAACAGTTCTTATCGCAAGGTTGCGAGATCATCGTGAGGTGAGGTTGGCAGAGACGTTACCTGCCGTGATCCGAGCACTGCGTTTGGTGACTGCAGTTATTCTAAAGCCGGTGCGTCCACATGCAGGCAGAGCAAGGACTCCCCAGGCCACCTGGCCTCAGCGCCCCAGCCCCCAACAGAGACCTGTGGGAACCGGGACAGAACCAGGCCTAGAACTTGGCCCGCCCTGCTCGAGCCCATGCCCAATCCGGACTGGCCAGCGGCCGGCCCCGCCTTCCCCGAGCCCCGATTGGCCCGGCTGGGCTCTGACCCCACCTACCCACCCTCGCCGCCCCGCCCAGCGGCCCCGCCAGGGCCGCGGGCTGAGCGGGAACCGCACGGTGTGAACTTATTTGTGCAGATATTAATTACTGAAAGGCGCAAACCGCGCTCTGTGCATGAAACTATGTTTGAGCAGTTTCTACTTAAACTTTAAAGAGAACGTTAATCAATTTTATTTTAACAAAATGACCTTAAGCAGGGGGAAAAAATTGGTGTTATTTGCCCAAACAGGCAAATTAATTTCTCTCTCTTGAGAAATCCGAGAAGCTTCCAGAAATAGCTATGCATAATTTACACCTGCCTTCGCCGCTCCTCCTTTAAACGCCAAGCCCAGTCGCGGGCCCCACCCAGCCCCAGCCCCAGTAGCTCAAACCTTGGATGATGCGATGACCCCCCCACCCCCACCCCATCGCCTTGGAGAGGGGTCAGTGGGCCTGTGGTCTGTGAGGGGCCTGCCCCAGGGCACCCCCACAGTGCAGCTGCACCCCAGAGACCTGCTGGCTACTCCCCTGCTGGGCGATCTGCATCCACGGGTCCAATCGGGAGGCTCTGGGCGACCTGCCCTGGGCTCAGCTTCCACGTCTGCATCTCAGCAGTAAAGCAGGCTCCACCCTCCTTCCCTGAACCTCTGAATATAGAGGCTGTGGTACTACATCTCCATGGTGGAATGAGATAGTCCTGCCCGTGGTCAGCCCGGCTGGGACCCCTTGTACCTACAACACCAGGAGGGCAGAGTACACACTTAGTATATAGGTGTTAAATAAATGAATGGAAGGCAGAGAACAGATTAGCTGTTCCATTATATGTTTAGCGGTGTTAGGTCAGTATTTCCAAATATAAAATGAAGATATAATAGAGGAAATGGTTTTTTAATCTTCATGTTCCCATGAGCTGCCCCCAGTCATATGCTGGAGATTCTCCAGGGTCAGTTGAAGGGCAGAGAGTCCTTCTTCTCTCTGAATTCGTATGATAGGTGCTCACCTCATGTTTGTTGACTGAATGCAGGAGCATTTGCAACAATTGCCACAGCAGGCTGTGCAGAGAGGTGGGTAAGTGAGTGAAGATAGCTCAGAAGAGTGGCAGAATGTGGCGACTGAGCAATAAATGTCCAATGCAGGGGACACGTCACCCAGCCCATCTCCCCTGCTGCCCTTGGGGAATGCAACACCAGGGTACTCGATCTCATCAGTGTTCTTGTTTATTTGTTGTTGTTGTTGTTTTTGGTTGGTCATGGGACTTGAAATCTAGGCCTAGGCACTGTCCCTCAGCTCTTCAGCTCAAGGCTAGCGCTCTACCACTTGAGCTACAGCACCACTTCCAGCTTTTTCTGCTTATGTGACGCTGAGGAATCAAACCCAAGGCCTCATTATGCAAGGCAAGCACTCTACCACTGAGCCACCTTCCCAGCCCCGAATCTCATCAGTTTTCAAGAGGAGAAAATGAAGAATTTTATGTGAGATATTTCAATTCTTACTGTTGCTACTTACCTTAGAGTTCATTTTAAAAAAAAAGGAAGTAGAGAGCATGATTGAGAACATGAGACCCTCAATGCCAGCACACACACACACACACACACACACACACACACACACACACACACACATTTACAGTTGCTGGGACCTCCTATAATCCTAGCTACTCAAGAGGTGAAGATCTGAGGATAATGGTTCCAAGCTAATAAGAAGGAAAATCTGAGCCCCATCTCCAATTAACCACCAAAAGGCCCGAATTTTCAGTAAGCTAAACTCTGAGGATTGTGGTTCAAAGCCATCTCAGGCAGGAAAGTCCATGAGACTCTTATCTTCAATTAACCACCAAAAAACCAGAAGTAGTGCTATGGCTCAAAATGGTAAAGTGCTAGCCTTGAGCAAAGAGCTCATAGGTAGGGCCCAAGCCCAGAGTTCAAGCTTCATGACTGACACACACACCCCCAAAAAAGAACTGATAGCTGGGTATCTGTCAAGTGATGTCATTAGCCTTGATCTAAGCAAGAGTACAAGGCTCTGAGCTCAAACCCTTATACTGACATTAAAAACAAACAAAATGAAACAACAACAAAACGGAGCATAAGGCCCGGTGTGTCAAGGAAAATACTTCTGACACTGCCAGTCTGAGGCTTCCTGAAACCTACAAGTGGATACCATCAATGGCTCAAGCACTGGGTGTCTAATGAGAGAGTGAGTGTGTGACCAGCCGAGGTGCAGAGGAGGTGTGGAGGGATTGAGCAACCGCAAAGGGAAGAACTGAGGGAACAGCTCTGAGTCAGGGAGGCTGAGCCCCTTCACTGGGATTTGGGCTAGAGGTGAAAGTTGCAGGGGGAGAGGGGTTTCCATCTCCATTTGCCTTTCTAACCTCATAGCCCAGAAGTCAGTCCAAGTTGAATTCCTGGGCCTCTCCATGCCTCAGTTTGCCCTTCCTGTAAACAGGGATAAACCATCAAGACCTCCAGACTTGTCAGGTCTTGATGAAATGATATAATGGTAGAGACACCAAGAAGTCATGTGGGACAGGCCACCAGAAATCCTGTCTGTCCCTAAGATTTCATGGCTTCTCTACAGGTTTGGATCCCATATCTCCAAAAGGGGGTTTCAGTGCTCTGAGGTGGGAGTCCTTGGGTTATAACAGCAAACTGGTGTTGGCTGTTTACTGTGTGTTTCCTGCACAAAGCAACAGGCACTCTTATCTTCTCTCACTATTGACAAAAAGCCAGTGACAGCCAATGGGAAGAGGAAAGGTTCTTGTGGCTGGCTGCTTCAGGAGTTGGTTCATGTGGCTCTGTTGCTCTGGGGCCTGTGGTGGGCAGAGCACCATGTGGGGAGCGCATGGTGGAGCAGAGCTTCTCACTCACAGCAGCCAGGGAGCAGAGAGAGACAGGGCACGCCTCCAATGACTTAACTTCCTCCAGGCTTCACCTCCTCCCACTAGGGTCCTAGGCTGGTGACTGAGCCTCCAAACCCCCGGCCTTTAGGAGGACATTCAGATCCAGACAGTAACATGCACATTCCTTCCTGCTCTGGGGCTGCTTCCTCAACTCTGAGGGGAGTGTTGAGTCAAGCTTCAAGCTTAGCTTCTAGCTCCCTGTGCACTCCAGTAGCCTGGGTACTCGTTCAGGACCCTCAAATAGCTTCTGGGCTGTCAGTGGGGACAAGGATGCCTGCACTCCACACTGGTGGACATGAGGACATACTGTACTTGGCCACCATTTGTGATATGCTAAGCACCTAGGGACAAATTTCTTAGCTGATGGTATACGTAAACCTCATAGAGTGCAGGGAAGAAAGTCAGCCTTGAGCGTATGAGGAGGAAACCAGCTGGACCATCTGTCTTAACAAAGTGGGTCTTTGATTGGCTCCCTTCAAGGAGAACTGCCTACCCTGCAGCCTGGGCTGCTGGCTCTGCTCTGAACCCTCTGTCCCTGGCCATTGTGGGTTTGCCCTGTCTCCTGGAATCTTAGTCTGTAATCACACACCGTCACCTTCCTGGGCCCAAACAGATCCCCTCCCTCCTTCAGGGCTCAGCCCAAGTGCCACCACCTTGAGGAAGCCCTCCTAAGTTCTCTCAGGCAGCTGTCCGCTTTCCTTCCCCTCCTGATTGCTCACAGCATACAGAACACAGCAAGCGACACTAGAGCTGCTTGCTGAATTCAGAGTTCCTCCACTTCCAGGTTCCTCACCATCTTTTTCAGTAAGTGAAGCAGGGGTTTGGCTCTCTTCTAAGAATGAAGACATTTGATCCTAGTCTCATTTCTTCTAGAAACACTGTGTACACACATGCATATGTCTAGGAATCCTGTCACAAAAATGTCACTTAGCACATTGTTCTGGGACTGGGTTTTAATCTTTGGTTCCTTTCTCTTTGTATTTACAACATAGATCTTATTCCATGGGGAGGGAACCGTTTTTCCACAGTGAACTCAACCTTTTTAATAGCTAAAAGTTACGGATAAGGCTATTTGAAACCATCTGTTTCATATCAGATAAACTGTGGTAGTTTCTGTTTTTCAAGGAATTGGCTCATGTCACTTAATTTGTTAAATTTAACTGTTCACAGAATTCCTTACTACTGTTTCCATGCCGGTAGTGTCTGTACTAGCAGCTCCTCTTTCATTTCTGATATCAATACTTCTTCCTGTCTTCTGTCTTTATCAGTCTTTTTTGGAAGTTCATCAACTCATTAACTTTTCAAAGAATCAACTCTTTCATTGTTTTCTCTTCTTTTTTCTTCTTTCAATTCCATTGATTTCTTCTCTACAGTATGTCCTTCCTGTTTTCATTTTATTGCTTTTAGGTTCGTTCTTATATTTTTTTAAATCTTTAAAAAATATTTTTATTATCTGTAAGTAGTTGTACAAAAGAGTTGCCATTCAACAAAACAGTTTATTGTGAATACAATGTATCTTGATCAATGTCACCCCTTTCAACATTCTCACCCATCCCTCCAATATACCCCTTCCCTCACTTTTCTTAGTTTTGTAGAATATACATTCAATTTTAACAGCATTCTCACCCATGTCTCTTCATTTGTCTACCCACATTCCTTTGACCCCACCCGACCCCTTTCAAGTACCTGCTTCTTGTTATTTATTTTGTTATGATTCGACCTTTCTAAGGAATTATACTGTTTTAAGTTTTCCCCTAAATCTGCCTTATTTCAATTAATATATCTATACACATGTGCACAACACCCAAGGTATTGACTTATATATTTATAAACCAATTTTAGCTTTCATAGATGAGGGAAAACATGCAACCTCTGTTCTTGCAGTGGAAGCATAAGTTATACATTTGACTTTCCCACCTTTCAAATATACACATGCACTTATATTTCCTCTGCACACTGCTTTGGCTGTGTCTCAAAGTCATTGATACATTGTAATTCCACTTTTATTCAGTTCAATGTATTTGAAGACTTTCTTCAAGACTGCCTCTCTGACCCATGTACGACTCAGAAGCCTGTTTACTTTCTGAGTGTTTGGTGACTTTCCAGTGATGATTCTGTTACTGATTTCATTGTGGCCAGGAGGCACACTATGGTTTTAATTTGTATTTGCTGTGATATTTGCTTTGTGGCCCATAATATAGCTTTACCATGGAATATGTTTTGCAGACACTCGAAAGAATGTATCATTTGCTGTTCTTGGGTAGAGTGTCTTCATTTTTCCAATTTCTTCTTTCCTAATTTTTCATTTCTCTAATTTCTTATTTAAGCTTTTTTTTAGAATTTCACTTTGATTTGGTGTTTTTGAGTAGATTTCCTTGTACAGTTTAGTTTAGAAGTTGCTGTAGATGTTGTGTTATATATACATAGCTTATTAAAATCTACTGGTGTCATCATTACACCAGCTCAAATTACGTGTACAAATCTTACCTCACCTGTTCACAATCATCTCAACTATTAGTCTGCATAAGTTTAGAACCAGATTTACACCACACATTATTAAAATTTTGCTTCAGCACTGAGCACAATTTAGGTAATTCAAGAGGAGAAGGAAGATCTATTGAATTTACTCCTAGTTTTACTTCCTGAGGTTTTCTACCTCCTGTTCCAAGTCTTCTGGAGGAAAAATTCTCTTATGTTTAGAGAACTTCTTTTTTCCCCATACTTATAAGGTAGCTTGACTAGCTACAGATTCTCTTACTTTTTTTAATTTGAGCAAATTTTGTGTTTCTTCCTGTTTTTGAGACATTTGCACCGAATATGTGCTTTGGGGTCGATAGATCTTTCTTTCTGGACAAAAAAAACGTTCCATTTCCAAGCTGGGCACTGGTGGCTCATACCTGTAATCCTAGCTACAGAGGAGGCTAAGATCTAAGGATAGTGGCTTGAAGCCAGCCAGGGCAAGAAAGTCTACGAGAACAAAAAGCTGGATATGAAGCTATGGCTCAAGTGGTAGAGTATTAGCCTTGAGCACAAAAACTCAAGGACAGCACCCAAGTCCTGAGTTCAAGCCCCAGGACAGGTGTATCTGTGTGTGCGCGTGTGTGTATGTCTGTGTGCACGCGCATACACACGCCCCAACACACAGATTCCATTTCCTCTGGTTTCTATGATTTCTAACAAGAAGTCCACTTGAATTTGAATTGTTTTTGCTCTGAAGATGTTGTTTTTCTCTTGTTCTTAATGCCTTTCTCCTGTCTTTGGTTTTTAGAAATTTTACTATGCTTGGTCTTGGGAATGTATTTCCTTGGGTTTATTCTGTTTGAGGTTTATGACAAATTTGGAATTTTTTTAAGCCAGTATTCCTTCAAATACTCTTTCTTTGACCCTGCTATTTTTTCAGGATTCTGGTGACACTGATGTTAAGTCTTTCATTACATTGTTATAGTCCCACAGGTTCACAAGCTCTGATTGCATATTTTCGACTTCTTTGCTTGCTTTTCACATTGCATGTTTCTGTTCTTTCTTATGGCTCACTGAGCTCCTCTTGCCCCTCCCCTCTGCTGTTGAACTTCATTGGGACTTTTATTTCTGTTGTGATTTTTTTTCTAAATCTTCCACTTGGTTCTTTTTTACGTCTTCTATTCCTTTGCCGAGACTTTCTACTTTTCCATTTGTTTCAAGTAATTTTATAATTGATTATACATTTTTATGAATGCTGCCTTAAATATTTCTGTATAACATGTTATACTATATGTTAATCTATTACACTCGATTATATTATTACTATTCATAATACACCTTGCAATATATAAATATATGGTGCACATATTTATATATTGTATAATAAATATTTATATTTATTTTATCCTTTTGTTTGTACTGGGGCTTAACCTCAGAGCCTCTCACTTGCTCAACTTTTTTGCTCATAGCTGGTGCTCAACTCCTTGAGCCACGCTTCCAATTTGGTATTTTGTTGCTTATTTTGGAGATCGAGTTTCAAAGACTTTCTGCACAGTCTGGCCTCAAACTACAATTCAGATATTAGCCTCCTTAGTAGCTAGGATTATAAGCATGAGCCACAGGCACCCAGCCTGCCTTAGAAATCTTAAATAATTCTAACATTTCTGCCATCTGAATCTCATGTTTGTGTTTTCTTTTCTCATTAGATTTCACAACTTCCAGGGTTTGTTTGTTTTTGTTGTTATTATTTTGCCATGACAAACTGTTTGTTGAAATGCTCATGTTTTGTATGTCATGTCACAGAGCTCGTGATTACATGAAGCCTTTCTTTGCTGACTCCCCCGATACTGTCTTTTCCTGATACAGGAAACGATGGGTGGGTACTCCCTGCTTCGTTAGTGCCAGGTGAGAGAACTACATCCCCACTTCGCCCTCACTGACACCTTCCTGAGGGGCTTTGATTACAGCAGGGGAGGCTGGGAGGTCTTTGGCTTCCTATGTGAGGAGTCACTTTCCATGGAGCAGGTGTCTTGTTACCCCTGGCCAGTGATACAAGCCTGCCTCTCTCCCTTTAGGCCTTGGCTGGCACCGCCCACTTCACCAGTACTGGATAGTGAACGTTTAGTGTCCTCTATCACCGTGAAAGGGCCGAGCTAGGATGAAGTCCCACAGTCCACAGCTGTCTCTGGTAGCCATCCTGGTGGTGATCACTGGGCAGCACCATTGTAGATTGATGGGGGAAACCTGAAATCTTCAAACTGTGTGGGAAGAACCGGTTTGTTATGTGGTGTTTGGCTGGGATAGAGTTGTTATTCTCAAGTTTCTGCCTTGCCAGGTCACTCTGTGCTAGGTTCTTTAGGGTAGATAGCTTTGTTGGGCAGGATACTCATACTGGGGGGCTAGCAGATATCATCTATCACTAGAAGTCATGACAGATGGACACTGAGAGACGGGACCTGTGGAGAGACACACTCAGGTCCACGAAGTCACCCACCCACACACAGAGGCGCACAGACACACATATACGATGGATATATACACATGCATTCACACTCAGAGTACAGATACACATGTATATCACATAGATTGACACATACCAATGTGCACAACCACATAGACAACAGAAGCACACACATACACACACACACCCAGCAGTTCCATCCCCACTCCCGGGTACAGAGCAGGCAGAGTATGCACTTGGGCACACACAGGCATGCAGTAAGACAGGCTCACAAGTACACACCCGTGCACGGGGCCATGCACACACATACGTGGCATACGGACCAATCCTGCCTCCCCCCATTTCAGGGAGGCTCAGCAGGGTGCAGACTTCACATCTGACTTTCCTTGTGTTCGTTAGATGCTTGGTGTAATTAAATGTTACATTGCATAAGGCAACGTGGGCCTAGAGTAGGCAGAGGCACTGTGGTGAGCTGGGCTGAGGATAGATGTCCCTCACTCTCCTGTCCCCAGACCCCAGCCACTTCCTTTGGTGTGGACTCTGGAGCAGCACCGCAAGGGAGGATGTTTGGACACAGGGTCACTGAGAATGCTAAAAAGTCCTTAGTGCTGTTCCCTCTCCCAGGAGTGACTTCCTGCCTGGCATGGGGCATCATGCAGGGCAGAGTGACCCATGCTTGTGTCACACCTGTGTGTCCAGCAGCCATGAAGGCTCTACTTCTCCACCTTCCTTGTTCTCCTGGGGCCCCTTCATCAGCTTGCTACAGGGATCCCAGAGCCCGAAAACACACAACTCATAACCTGGCCAGGCCCCTTGGTGCCCAGTGATGTCACCCTGGCCAGGTCCTTTCTGCTGTGAATTTTGAAATGAATGCCAGTCCCTAACACATGCCAGCTGGACACTGAGTGAGGGTGGACTGAGGAGAAGCCACCAGGGAGGTGATGTAGCTTCTGCTTGCTGCACTCGGCCTGCCCTGAGGGGACAGTGGCAGGGAAAGAATGCTGAACTCCAAACCTCACCTGAAGTCAGCTCCTGGGCACACTCCACCCTCCATATGTGTGCCCTCAAGCACAGGTGTGAGGTAGAGCCAAAGCACAAAGTATATCTGTTCTCAGAGTCTCATGTGCAAACCTGAAGGGGGTCAAACAGGTCACATGTGCCCAGAGACAGACTAGACACACCATTGTGCACACATGTGGTGCATGACACATGTATTACCCCAGCTTCCCCTTGCTTCACAAAGACATGACAACATTTTCCCCATCCCACCCAATCATGTTTTTCTCACATCACCTTTGTTTTATGAGAGAATCAGAAAAGCTAACCATGTGTCTGCCCAAAGCCATATGGTTCCCATGTGGCCAAGGCTGGTGGACTCCCAGGACAGAGACACCTGCAGTTTCTCCAGAGGAGACTTTCTGGCCTCTTCCAGCCTCTCCTGGCCTCTCTGGCCTCTCCTGGCCTCTCCTGGCCTCTCCAGCCCTCTTGAGCCCTCTCCTTGCTTCTCCTGGCTCTCTCTTCCTCTCCTGGCTCTCTCTGTATCTCCTGGCCTCATTCTTCCTCTCCTAACCTCTCCTGACTTCTTTGACCACCCCTGGCCTCTCTCAGCTCCCCCCAGCCTCTCTGGGTCTCTCTGGGCTTCACTTGCCTCCCAGGCCTCTTCCACACCTGCAGAGGCTGAGCTTGCAGGGTGATTGCAGATGGAATGTTTTTAGAGGAAATCTCGACTTTTGCAGGATGTGTTAAGCACGGAGCAGCGTGACTGCCTCCCACACCCCAGGACCCCAAGCTATGCAAAGCCAGCTTGTGAATATTCAGGACCCCGCAGATGCTCCCTTCTTCCCTGTTTCTTTCCCAACTCCTGTTTTGTGCTGGATCCTAAGTGAAATTGATCTTTTCGTTCTTTTTTTTTTTTCTAAAAAGAAATCTGTCTTTTGTTTCACTGCTCTCCGGGGGCCTCTCTGAAGAGGAGGCCTCTCGCCCAGTTTGAGGGGCATGCCTGAGAACCAATCGCTGCCTGGCACAGTTCCCGAGGCACTGGGCTTGGGCGCGATGCCATGTGAGCAGATGGCCAGGATCGCTGGCAACCCAGAGACCCTGCAGGAGAGTCACGTATGGGTGTTTACAGCCACCTGGGCCTGCCGCGAGCATCAACATGGCAGGCTGAGCGGCACCCGGTCAGTGCCTGCTCCTAGGAGAAGGAGCCGCTTCTCTTCCCCCGGAGAGCCCACCCACCCCAGCACCCAGCGCCCAGAGCACAGCACCCGGCATGGTGTCACTTGCAAGGAAAGGAGAGGCTGAGCCATGGCCTCTTCCTGTCTCTTCAGCACCCTCCACCCTGCAACTCTCTCTGTGCTGATCCTGAAGACAGCCCTGCACTCGTTCACTAATTCCCTAGGAAACTAGATCCAAGCACCTACTGTGTGCTCAAAACCTGGCAGGCAAGATCAGACCCTCCTGGTCTCTTTCTTCCAGAGCCTCATCACCTGGTGCGTGTGGTGTGCATGATGGGACGAAGGGCTGTCCTGGTCACCTCTGAGCTCCACAGGGGTGCACACAGTAGGTGCTTCAGCAATACTATGAGGAGACTTAGGATGCTAGTGGGGTCCTACTCTCTCTCTTCCTCCTACCCTTTGCTTTGGCCTTTGCCTTACTTCTAGTTACATTGAAGACCCCCATGGGAGGGAGCTGTGCATACTCTTTGCTTCTGCAAACCACTGCCCATTGAGTGGCTGTTTGTCCTATCAGTCATATGGCTTATGTGAACCTGACGCTCCCTCGGGGCCACAAAACACATCTGCAACACAGTTCCAAGGGAAGCTTAAAGTCAGGCACTGGTGGCCATGCTCGTAGTGCTACTAACTCAGGAGATTGAGATCAGGAGGATAAAGGTTCAAGGCCAGCTTGGATAGGAAAGTTTGCTAGATTACCATCTCCAAAAGAAAAAAAAATGAAGCAAAAATAGGGCTGGAAGTATGGCTTAAGTAGTAGAATGACAGCCTCTCAGATGAGAGAGAAAGAAAGAGAGAGGATTAAGAATGAAGATCAGATGCCACTGCTCTGCTACCCATGGCTCCTTCAAGTCTTCACTCTAGTCTTCAGACCAGGGTCCAGTGCAATGCTGTGCATGTGTACTGCCTTTTCTCCTTTCGACTCCTTTCTACTCTGTGGTGTGCTACAGCCTATCCAGAAGCCGAGGCCAAGAAAACAACCACAATGCACCAGTTACTTTCTCATGGAGCTGACATCCTGAATGTATTATTCTACATCAGGAGGAACCAGAGCAATGAAAAGGAAATGCAAATCAAGATGATGAGGTGGAGGGGGGAAGGGAGGGCCTGCCCTCTGATATTTGACCCAGTGTGCAGCCAGCTGAGAGAAGAGCTCTCATGTGGCAAGAGCAGCGAGTGCAAAGGCCCTGTGGTGGGAATGCGGTGGCCATTGTGGACTTCACTTGATCAGGTATAATGTAGTGATAATCCAGTGTTAATTCCAATACTCTCTCTTTGCTCCATGTAACACTCACTAGAGAGGTAGCCAATCACAAGCATGATGATGAAAGCACCAGCCACTCAGTCCATGGCTGATATGTTGGGACGTAGGCAGGCAGGCTCTGTGGCAGGTGTGGCAGGTGTGGCAGGTGTGGCAGGCGTGTCTGCCAAAGCTCTATTTCAAGCCAAGCTCAATTCCTTGTCTTTCAAAATGTAAATTCTTCCACTTTCTTTTCTTTTCAGTTTTAATTTTTTACTGTTATCATAAAGGTGGGGTACAGAGGGGCTACAATTATGTAAGTCAGGCAATGAGTGCGTTTCTTTTTGAACAATGTCACCCCTTCCCTCGCTCTCTCCCAGTTTTTCCCTCCTGTGCCACCCACAGTTCATTTTCATTTTCAAGAGTGTCTAGTGAGTCCCACGGTTGCATGTATGTGCTCTTTGTCCATTTCACTGCCCCCTTTTACCTTCCCAAAGATGGATAAGCGAACAAACAAGACAAAAAGAAAACAAAAACAACAAACAAAAAATCCCCCCTTGTTTCCATTTCGTGTAGTTCATTTTGATAAATGCTATGTATGATCAGTGGCATATGGGCCTTGTCTTTGTGTTCCTCTCCTAAGAATGTCCACTTTTGGCCAATTTCATTATTTTTTTAAAAGTGGAATAATTCCCCCAAATTTTTGAATCATTTTTTTTTTAACTCTGGTACGGCATGGCCACGCCTGTCACCCACAGCTCAGAGACAGCCTGTGAGCTCCCCGCTGGCAGTGTTGAAGCAGCCTTCTGAAATCCCTTCCTGAGGGTGACTGGTTGGTCCCATTTCCTCAGAGGGGGCTTGAGCA
This sequence comes from Dipodomys ordii, assembly GCF_000151885.1. Classification (NCBI taxonomy): domain Eukaryota; kingdom Metazoa; phylum Chordata; class Mammalia; order Rodentia; family Heteromyidae; genus Dipodomys; species Dipodomys ordii. Next base: position 1,778,734 of record NW_012267322.1, on the reverse strand, counting down.
TACTTCTGGGCGGGGCCTGGCAAAATGAAAGGGCTCTTGGTTCTGATTTCAGGATTGCTCCAAGTATCCCCTCCAAGCAGCTTTCTCTCCCAAACCAGAGGCAGACAGAGGGCAGAGCAGGACCCTGTTCCCAGGACAGTGGAGCTGCTGCGTTGCTGCTTTCCTCTGGCCCTTGGAGGGGTCCGGCAGGCAGCTTGGTGCAGCTTTCCCTGCTCTGAATGGTTGGGGACACTGATGTTGAATGTGACCTGAGGACCCCCTCCTGGGCCCCACATCACCACCCAACTTGTTCTTGGCAAGGTCAGGCAGATGAGGTGGGAAGGTCCCGCCTCTCTCTCTCTCTCTCTGAGCAGCTTCATTAGGAATGATTTTCACATTGACACACTTGGGCCTCCCAGCGGCCCCAGCTCAAGCCCTCTGCCGAGAGCCCCCATTAATGCTAATGGAAGTCCCACCACTAAGACAGGGCGCCCTGCTGGAAAGAGGCCTCCGGGTGCCCACCCGCAAACATGACCTTTTCCTGTGTAAGAGACAAGATTTCAAAATCAATCCAGCCTGCCAGGCCTGCCCATCCCCGCCACATGGTATGCTCACAGAAGAGGCCATGAGCCCCCTCGACAGGGAGGGGTCAATACTGAGTCTCAGGGAGCCCGGCGGGCCAGGCCAGCACACCTGGTAGAGGGAGCAGTCTAGCCCCACAGATGGAGTTTCTCTGACAAAGCCACACAAACTCTTTTGGGATGACACTCAGTCCTTCTACACGGATCTGGAACTGTGTCCCTCCTTGGAGTCACCTGTAGTGGGCCCAGCCCTTCAATCTCATAGGTCTGGTGGATGCACTACAGTTCTGCCCCCTCACACAGGGAAACTAAGGACAAAGAGCATCAATCGACATACGCATCAAATATTGGGCAGGTGGAATTGTAGGGACTTGAACCCAGAAAGCCTGCTTTCGAGGCCCTTGTTTCTACCTGTGATATTAACCAGCCATCTCCCCTGTGCTCAGCAAATGCTGGAAGGCCTTACTCTGTGTCCGGCCTGTGAAAGTGAGTCATATCCAGTTTCATCTCACCAGAGTCATTCTTCTAGGGGAAGGGACCCCACAATAAGTGCAGGGTACCTAGAGAGAAAGAGACCTTGGATCCCTTTTCTTCTAACAAGGACCAAAGAGTGAGGTGCTCAGTGAGTGAGTGGCCATCAGTCATCATTACGTGACCAGTGGCCTAATCACTACTCCTGGGTCCAGATCCATCTCCCCAGTACTTCAGGCTCTGGAGTCCAGCTCAACTGGAGATCTCAGAACCCAGGACAGTATGGAAAATTCAGATGAGGGTCCTCATTACTGGAGCCTCATACTTGCTTCCCTTCAGCCCTGCTCAGTCTCCCTGTGCTTCTCTAGGCAGCCTCTGGGAGGATCTGGGACCTCTTGAGCCGCCTGTGGGCTGGACTCCAACAGTGACCTCATTGTGCGCCTCCCTCAGCAGCTACTCTTAGCGCCCCCTGCTGGGCCTCTTCCAAGATCTTTCATGAGTTTTCTGCTTTCCCCTTTCCTCCTGAACACATTGCAGCTGTCCCATTGAGCTGTGTCTGTGTATCCCTGGGTCTGCCCTGGAGTGTCCGCATGTGTCTCTGTGTCACTGTGTGGTTCAGTGTGTCCGGGAATGGGAACTTGTTCCTGAGTTCTTGCTTCCTTCGCTGACCCAAGCCCTGCTTATTTCACCCCAGGATTTGTGTTGTGAGTGGCAGCTGGGTCCCAGCATGCCATGGAGGAGATTCAGCTTTGTGTCTTTACAGCTCTGTCCATCAGTAAGCGTTTCCTGTTCTGTCACTATGGACTAGGTAGGAGAGTGGGCTACCTTCATTTACCTTGCTCATAGTGGGAGAAGGGCTTGATCCCTGACCCTCACAGCTAGCTCAAAACACCATTCAAATATGGCTAAAGTTAACATGGGGATCCTCTGACTCAACCTCTCATTTCTTTGTCCTAAATGGATTTACCCTGCAAGTCTATTTATCATGATTCTTGTAAAACCCATTGCTAGAATTATTGTTACTTTCATTCATATGAAATTGTACACACACACACACACACACACACACACGCACACACACACATTTGGAAGGAGTTTGGTTGTAGAGCTTGAACTCCAGGCTTGGGCTCTGTCCCTGAGTTCTCTTACTCAAGTCTAGTGCTCTACCACTTTGGGCCGCAGATCCACTTCCAGTTTTTCCCGTTTTTGAGAGATTAATTTGAGATAAGAGTCTCACAGGGACTTTTCTGCCTAGACTCACTTCAAACTGCAACCCTCAGATTGAAGCATCTTCAGTAGCTAGGATTATAGACAGGAGCCACTGGCAGCTGGCCTGATATATATATATATATATATATATATATATATATATATATATATATGTGTGTGTGTGTGTGTGTGTGTGTGTGTATACACACACACACACACATACACATATATATATTTCTCCAAATATTTCTTTATTGAGATTAAGGGACTACATAAAGTTCACAATACTGTGGCATAGTATACCTAAAGCCACAAACACATTTTAACCTTCACAGTGACAATCATCATGATCTTAATCTACAAAGCTTATGAACTCTACAAACTTTAACAATAAAACTATTTCTTCCAAGTTGGGTGATACATACACTTCTTTCCTTTTGCTTAGTATCAGCTGTTCCCTCTTTCTCTCTCGTTCCCTCCCTCCCATCACTGCCCTTGAGTTGCTTAGTTGACTTTCATCAATGTCCAGTGCAGCTGATGGGCCCCTCTGTTATATTTTTCATCTGCTTTCCACTGATTCTGTGCCTTCCTCCCAGCTTCCCTCAGATGTGCATATGCATACACCATATATGAGGGAAAGAATATAGAGTCATCTAAAAACTATAAGACAAATTAAGAAGCGTTTCTTTGTTTCCCTGTCTTTGGGGTTCTTTTCAGTCTGTATAGTATTTTATGCATATATGAAGAGGTGCTGGGTATTACAATTTGCTGTTATTCTTCTAAGACTGACCTCTTTTGGTTTCACTGGGTATGGGTATCTTGAGTCCTGTTTACTTTGTCATATCTTGTTGTGTTTTGAATCTAAGATCTTCATATCAGGGAGACCATGTGCTGTTTGTCTCTCTGATCTTAGCTTATCTTGCTCAATGATTTGTTCTAGTTCCATTCATTTCCCTGCAAATGCCATTATTTTATCCTTTCTAATGGCTGTGGAAAATTCCATTGTATATAGGTACCATAATTTTTGGATCCATTCATCTGTACCAGGACCTAATTATATTTTTGATTCATAAGAAATCTAAGTTCATCCAGATACGGGTGGCTTGTGCCTCTAATCCTACTAGGGAGGTTGCAATCTAAGGCTTGGGGTTTAAAGCCAGCCCTGGTGGGAAAGTTGGTGAGACTCTTACCTCCAATGAGAGTTAGAAGTAGAGCTCTGGTCAAATGGTATGGTCCTAGCCTTGACTGAAAAACAAAGGGGCAGCAACCAGGCCCTGTGTTTAAGCCCCAGTACGGGTGCAGGCAGACTCTCTCTCTCTCTCTCTCTCTCTCTCTCTCTCTCTCTCTCTCCTCCCACCCCTCCCTCTCTTTCACACACACACAAAATCCAAAGCTCACATGACTCAACATAATACTACAAAATACCTGCGATACTTGATCCAATTCCAGAGCTAGGTCATCTGGTGACATCTGTGTCACTTGACCTTCTCTTGGGGAAACAGAGGCTCTGGGAGCAGGGGGAATCCCTCAGGCTCTAAGGCAGTGACAGAGGGCAAAGATTCTGGTGTCTAGTCCTCGAGCCCCAATACTCCTTACCTGAACCCCTGACTGCCAAATCCTTTCTCTTTCTGAAAGCTGTCTCCAGAGTGCACAGCCAGCTCCTTTGTTAGGAGAACTTCATAAGAGCATCTCCACCTTGAGAGATAGAGACAGACCAGCTAGTGGTTCACCTATGATCAAGGCAGGGCTGAGGGAAGACCAAGTTCCTAGCTGAATGGACTGCCCAGTGATGGAGCCCAGGGAAGGAGAGGAACTGTCTATGGGGACCATGCCTGGGAAGGTCTCCATGGAGGTGACTCTTATACATTGTCTCTCTGCAAGGTCCCTCTCCCTCCCTGCCTTGCCTTTTCCAGTCATGTACTTCTGAGCCATAGTGATCTCCCTTTTGTCCAGGCAGGTGTAAACCATGGGGCTTACTGTTTTCTTGCAATTGAAACTCTAGGGCAAAGAGCCCACAGGTTGTATGTAGGGTGCTCTCCTCTTCCCTTGCTCCCCTTTCCAGTTAGTCTAGATTTTTTTTGGTTAGGATTTGAACTCAGACCTCACACTTGGTCAACTTGCTTGTTTGGCTCATAGATAATCCCTTGAGTCAGCTTGCTTTTTTGTTGATTGCTTTGGAAATTGATTCTTGCAGATTTTTCGGTGAGACTGAGATCTAGGAAAAGCAGCTAGAATTATAGAAATGAGCCACAGATACTCAGCTAGTCAAGGTCCTTTATGAAGAGAGAAATAGGATTTGGGGAACATTTATCTCCCTGGCTTTGGGGGTGGTTGGTGCTGTGGAGCACATCATGGGTGGATGTTTGACCTGAGGACCAGATCAGGAGGGGCTGAGGCAAGACCTCAGGGGAACAGCTACTGATCTAGATGCCTCTCGTATCCCAGGACTAGAGATCTTAGTGAGGAGGAAGGGAATGAGGGGCCAAAGACCACGGAAGCCACCAGTGTGGTGGGTGCTCTGGGGGCCTGGCTGCTGAAGCCTTATTCCTATAGCCCATGCAAACCCTTAGTGACCCCATAAGGTATGTTGAAGCATAATCCCCCATTTGAACAGGGAATAGAGTTTCAGTGACCCACCTGAAAGGCACTTAGCTATTTCTAGATGGCAGGCTGACTCTGGACCTGTGCCTCCAAACTTACAATGGCCCAGGGCTCACCCTGCAGTGCTCTGTATGCTGATAGGAAGGAGTACTCAAGGGACCCCAGAAAGACATTCCTCAGAGGGTCTCACAAGCACAGCATCTGTGTTTGCCACTCTTGGGACTTGGTGAATGCTGATCTCTTCCTCTCCCTCATCTTTCCCCCTGCCTGAATCTCTCAGGTTTGTCCATGTCCCCCTTTCTACCCCCCTCTCAGTCTCTCCTTTTCTCTTTCCTTCCCTCTCTGATTTTCTCTCTCAATTCCTCTCTGTTTCTCATTTCTGTCCAGCATTGTCTCCATCTCCTACCCTAGTTCTTACAATGAGAATTGTCTCAGTCTTCTCCTAGGCTAGGCAAGTCTGGAGTGTAATGACAGACCTGCCCTGTGTGACCCTCATATAGTCCCCTACTGCAGGAGGACCAGGTCTGCACCCACTCTGCCAGGCTGGGACATCTGAAATCAGAGGGAGTGGAAGTGCTGTATATTTCTCACTGACCTAGGGGGACCTGATGAGAGCCTATGTGGGCCTTGCAGGGCGGGCCCTTACTCCTCTGTACAAGGAGCCAAGATTTCCCCCCAAATTGGGGTATCCAGCCATAATCTCCAGGCTCTGTCCTGTCACTGAACCTGACTGTCCCACAGTTTGCCCCATACAGGTGGCCTCAGCCCTGCCTCCTATTCTGTGTCTCTTGAGCTTCCTGGCCACTAGATAGAGTAGGTGCTTTTGGCTCATAGAGGGGCCACATAAGCCCCTCAGTGAATGCAAGGCTTAGCAAAGGGGTGAGTGTCTAGCCACCCCTCCAGCCAGAAGCAATGTAGAAGATTCCTTAAGCCTGAGGGACTAGTGGCTGGTGCCTGCACTCTCCCACCCACACCTTGACTCTCTCCTTTTCACTATGTGACATGGTAACATTAGTAGTAGTAGTATTAATTACTTTGGTGTCAGTACTGGGGATTGAACTCAAGGCCTCACCCTCTAATGTGCTCAAAGCTGGTATTATATTCCTCAGCCACAACTTCACTTTCACCTTTTTTTTTTTCTGGAGTTAAAAGTCTCTTTGACTTTTCTGCCTAGGCTGGCTTTTAACTGTGATCCTCAGATCTCAGCCTTCTGAGTAGCTAGGATTACAGAATGAGTCACTGGCACCCAGTGACATTATTTTAAAGAAATATTCTTCAATAAATTCACTCAGAATAGTGGCCCTTTGTTAGGCTTGTGCCAGGGGCTTGTATTGTCTTCTTGTAGCTCCCCAGTCTCAGGCTAAGGAAGCCTCACCTGAAGCATCTTTCTTAGGGGCCCGATGTTGGGGCTGACAGTAAAGATGTCCTGCCAGACCAGGCCTTTGTCACCTGAGGGAAGCACTAACTTCCTGTGGGGGAGGGACAGAAAAGCCCTCCCCCTATCTCCGTGTGCAAGGCTGGGAAAGCACTGAATCCCTGACATTCTCTGTGCCATGAAAAGATCCCAAGTTTCCTGACTTTAAAGGGAAAGAATGAGTTTCAAGTTGGAAAACTTAATGGGTGTCTGTGGTCTCCTTGCTGTCCTCCAGCCTCACAGCCCTGGCGGGTGGGAGGTGACATGAAAGGTGCCCACAGGGACAGAGGAGCAGCTTGCCCAGCCTGGCTGGGGACTGCTCCCGCCCTCACCCACGTTAGAAGCCCCCTTGGAAGCCCCCAGGTAAAACCCCCACTTCCTTTATCCCAATCCTCTTTTTTGAGGTTTGGCTGCATTTTTGATCTTAACAAGTTTTTTTTTTTTTTTTGTCATCTTTGCCAGGGCTTTTACAATGCGATTTCCTTTTATTTTAAAAACGGTGCCTTTCAAGCCTCATCTCATCTATGATTGTTTCATGTTTGCAGGTTTCTAGAAGGTTTGCTGCTGGTCCCTGGGTGGGCAACTTCCCACCTGCTCCTTGCTCTGCACATCTGCTTGGAAGAGCAATGGCATCAGGTTCAGCTCCTTCAGTCTATTCAGCACCCCAATTCCCTCAGCCCCCCACTCTCCACCCCACAGGAGACCTTGGGGTGGGAGGTAGGCTACTGAGCTGAATGACTCAAGGCAGGCACTCACACACTTTTGTTAAGATTTTTTGGGGGGCTCATGTTTTCTAGGCTGGTCCTCTAGCATTTGAGCCACACTCCCAGGCTGGCTTTCTGCTGCTTATTTTGGAGATGCAATCTAGCAGACTTTTCTTCCTAGGCTGGCCTTGAACCACCATCCTTTGGATCTCAGCCACCTGACTAGCTAGGGTTAAGGTGAGGTGTGAACCACCAGGGCCTGGCTCAGGTATTTGAAGCCTCAATTGCCCCATCTGTAAGTGGGGATAGTTACAGTGCTATTGTAACCATAATAAGTAATTAATAAGCACTTCCTAGTGGGATAACTATAAGTAATAATTCTATAAGATGACACCAGGAAAGTGCCTGACATGTGCCCCAATCGACCCCTACAGGGGTAGTCCTGGGTCTCGCTGTGAGCAGGCCCTCTTCTCCAGCTAGCTTCCTTCCACCTTCGCCCGCCTGCTACTTGCCAAGCACCTGATAGCACAACTTACTGGCACCTTTACTGATCTCAATTCCTTTTGTGGAACTCCAAACTGCTTCCTAATGTTAAAAAAACTCTTCTATATTTCCAGGACTTCCTTTACCTCCCTCAGCCCAAATAAGAACTAGCCACTTCTTTCTAGTGCCCAGACAATTAACTTTGGGTTTTATCCTGCTTAGTGATGCAGCATGTGCTAGCTGAGTCTGGCCTTGGAATCCAAGACTTAGATTTGAATGCATATGTTTGGTGGGTTGGCATCCCCAATTCCTTCTGTGTAACCATGAGCATGCTCTGTAATCCCTCAGCCTCAGTTTCCTCATCTGTGGAGGAAGATAATGACATATTCCACAGTGTAAACTCCACAAAAGAAAGAGGGGGCCAGTCTATCTCTTTTAATTACCTACATTTCATTATGAAGGTATTATAGTAGCTCAGAAAATGATGGTCATTGTTCAGTGACAACTGAATTGAGAGGGAGGGAGGGAGAGAGAAAGAGAGAGAGAGAGAGAGAGAGAGAGAGAGAGAGAGAGTGTTGGTACTGGAGCTTGCACTTAGGACCTGAGCATTGTCCCTTACTTTTTCACTAAAGGCTGGCACTCTACATTTTAGCAATGACTTCACTTCAGGCTTTTTGGTGGTTAATTGGAGATGAGGCTCATGGGCTTTCCTTTCTGGGCTGGCTTTGAACCATGATCCTCAGATTTCAGCCTCCTGAGTAATTCAAATATAAGCCATTGGCACCCAGCTGGAGTTTAGAGAAACTGGAGATATAGTGTGCTCAAAAAATGGTAACCCTCTTCACTTCATGTTGTGTTGCTGAGGAACATGTACAGTCATTTATCAACAGATGCAAAGATTGAATGCTACTGTTGGCAAAGCATGGCAATGCAGATCCTCAAAGAAGTAAAGGGCATCTCTCCTGGCATGGCTCTGCAGATATCCTCTGTGATATGGCAGTGAAGGGCCTGGTTTGAAGTTCAGAGGCCATGTAAATGTCGTATCTCCATTTATTATGTAGGATGCAGCCCACAGAACTGCACATACTAGAGGGTTATTCACAGTCCCTAAATTACCACTGAATCACAATGACCCTTAGATGGCCATCTGTTGAGAGGTGCCCCATGTTTGGCTGTCCCTTGAATGAGCCAGTCCCCAGCACCCTGAAGCTAGCTTCTGTTTCATTCTTTTCAGAATGAAAGCCTTGGGGGGAGCTAATGCCCCAGAGAAGCCAGTGTACATGTGACTGGTCCATCTGCTGGCCTTGCTGCTGCCTCCTCTTCTATTTTGCATCTTGGCATCTCATCATTTCTCTGGAACTAGAACATAAGGTTTGTATCATTTTGGTGTCCCTGAAGTGAGGATTTTCAGATATTTCTTTTAACCATCAGCTTAAGCCCCTCAAGACCCTACAATACCATCTGGGCTTCGTGGGAGTACCTCAGGCCAGGTGACCAGAAGGCCTCCTCCCTGTACTGCTCTGCTTCCATCTCTAGGCTCTTGTCTACCCTACCCATAGAACTGCAGCTCTCTCCTTCTCATTATGCAGATTTATAGTGGTTATCTCCACTTTCCTTTATTGGATCACACGTATTCTGTTTGCTTATCTTTCTTGAAGACACATTCTCCTGCATTTGCAGCTAACAGGTGGGATGAATACTACCTCTTGCCTCAGGGGTGGAACATATGACCAAGATCTGACCAATCAGAGTATTAAGTCCCTCTGATATGATTGGTTCATGAATGTACAACTGGTCAAAGAGAAGCCAATCAGGTCCAAGCACTAAGAATCTAAGGACTTTTGCTCTGTGACTAGAAAATAGGCCTTCACAGCCACTGGCCTTGGTGTAGGAAAGATAGAGGCTGGTTGTTGTCAGACTTTTTTGTAGATATCCTGTCTGTGACATATGAGGAGGATGAAAGAAAAGAATTTTTTTTTTTTTTGCTCAACTAGCCATATTGTGGCAGTCCTATTCACTCTCTGATTTTTCAGTTATACAAACCATATATTCTGCATAGGTATGACTATGAATATGAAGATACACACATTTGCCATCTTCTCTTTCCTTTTCTTGTTTGTTTAGGTATTGGGACTTGAGCTCAGGGTGTCGCATTCTCACTTGGCTTTTCTGCTCAAGGATGACTCTACCACAATGGAGCCAAACTCCATTTCTACTTTTTATTGGTAAACTGGAGATAAAAGTTGCACAGATTTGTCCACTGACCTGGCTTCAAACAATGATTCTTAGATTTCAGTCTCCTGAGAGGCTAGGATTACAGTCATGAGCCACTGGCATTTGGATTGTCTTTTTTTTCCTCAAGCTTCATGAAACTATTCTCTTGCACTAAATACTTAACCATTTGCTGGACTGTCTGGTGCATCTGAGTTTCAAGGTTCTAGAAACAAGATAAGTACAAAAGCCTCAAGGCTCTTCATAATAGACTCTAAATTCAAGTCCATCCTTTGGCTTTGACTGTTAGGTAGAAGGGACTTGTCTCCTTGTTGAGCTGAGTTATTGAAGAGCCAGGAATCTTCCCTTGGGTTCCACAAGTTTGAGATACCTCCTTGGGTTTCATAGTGGTTTACCTCTCTCCTCTCTCCCTTTCCCTCTCTCCCTGTTTGTCTCTCTCCCCCCTCTCTCTCTGTCTGTCTGTCTCTCTCTCCCCCTCTCAGATTTACCTTCCTAATTAGGTTTTGCTTGGGCAAATATATTAGGATTAGTTTGTAATCCTTGAGCTCACAGAAAGTAAGGGTAGGATGGCCTCAGGAGGTGTTTGTTGTGGAAAACTCACACTGCCTGGGGTACACATGGATAGTGATATGTGCTTGCACAATGAGTTTCAGACAAGTCACCTGCTCATTATTTAACTCAGTTACAGGTTATTAATTATGTGCTAGGTGTTGGGAGTATAGAATTAAGGAAGACAAGAGATCTATCTCCATGGCCTCTAGTAAAGGGAAGAGAGAATAGGAGGAAAAAGTTTAGTGGTTTCAGGTGCCCAGGCTTCTGGGCTGCTTCCTGGTGCTGAGGCTCCATCTTCATGTTCTTCAGCCTGGCAAGTGTGAGAAGCTTGCTGTAATTTGGATCATAAATACCTCCAAAGGCCTGAGTACTGAAGGCTTAGTCTCCAGCCCACAGTGCTATCAAGAGGCTATGGAGCCTTCAGGAGGTGGAGCCTGATGGAAGGAAGTTAGGTCATTGGGGTGTGACCTTGAGAAGGATAATAGGAATTCATTTTCTTCCTGTCTTTCTCTTTGCTTTTCTAGTGCTATGAAGTGAATGGGCTTTCTGTACTCTGCTACCAAAGACCCAAAGCAACATAGCCAAGAGACCATGGATGGAAACATCTGAAACTGTGAGCCAGAATAAAACCTATTCTTCTTACAAGTTGGTCATTTCAGCTACTTGTCAAGGTACTAGAAAGTTGATTAACACAGCTTTTTAATTACAGAAAGGGGATATACTCACCCTTAGTCTCTGTTTGGCCTCTTCTGGGTCCATTCCCTGAGTTTACACCTCATGATCAGTTGTGCCTATGGCAGCCCACCCTTCCAGAGCCCATGTCCTCCCCCCAACCCCTCGGCCCCATCACCTGGACGTGGAACAGCTGATTCTCCATTTGGACTTCCCTTCTCCTTGTGGTGAAGGGCCTTGGGGGCCCTTCTGGCCAGGGACAGGAAAAGGATATCTATCAGGTCTCCTTTCTGAAGGCTCTTCAGTTCAGGAGAACTTGGGGTTGGAGACGTGTGAGGTGGGGAGCATGGGAGATATTGGGGTGGCCTTGGTCAGGTCTCAAAAGGTATGGCCACATTCTTCCCCTAACCATGGCTACCTACTCAAACTGACACTTGGTCACCCAAGTAAAGGCCCTTGCTGTATGATAGAGACCTGGCCCTGTGGAGAGAGTGGGTGCTCTTCAGCAGATAGGCCCCCCCCGAAGCTTGTGACGTGCTCTTCTTAAAGCTCTGAGCAGGTTTTCAGCTGCAAGCCATGTTCCAGGAAACAGGTGCCTGGAGGGTGGGAGCAGATAGGTCCCTCCCTGAGCGTGAATGAGGGTAGAGGATGGGCTCTCCTCTAAGATGGATGTCACCATCACTGCCTGGGGACTGGAGCCTTCTCAGCTACTAGACCTGGGGCTGCTACAGTGCTTGGTGATGGGAGGATACAGGACAGCGAAGGGCACCTACACTTTAGCAGGATATCCACCCTCCATCTTACCTGTAATCACACATGGCCACTACAGGGCCCATGGCTCCCAGGAAGGTCATCCTCCCTGAAATAAGAGCGCAACCTCCTCTCATTGAGCAAAGTCTGCCTCTGTCAGTAAATTTAAATGATGAGTTAAATGGGGTTTAGATGGTATCACAAGAGCTGCCAGCCCATTAGCTGTAGCTGAGCTGCAGGGTGATTCCTACCTCCCACTCAGTGTCCCCCTCCCCCAGGCATGGCACTGCAGAAGCCTCAGTCTTGGCAAGGAGCAGGAGTGGGCAGTGGTTATGATAGGGTGGGAGAAAGGGACTATTGCAGACATTTCTGCCTTCTTCCTTGTCCTGGATCTGCAGCCCAGAGTCTATTATGTCACCCAGCAGAGCTAGGAAGCAACGGATTGATACCAGCTTCTCTCATTGGATCCGGGGAAACTGAGGTGGGAAGGGGTTGTGTTCTGTCTTCCCTTCTGCCACAGTGGGCGGAGGGCACTGGCATCGCTTGGGAAGCTTTAGACCACAGGAAGCAGATGGACCCTGCTGGCTGCTGTCATTGCTGGCAATGATACCTCTGGGCATAGGTATCTCTGATAGGCCTCCGGGTGATTTCAAGGTGCACCAGGATGGAAGTGACTTTGGCCTGTATCAATGACGCTGTTGATGTGAACTGCATCTACCAAGACTGGACAGCCTAAGCTAAAGGGGTATCAACAGGAATGATGTATTTACATGGCTCTTGCAATGACTCAATATTGTGAGACTCTGAGTCACTGCCTCTAAATGTCCCCCTGTTATTTTGGGATGTCACAAAACATATTTGTTAGTTAGTTTACCAAATGGTACACTGAAGACTCTATTCTGCCTGGTCACTCTTCAAATAGAACTGCTACTGAAGCTGCTGGAGGCACCCTGCCCCTGCCTCCGGAGGCTGGTCATCAGCTCTCAGCACCTCCATGGATTGTGCATCTGCTTTAGGCACCACAGCATCTGCTGAACACATTGGGACCTCCGGGTAGGGCTACGTCAGTGGCATCCCTTCTGCTGATCTTGAAGCTGCCTGAGAGTGAACACTGCCCCAAGTGTAGGTGGGTGGACACTCTCAAGCTGCCAACATCTCCCCACAATTTGGGGGCCTTCCCTGCTCTAAGTGACAGTAGGGAAAACTCTAGACTCTCATCTCTGCTGCTGTGTGTTTCATGGTCCCCGACACCCAACAGTTCTTGCTTATTCCAAGGATCTGGAACATGAATGTAGAAGGTGTGGTCAGGAAGGAAATCTACATGCCAGAATGGAGAATCCCCCATCCTCTCCACCACAGGCACAGACCTCTGTGGGAAGCTAGGCTGCTCTGCCTGGCTCTTCCTTTAGAAGGCATTCTACTCCTAAACATCAGGCTATTGGAACACTGGTGGCCCTGGCTCTCCCTCTGGTCCTTAACATCCAGTTACATCCTGTTTCCTTTGGGAAACAGAATTCCTACTCAAGCCCCCAGGGTCTTGTCTGCCGAATTTCACCTTTGGGAAGTGTATCCCCATATTCTAGGTTGGTGGACAGTTTGTAGTTGAGATTAAGCTGTAGGAATTCAGCTTTCATTGCTATCTGTTTCTAACTCACCTTCTGCAGGCCCTTGACCTCTCTCTACCCTTTACCCCTGGGCAGCCATTAAGGCTCCTGGGTCTAGAGATCCAAGGGGGAATGCTTCTCAGCCTGATTTCCCCTCCTCTTCATCTCATTGGTTAGTATAAGGTCACATGCTCCACTGTAAGCCAATCATTGATTGTCATGTGACAACTGTGATTGGCTGAGATCTATGGGTGCCCATCCTTTGAGGCTGGGGAGATGCTGGCCATCGCCCATGTACCAGGCTCTGGTGAGGAGCAATACTACTCTTGAAATTCCCCTTCCTGTGTTGGCATACTGACATTAATTTCCAGAAGCTAAATTACTACCAGTTCAGGGGCCTCAACCAACAGAAACTTCTTTTGTCACTATCGACCCTTTGGGAACAATCAGTCCCTGCATTCCTAGCTTCTTTGCTTGCAGGTATCACCTAGCTTGCAGCCCAATCACTCCAGTCTCTGCTGCTGTGGTCCCATTGCCTCCTCTTTTCTTGGTGTCTTTTCTTTGTGTCTCTTATAAGGACACTTTTCTTTGGATCAAGGGCCCCTCTGGAAAATCCAGAGTGATTGTTCATTTCCAGATCCTTAACTCTATTCCATCAGCAGAGACCTATTCATGCTGTCTAAGTGTATGGATTATCTCTCTGACTATTAAAGAATTAAAAGGCAGGAAAAATGTTTACAGTAAACAGCACACATTTATTTGAAAGTGAAAGGAAACCATGGAAGGAAGTATGGAGTCTCTCCATCTGGAGAGGGACCCAAAAAGGAGCCCAAAGGAGTAATCTCAGAGGGTTGTTGTTTTTTTAATCGTATGGCCTCCTCCCATATCTCATCCTTGGGCTTTGTGCTGATTGCTGCATGGTTTGTGTATGTACTGCCCTGGCTCTTTTTGTGGTTTGAGTAAGCACCCAGGACATTATGGGAAGAACAAATGTTTGGTGGAAACACACAGAATTATGGGAAGAAGCACTTGAGCAGCAACTCAAGGCATACCATGAGAGGCCACATATTATTTACCCCATGTTAGGTCCACCACTTTTTAACTCCTAGCTACCTGATAGTTCCCCAGTTCCCCTTTCTTTCCCTCATTCCTTTCCAGAGCAGGCCATGTCCATAATTTTCCAGAGTTAGGACACAGACATTTCTTTGTCAGGGCCACCATTCAACCCGCATCAATGTTCTTTAGCTCTGACAGCAGCAGAGACAATGGTGATGCTCAGACTTGTCTTGGTTGTCAAACAACAAAACTCTGAGTATCAAACAAAGAGGACCACATAAGATGTTGACCCGAGACGCTACCCACTTTGGCAGCGCAAGGCCTGCTTGGAGGATGGAGAAAAAGTTGAATCTGCTTTGGGGCTTACCTCTAACCTTCTCTGTAGTTCATTTTCCCCCACTGTCCCATTTGGTCTCTTGACTACCTGAATTTTTCTGTGATTTCAGAATTCTCTCATTGTACCCTGCCCGACATCTGAGAGCAGCGAGCGGCCTGCCTGGCATTGAAAAGGAAAAAGTTTCTGGAAGACCCACCTGGGGCTAGAAGCCTTGAAGTTGCTGTGGGTCTGGGGCTTGTGAAGGGAAGCTGAGATTGGGGAGGGCTGGATGGAGGCAGGGGATGTATCCTAAAGGCCAGAGATGGTGTCACGAGAGATCCAAGCACCGCGGTCTGGGGTGGGATGGTGCATGTGTGTAAGGACCTGGGAGTTACCACCTGGAGCACTTGGAGTCCTGCAGGGCCCCAACTGGAAGCCCCCATTATTGCCTTTGCTAAGCCCCCAGGCCTGAAAGCTAGAGGCCCAGGGAGAATGAAACAGTCTGGGCAAAAAGGCTCCAAGGCAGTTCAAAGACAGAGAGAGACTGAGGGTGAAGTTTTCAAGCTACATCCAAGGGGAGGGCTTTTCATCTACCAGCCTTTGAATTGGGAATCAAGGCGGGCAAAGTTACTACCAGGTTAAAGTTTAAATGGCACAGAAAGGGGAGACGGAAAGATGAAAGTCCCGTCCGTCTGGCCAGGGGAACAAAGCCGGAGTCCAGCCTGGGCACCTGGCCGCAGAGGCACCGAGTTACAGCAGTCCCAGGCAGGAGGGGCTGCCACTCGGCCATTGTTCAGCTGAGGAACCAAAGTAATTGAAAGGAAAGGTGAGCCAAGGAGAGGCAGCCATCATGTGTGACTGCCTGGATTGTTAGAAAATAATTTAAAGGGAACAGGCCCATCAAGCGGCTCCTCTTATGGAAATGCCATCATTGAAAAGAAAGGAAGGGGAAGGTGGGGAAGCCTTTTCATTCTTTGAAAGAGTTTTTTTTCCCCTCACCAAGTATAGACCAGAATATCATTTGAAGGCTTGAACATTTTAGAAACTTGCTTCACTCTCAAAAATGCCTTGGTTGGGGGCCTTTTCCAGGATCTTGTATGATGGAGGGGACCCAAGGTTGGGGGAGAGGGAGATTCTAGGCTATATATCCATAGCTTGTCATGCTGAGATCTGGCTTCCTGCTTGCCTTGATTTCCTTCCCTTCCTGGTTCTGCTTCCAGCTCTCCTATCTGAATGCTCCCTAGTCCATGTAGCTTGGCTGGCTAATGTGAGCTGTGACTTGAGAGAGACCAATTGGTGTGTTAGCATGGTGCCCCCTCTCCTAGACCCTGGAAACTTCCCAGTCATACTTTTCTAGATGAAGCTTCTGTGTTCCCAGTATCTGACTGGACCAAAGCAGGAATCCTTGAGAATGTTGTTTTAGTTTTCTTGAGTAAAAGATGCTCAAAATGGTCAACAATCAGATGCCTACTGTGTGCCAGGCAGAATCTAGTGAGCAAGACACAGACCCTTGTGTGTAGTCTGGTGAGGAGGTGGGCAAATAAACAAGCAGCAACAGTACACATAGATAAGAATGAGGACAAGGCTGGGCACTGTTGGCTCACATCTATCATCCTAGCTACGTAGGAGGCTGAGATCTAAAGATCAAGATTTGAAGTCAGCCTAAGCAGAAAAGTCTATGAGATTCTTATCTTCAATTAACTACCAAAAAAACCAAAAGTAGAGCTGGGTGACTCAAGTGGTAGAGTATTAACCTTGAATGAAAAAGCTAAGGAACAGTGCCAGGCCCTGAGTTCAAGCTTTAGTACCCGTACCAAAATAAACAAACAACAACAAACCCAAAAGGAAAAAAAAAAACCCAAACAAAAAAACCCCAGGACAGAGGAATCATTGGAATTTGTGGGAGGGTGGTGCTTAATATGGTTCTTAGGGAAGGCTGCTTGTAGGAGGGGATATTCATTAGTTAGAGAATGAACTTCCCACGTCTAACCAAGTTGCTATAATGGCTCAATTTTCCTTTCCATTTGACACAATGAATAAAACTAGACAAGAAACGTCAAGAAATGAGTCTCCCAGATAGATCGGAATCAAATGAATGAGCCCTGTGACTATGCCGGTTTCAAATACACTGCATTAGAGGGGATCGGGGAGGAGACTGGCAGATTTCCTGAGTTGAGGAGACAGCGCTGAGCATCAGGAACTGAACTCCACTGGAATGTACAGAAAGAAGAATCTGAGGGAGACAGCCTCAGTCAGAGAACTCTGAGGGCCCTGCTGTGGTGTGCAACCATGTGGCAGTCAGCCTGTATGGGCAAGGAAAGTACTTGAGGTCCAGGAAGGAAGTACAGAAAGCCAGAGGGAGGAGGACCTCTTGCCACTGGGTCGGGATTAGTGTCAGAGATCAAGACAGCCATACCAGCATCTTGGGGTGCTCATGTGCTTTGGATCGAGGTCTAGGTGGGAGACGTTTGGCTCCAGCTCAATATTGGGAGGTAGTGGAAGCTTTAAAGGGCAGGTACCACTGGGAGTTCTTTGGGTCCACAGGAATATCCCCCCTCTCATCTTCCCTGTCCTATCATGGGGTAAGCAGCTTTGCCCCACCATGAACTGCTCACCACAGGCTCAAAACAATGAGGCCAACCTACTACAGACAGAAGCTCCCAAGCTTCCACCCAATATAAAGCTTTTCTCTTTGTAAGCTGATCACCTTATGTATTTACTACAGTGACTGAAAGTTGACTGGCACCAAAGATATTGCCTTGGTATTGAGCAATAACTAGTCTTAGATTGAGTACCACCTTAGTCCCATCTAACCAACCCTGAAAATAAGTCCTCAAAGGGTCAAACTGTTTTCAAGTACTTTAACTGCATCCATAACAAAGCTCACGAATGTGCATAGGAATACAAAGGTATTTTGCCCCCAGAAAAATAAATGTGTCACATCCCTGGCACCCACTGGCCAACACATGTATAAAGAAACAGGAGGCTATGCCCCATGGGGAAGAAGAAATCATAACATCAAAAGTCACCTTCCAGCCACTGGTGGCTCAGTCCTGTAATCCTACCTCAGGAGGCTGAGACCTGAGGTATTGAGGTTCAAAACCAGCCTAAGAATCCAAATCTAAGAAATTCTTATCTCCAGTTAAACAGCCAAAAGCCAGAAGTGAAGGTGTAGTTCAAGGGGTAGAGTTCCAGCCCTCAGGTTAAAAAAAAAATTGAAGCAAGAGCATAAAGCCCGGAGTCCAAGCCCCAATACTGGCACAAACACAAACAAAATAAAACCAACAGAAACTAACAAAAACTGACCTCAGGAATGTATGATGATAGAACTAGTAACAAGTACATAAAAGCAGTTCTAATGACTGCTTTCTGTGTTTTAAAAAGTTAATTTGAGAGGTGACTATTCAAAAAGAAATGTACTCTTTACCTGACTTATGTAAATGTAACCTCTCTGTACATATCACCTTTACCAAACATTTTTTTAATGTAAGTTAATTTGAAACAAGAAAGACAAGAAAAAGGCACAAACAATAGTCTTAGACATAAAGACTACAAAGTTAGAGCTTGAAACAGCACTAGATTGACTTCCTTTTCATGGAAGAGAAGAATAGTGAAGTTGCAGACTTAGCAATGGAAGCTATCTGTAATGAAACAAAGATAGCAGAGCCAGAAAAAGGTTCACAAGAGAGCGGAGGGTCAGCTTTCTCACACCAGGCTATGTATAAATAGAGTTTTTTTTTTTCCAAGGGGAAGGAGCAGAGAACATATTTGAAGACAGAGCGGTTAAAATTTTTTCCAAACTTTATAAAACTTATAAATCCATGAAACTCAGTGAACTTCTCAAGCACAAAAAAGAAAAGAATGGCCAGCCCTCAGTTCTGCAGCTAGTAAAAATATCTTTCAAAAATGAGGCAACACATGAGGATTAAAAACCTCAAAACAGGAGGATTTCTTTGAAAAAAAATAAGATGTATAAAAGCCAAAGGACTTCATTTTAAATGCAGAGATATTAATAAAGTTAAAAGTAGAAAGGGGGAAAGGTTCAGCGATACTGCCTCTAATAAAAATAACAAGTAGACAACATGGTGTTCAGAAGACAGAATATTACTGGAGTAGAAAGGTCAGGAGGTAATACTTTATGATCAATACATCAAGAAAGATAATAATACTAAATTTTCAGTCAGCTGTTAGCAGAGCTACAAAATACATGAAGGAAAAGTTTATAAACCTGTAGGGGAAACAGACAACTTTGTAATGATGAGCAGGCATGTCAGCATCCTTCTCTCAAAAACTGTTAGAATTCATGGACAGAAAAATCAGACAGGGGTCAGAATATGTGAACACTAACTCCAACACCTGCAGGAGGAGACCCCAAGAGTAGAGCACACAGTCTTTGCACCTGGAATTTGGCAGAAATGGGCCATGTTTGAGTTATAAAATGAGTCTTAATAAACGTAAAAACATTTAAGTCGGGCTGGGAAGGTGATTCAGTGGTAGAATGCTTGCCTTGCATGCATGAGGCCCTGGGTTTGATTCCTCAGCACCACATAAGCAGAGAAAGCCAGAAGTGGTGCTGTGGCTCACGTGGTAGAGCGCTAGCCTTGAGCTGAAGAGCTGAGGGACAGTGCCCGGGCCCAGAGTTCAGGCTCCACGACTGACAAAACAAAAAATAAAAAACAAAAAGCATTTAATTCTGATGACACAGAATTAAATTAGGAAGGAATAAGGAAAAGTCTGTTGGAAAAAAATCCCAAATATTTGGAACAAAATGACACATGTTTGACCCAGGTATAAAAGAAATCAAAGAGAAAAATAGTATATTTTACTAAGTGAAAGTGATAACAGAGTTTCTAGGAAGAATTATAATATTTTAAGCCTATATTTGAAAGGAAGAAAGGTCTCATACTGGACCTATCTCCCCCCACCCCCTTTCTCTCTTACCTCAAAAGCCTGCTGTAGAGGCTCAGGCCTGTTTATCTCAGCTACACAGGAAGTAAAGATCAGGAGGATTTAAGTTTGAGACCAACTAGCTGGGTGTGATGGTATCTCCTGTTATCACAGCCATATGGGAGACCTAGGTAGGAGGATCTAAGTTCAAGGCGGCCCCAGAAAAAAGTGAGATCCTATTTTAAAATTACCTAAAGAAACAAGGGCGGAGAGCATCGCTCAAGTGGCAGAGCATCTGCCTAGCAAGCACAAAGCCCTGAGTTCAAATAGAAAGCTAGTTCTTTAAGATCAGTAAAAACAGTATAAACCTCCAGTCAGACTGATCAAAGGGGAAAAAAGTTACCAACATCAACAATGACAGAGCTGACATCTCTATAGAGCTAACAGATATTAAAAGGATAATAAGAAATGTTATGAATAACTCTGCCAGTAAATTCAACACCTTAGTTGAAATGGAAAAAAAAAATTCTTGAAAGTCACATTCTACCAGATCTCCAACAAGAGTAAACAAAGAACCTGAGTAGCTCTGTATTGATTCAGATAATTAAAACTGTAACCAGAATTTCACACAAATAAGTCAGTTACTAGTGGGTCATTCCTGAAATCCTAGATACTCCAGAGGCTGAGATTTGAGGATCCTGGTTTGAAGCCAGACCAGGGAGATAAATCCAACAGACTCTTATCTTCAATTAACCAGTAAAAATCTGGAAGTAGAGCTGTGGGTCAAATGGTAGAACACCAGCCTTGAGCTAAAATCCAAGCAAGAGCTTGAGGCCTTCAGTTCAAGCCCCAGTGCTGGCACAGCAAAACAGAAACAAAGACTTTCACACCAATACACCTTCAAACCAAGAGGACTTCCCTTGTGAACGCAAGCAAAAATTTAAAAAGAAATAATACTAATTCTACACAAACTCTTTTGGAAAAAATAGAGAGCATTTCTATGTCACCCAAAGAGCCCAAGTATTATAAGAAAGAAAGCTACAGAATAGTGTTCTTTGCAAACAGAGATGCAAAAGTTCTAAGAGGAAACTTGAGGAAACTGAATCTGATCAAATAAAAAGAATCATGAACAAGGAGATTTACCATTAATCAATGCAATTCATCATCTTTACAAACTACAAAAGAAAAAATATGGTAGACACAGAAAATCATTTGATAAAATTCAGTACTCATTTCCAATTAAAAATAACAGTATCCAGGCACCAATAGTTCATTCCTGTAATTCTAGCTACTCTGGAGGCTGAGACCTGAAGGATTATGATTTGAGCCCTGGCAGAAAAGTTTTCAAAACTCCATCTCCTAAATAACCATCCAAACGCTGAGCTGGTAGTACCACTGAGCCAGCAAGCCAAACAAGCAAGTTTGAGGCCCTGAGTTCAAGCCCTGTTACCTGCAAAAACAATAAAATAAACTAAAAAATTAAAAATGGAACCTTTTTCAACCTGGAAAGCCTACAGGCATCATGGTGCCCAATGATGACAAATTGGTGTGCTCTGGCTAGGACATGGGGTAAGACAGAGACAAGATCTCCCACCCCTCCTATTATCACTGCACCAGAGGTTCTAGCCAGTAAACAGGGAGGAAAAAGAGAGAAAGACAAGGAAGATGTAAGAGCACTTTTACTTGCAAAGTATACAGTTCTCTGTAAAGGACATCTGGTAGCATCTTTCAAACAGCCACTACAACTAGTCAGTGTTTATTGGGACATGTAATTTGCATATACAGCCAATATTAGTTTTAGACTCTAATGAGAAACAGTCAGAAACTAACAGTAAGAATGCTCCTTTTATATATTTATTTAGTTTTTGCTGGTACTGGATTTGAACTGAGTCTCCTGCTTGTTTGGGTGGTACTCTACCACTTAAGCCACATTTGTAGCCTGGCTTTTTGCCAGTTATTTTGAAGATGGAGCCTTGCATATTTTCCTTCCCTTGCTAGCCTCAAATCCCAGTCCTTCTGATCTCAGCCTTCTGAATAAGCTAAGATTACAAATGTGATTTATAGGCACCTAGCAAAAATATCACTTGCAAGTGTATAAAATATGGAGTGCTAAGCCCTCAGTCCAAGGACAGATGTGTGACATTTGTATATTGCAAAGTATAAAACACTGCTGAGAGAAATTAAAAAAGAATTAAATAATCCGAGATCTGCCTTCCCAGGGTAGCCTTGAAAGTTAGATATTAAACATGGCAGAGCTGGCCATGGCCAGGTCCTTGGTGACTTAGAGGAGCAGTAATTCCCCTTACCAGGAGCCTTTCACACTGTTACAACAGTGGGAAATCACTATCACATATGAATCATTACACATTTAACAGTTATACATTACTGCAGCCTGCCTCACTGTCATGAATACAAAACCTTAGTGACAATGGAGGACCGAGTCACTCACAGAGTTGAAGATGCATGGAACTTTGACCAAGAAGTTCTACTTCTACATATTCTGGGGGAAAGCTTCCCTGTGTATCAGGAATATCTGAGAATCCCCAGGTAGTATTTTTTTTAAAAGCAAAAGCTGAAAAGAATCCATCTAGACAATAAATACATTGTGAGAAATATAATGTAACAAATACATAAATACATCCTGGAAAGAGGGGGGGAGGCCTTGCCCATAGTCAGAAGAGTTAATATCAGCACAGAAAATGCTTAGTGATAGGAGCCAGACATAAAAAGTGTATATCGTATGATTGTAAGTACATAAAATTGTAGCAACTCAAAGTAATCTATGGAGACAGAAAGACTGCAAATAGTCTCTTGAGTTTGGGAAAATGTTTAAGTAGGAGGGATGAAAAAAAGTTGGAAGGGGGCTGGGAAGGTGGCTCAGTGGTAGAGCGCTTGCCTTTCACACCCGAGGCCCTGGGTTCGATTCCTCAGCACCACATAAGCAAAAAGAAAAAAGCCAGAAGTGGTGCTATGGCTCAAGTGGTAGAGCACTAGCCTTGAGCTGAAGAGCTGAGGGACAGCGCCCAGGCCCCATGACTGGACCCCCCCAAAAAAAGTTGGAATGTTGGCAGGTTTACTACCTTGAACGTGGTGACAATTTCATGATATACATGTATGTCAAAACTTACCTCATGCAGCACTTTAAATGTGGGAAAATTATACTCATTAGATTTGCTTTAAAGCCAGATGCTGGTTGCACACACCTGTAATCCTACCTACTCAGAAGGCTGAGACCTGAGGCTCTTAGTTCAAAGCCAACCTGGGCATAAAAATCTGTGAAACTCTTATCTCTAGTTAACAACCAAAAGGCAGGAAGTGGAGCTTCGGCTCAAACGGTAGAGCATCAACCTTGAGTGAAAAAGCTAAGGGATGATGCTCAGGTCCTGAGTGCCTTATTTCTGGCATAGAATGGGGAGGAGGAGGGGGCGTTAGAGGTGGAGGAAGAGGAGGAGGAGGCAGCGGCGGTGGCTGCTCCAGGTAGAGGGACCGGTATTGCAGAAGCTGGAGGGATGAGCCTTCACAAAAACTACTGAGTAGAGAGCTTTGGCCTGGCTGGACAAGTAAAACAGGGAAGAGAAAATGGCTACAATTATTGGCCCCTGTGGGCCGCTGGGGATCTCTGGAGCATTGCCAGGCCCAGCCCTCCACAATCTTGTGTCTCCTGCTTCCTATGATCACCTAGCACTCAGCCACCGTGGGCCCATGTGGAAATGAGTCCTACAGTGAAAGGTTGGGGCTCAGGGTAGGCAGGGCATGAGGAGTCTGGTGGAGTGGGCAACTTCAGGAATCAAGATGATGGGCCTAGAACCTCCTTTCTGCCCAGAAGGGGACCCACATAGATAGACACATAAAAAGACAATGTATAGAAAGGTTATTTAGCAGAGATTATTTTGTGAAATGACTAGTAGAAACATGTTTGGGACCATCTGGCTGAGTTTGTGCAGCTTTTTGGAGCTCAAAAGTGTGATATGAGAGGGAGACAAAGCTTGGGGACAGCTGATATATTTGACCTGAGAAATGATGGACATAGGAGTAAGGACTGAATTGGGGGGGTCAGAAACTCCCAGCAAGCGGGAGGGTCTGCTTCACCGTCATTTGGTGAATGGTCTTTCAAAAATTCATTTCTTCTCATTAGCTTGCAAACGAAAGGCAGTTTTCTCCTTCTCTTGGGAAAAATGGACCAGAGTTGTTTTCTCTTTGTTTCTTTCTTTGTTTCTTCCTTTCTTCCTTCCTTCTTTTCTTTCTTTTTCTTTTTTCTCTTTTTCTTTCTTTCCTTCCTTCTTTCCTTCCTTCTTCCCTCTCTTCCTCCCTCCCTCTCTCTCTTTCTCTTTCTTTCTTTTTTTCTTTCTTTCTCTTTCTCTCTTCCTCTCTCTCTTTCTTTCTTTCTATCTTTCTTTCTCTGTGGGTATCAGTGCTTGAACTCAGGTTCTCATGCTCTTCCTTGACTTTTCTACACAAGGCTGGCACTCTACCACTTGATCTACATCTGACTCTTTGCTGGGTAATTAGAGGTAAAAGTCTCATGGACTTTTCTGCTTGGGCTAACATCAAGCCATGATCTTCAGATCTCAGTCTCCTGAATAGCTGGAAGTACAGGTGTAAGCCACTGGTTCTTGGCTAAGAATGGATTACTTTCCCTAAGGAGAGGATAATTCCTCCTGAGCTCACTGCTTAAGCCAGATGACATGTTTATGGGCAGTGATGGGCGTTTTCCAGAACTTATGAAGGCATGAGCTCTATTGGAAATGCCTCTGAAGGTAGAGAGAGAGAGAAGGGCCACACAAGACCCTCATGGAGATGGGAAGAAAAGAAACTCCAATATGCAGTACAGTAAACAAGCAAGACAATCTAGGAATGAGTCACACATGCACAACAGTGCCATGGGGTGAAAAGGTGCCATGGGGGCTCAGGGGAGGGAGAACCCTGGGTGAGGAGAAGCAGAGAACAGAAATTCTGTGGGGGATACAGGATTGAAATGGATTCCCAAGATGAATTTCTACTTGAATCAAGGCAGGAGAAAGAGGTTAGTCCAGTGAAGGACCATTTTGTAACATGTGAGCAGCAAGCCACAGGCTCTGAAACTGTCCTCCCGGGTTTAATCCACCCCCGATGGACTGGAAATGTCAGCTGTGGAGGAGACGATGGGTGATGGGCTGTGCATGTGTGCCAGTTTATCTGCTTTTCTCTTCTAATTTTCTCACCATGAATATATATAACATATATAAATAAAACTTGGGTATTAAAAATGTTATGAATCAGCAAGCTAAACATTCTAGGCAAATTTCCTCCCTCAAAGGGAACACTGGCCCTGCTTTGGACAGTAGTTGAAGACAGATGGCCTTTCCTAAAACATAGAAGTCAGGGTATTCAGAGACCAGCTGTCTAAGGTCTCTCCAGGAGCCCTCTATGCTCCTTCCAGGCCACAGGCTAGACTGGATATGGGCCAGGGGTGGGGAAATGTACCCTAGCTGGCATTGCAAGGTGCCAGGCACACCTGAGCAGCTGGGCAGGTGTGCCAGCTGCCCGGGACTGCATGGAGCTGGCTGGGTCTGTGCACACGCACCCGTGCCCACCTCACCGCCCTCCCTCTCCTCCTCGTCTCCCTGGCTAGCTCAGGTGTGGTGCATCTGTGGCCTGTTGGCAGATCTGTTGCCCGCAGTGCTAGGGAGCTGTCAGGTTAAAAGCTGGCTTGCTCGATTTGATCCCACATGCGAGCTGTTTTATTTCTCTCTCTCTCCCTTACATGGCTTCGGTGTGCTTTTATAAATATTTCACTAGCCTTGCTAAAGTCTATTTCATCTCTCTCTTAAATTTATTAAATATAAATGCAGCAACAACTCTGCCATAAGTCTCTCTTTGCTGTCAAAAATCTCAGGCTCCCATGGAAGTAAATATAATTTGTTTTGTTTACCGTGGGTAACTCCGAGCCCTAGCTGCTGAATCAATACTGTCAGCCCCCCTCAACCTCTCTGGTTTTGTTAGCAGGGGTCTACTAGACCCCACCTGCCATAGGGCACAGGGATACAGGATCCACTCTGAAGATGCCATGACAGAGAACTACTAAGGGCTTCTGCAAGACTTGGATGTCAGGGAGGACCGTGGTTTACTGGTCCCTCCATGGCCCTTTCCATCAGTAACCATGGATTAGCTTTATGCTTCACCTCAGACCTGAGCAGACCCGAAGCCCATTTGAGCACAGCTTTGCCCCAGGTTTCTTTTTTGGAATAGAAGGCCATCTGCCACAGCAGGCGACCTGGCCCAAAAAGAAGTTGACCCTATGAAATGATTGAGGGCGTTAACATCCCTTTCACTCTGCCCAGAGCTAACAGAAGGAAGGGGGGGTTCAAGAATTCTGGCCCCCAAAAGCAAGCCACAAGCACCACCCCATAAGCCCCCCTGCCACTTCCTTTGTTCTTCGTTAATTGCAAAATAAACACAACCCTGCCCACTGACTGCGGAAAGAGATTTCTGCCAACTGGGGAACCAGCAGGCAATGGGCAGAAGCTGCCTTCCATTCTGGGGCTCTTGCCCTCCGCTGGCCTTGTGTGATTTCCTGGAGTGTCATGGAGGGTCAGAGCTGAAAAGGAAAGATCCAGCTTACGGGATATGAGGAAAGATCCAGCTTAAGGGAAATGAGGGAAGCAGACAGTCAAGATGGAAGAGACAGGCATATTTATTTTTCCCTCTTAAATCAGTGAGAATGGTTTTCTCTTCCACAAAGAACTGGGTCGTATTCACAGAGCATCTATCTTGGTTTTCCTCTACTTTTGGCCATGATGTTGGTGCAGACAGTATTACTTTTTTTTTTTTTGTAAGAAAGACAAAGTGCCTGGCCACAGTGACTCACACCTGTAATCCTAACTACTCAAGAGGCTGAGATCTGAGGATTGTGCTCTGATGCCAGCCCAGACAGACAAATCTGTGAGACTCTTATCTCCAATTAGCCAATTAGCTAGCAAAAAAGCCAGAAGTGGAGATGTGGCTCGAGATGTGGCCATCTGTGAGCAGAAAAAACAAAAACCAAAAAACAAGTCAGAGCAGGAACTCCTGAGTTCAAGCTCCAATAAGAGCACACACACACGCACACAGACACACACACACACACACACACACACACACACACACACACAGACTTGGCTAGAATCCCTGCTTTCAACTCCTAGCTCATCGACAGAGATGAGAGCAGGTGATGACACAGACCAAGTGACAGTTTCATGTTTAGAATCGGCTCCAGTATGCAGCTAGGGATGCAGAACTATGCTAAATGTCTGTAACTCCAGAGAAGAGGCTTTTGTGGGTGGGGTAGGGAGGTAGGGGCTTGCTCTGGGGTATCTGACACTGTCCTTCTGCTCCAGGGAAACCATGATTACAGGGGCTTGCAGAGTGATGTCCTATGTTGGCACACCAAGATAGGAGAGCCCAGAACTCCTGGGGCCAAAAGAAGTGTATTTGGGGGGTGGGGGAGAATGGCTGAAGACCTTTTGTGGTCCCTTTCCATGCTGTCATACTGAATGTAATTGCATGGTTATAATTAATTTTCTTTAAAGTGTTAAAGACTTTTAGAATCTTGCTTTTGAAATAATAATTTTGATTTCATATGTTCTCATGTTTTAGCATATATGCAGACTATCTAGATAGATATAGTCATTCTCTCTCTCTAGTCTATATAAACTATAGTCACAAGCATGTTTCATAGGCCCTGACAAGTTATAGCTCCTGTGCTTAGGGGGTAAACTGAGCCCCTGTGTCTGGAATGGACATTGAGTGAGGAGTATGGAGGAGAGGTGCTAGCCCTGAAAGAAGTCATCATCCATTTTCATCCTGCCTTCCCTGGGATAAACCGCAGGACCACGCCCCTAGCAGACCCCTGCAGCCTCCCTCTTCCCAGGCTGTGTGGAGGCTGCAGGTCTCCTGAAGGTAAATGACAGGGGCCGTGGAAGCTCCTGTGTCAATTGCATGGTGGCGTTCAGGCGTGGGGCGGCTGGAGCTTCCTGTTGCACGGTTGGGAACTAGGCTATTTCAGGCTCTCTCCCGGCTCCTCTTCTGCTCTTGGGAGGGCAGGAAGGAGGGCAGGGCGGGCACAGGGGGAGGCGAGGGCCTGAGTCGGCTTCCACCAGGTGTTTCAGAGGCAAACTTTTTCCTCCTGTTTCTGCTGCCCACTGCTGGTGGAATGAGCTTGTCAAGACTTTCTTTGATGTTCTTGAAATTCCCTTTTCTAAGAGTGGAAAGACAAAAAATGAAAAAAAAAAAAAAAGAATCCAGTCACATTCTACTTCATGTTAGAGACATTTCCCTTTGTGGCAGGGTCTCCTGGAGTAAATTTACCTCGAAAGTCATTTTTACTTGATGGGGCTGACAGGAACTCAATCTACTTTGTTTCTTGGGGATTGGATCTGTGGCTTTCCTTCCCCAGGGTGGGGAAGGGGGAGGGAGAGGAGAGGGTCAGTGGAGACAGAGGAGAGTGACAAAGCAAATTAAGGCCTTTCTGCTTGCCCCTGGTTTCTCTCTGGCTGGGTCAGTTGGCTGTACCTTGGTGGTGGGGTTTGTACACATTGACTCCATTGTACATTTCCACTGTTCTCTAGCCAATGCTTTGACACCCAGTAAGCCATCGTTTGGCTGCTTCCCTGAGAGGCTGGTAGAATAGTTCTGTTCCTCATGATGCCCTGGCACTGGGAGAAGGAATCCAGCTGAACTAGGCTGTGTGACAGAGCCCTGGACTTGTAGCAATGTCCCATCCATTGTGGTGTTCTTTCTGCTGTCCCCTTTTGGCGTAAAGAGGTACAATATACCTTGAGAAGGTTCCCTTCCTGATTCCCTGGGAAAGAGTCCCAGGAAGGGCCCTGATCAACTTTTATTAATTAATTTATTTTTTTGATCAGTCAGGGGCTTAAACTTGTGTCCTGGGCACTGTCCCTGAGTCTTTTGGTCAAAGCTAGTGTTCTACCACTTTGAGCTACAACTCTACTTCTGGTTTTCAGGTGGTTCATTGGAAAAAAGTGTCTCCTATACTTTCCTATCCTGGAACCACGATCCTCAGATTGTGGTAGCTAGGATTATAGAGTAGCTAGGATTACAGATGTGAGCCACCAGTGCCCGGCACTTGATGAACTTTTAGGCCTCAAACTGTGGCTCTCTCCCAAATGTGTCCCAAGGAAGAGTCAGAGCACTAGCTCTCAGAGGGAGGAAGTTTTGCTCTTGGGAATATTTGGCAATGTCTAGGAACATTTTGGTTGTCACAATAACCCCATTACTGGGATTGCCTCTGATATCTAGTAAGCAGAGGCTATTAGACACTCTTTTCTCCCTTATAGGAGAAATCTCCACAACAAAGATCACATGTTTCAGGATATCAGCAGGGCCAGCCCAAGGAGCTCCAGTGCAGGGGACTGAACTCCATGTGGTCAGAAACTCTAGCCACATATTTACTGCCTCATCCTGTGTACTCAGACCTGATGTAGAGAAAATCGGGTTGTCATTTCACCCTCACAAGACATAAGGCAGGGACTCCTCTCCATTGGCAGATGAGAATATCAGGGTTTCAGAGAGTACCCTGGGCAGTAGCATGCAGATTTGGCACCATACAGAAACAGGGGATCTAGGCTGGGCAGAAGAGATGGACAAGAATGATGCCTACGCGTGGTCCTTCTGGGAACTCCGGGGCTGGCCTGGGCCTTCAGAGACATTCCAAATTGTCAGCCCCCTAGCATCAACTCCCAGACATGGGCTACACCATGGAGGACTGCCTGGATTTGAAGTGAGTTTGGGCAGTAGCTAAGTCATGACCAGAGCCACTGGCCCTCCTGAGCGCCACCTAGTGGTGATGATCCCCTATGGGATCCACCAATGGGGCTCAGACACTGATCTAAGTTTGTTCCTTTTCAGAGTTGTCCTCCTTGCTCATCATGATAGTATTGGGATACAGACTCCAAGATAGAGCTCTTGAGCCAGGACCTGAAGTCTCAGACAGAGTATATACTAGAGGTTTTGTTTGTTTGGTTTTGCTGTTTTTGTATATACTGGTGGAGCTTGAACTATCCTTAGCTATTTTATTCGAGGCTGGTGCTCTACCACTTGAATTACAGCTCCACTTCCAGGTTTTTTGGTGGTTAATTGGAGATAAAGGTTTATGGACATTCCTACCCAGGCTAGCTTCGAACTGTGATCCTTAGATTTGAGCTTCCTGAGTAACTAGAATTATAGACATGAGCCATCAGTACCCCAGCCACCATTAACTCCATTTTAACCTTGTAAATCACAAATTGGAGCACCAAACATATTTTTGTGCAACTTCAGTGTGTATCCATTCTAAAATAAGGAGATTTCATCAAAAGCTCTGATCTCCAGTTTCCAGGGAAACATTGGAAAAGCTGTTCAGGGCCAAAATCCTGTTGTAGGAGCATGGCGCCATTCACAGTGCAGTGTTGCCGCTCTATGTTGTACCCTTGATCCTTGATTCCTGTCCACTCATTTTGTCTCTCTTCTCTCTGTAGGCTTCTATTGGAACCTGAGTTTTATCTATTGGGTGCTGGCATTGCCGGGTCCCCCCCCCACCTCCTCCCAGCATGACCTGTGACCTTAGGCCCTTCTTCTGCCTCACTTCCGTGGGGGGTGAGGTGACTTTGAAGAAAACCTCAAGAAATACAGAGCAAATTTCTCATTGTAAACCAATGGGGATGGATCTGCCCTTCTTTCTGGGACATCCCACCTTTATTTCTGTTCAATCGCTCTGGTTTTGGGTGGTGACTCCATTGTTAAGAAGCAGCCCGACAATGGGGTGAAGACAGTTGACAGGCTTCTGAGCCAGCACTTCCGATAGCGCGAGGTAACAGCTTCATTACTCGGTGGTGAGTGACCCATATTTCCTAACATGATTTCCCTGCTGTAACTCAAATTGAGTTCATGTTATTCTAATGATATCAGTTGACCTTGAGAATTAGACCAAGAAGCCTGGGGTTATTCTTCCAACTTCCACTGCAGATTCTTGGGAAGTGTTTGGAAACACAATCTGTTCCTCATTGCCCTGAAGTGGGCAGGAGAAAAATAGAAAACAAAGATCCTGACTTGCTCTGATTTTTAGAAAATGTATCTGGGAGCTTGCAGACCACGAGAGGCTTCCTTCCCTCTCGGTTGGGCCCAGCTCCTGTGTGCACACAACTGGCATTTTGTCTACATCCAGACACTGGAAGGAAAGGACTTTGACTGGACCCCCATTGTCCTTCCTCTTCCCCAGTCTCCTGGATCCCTCCAGGCAGGAAGAGCCCTGCTCTCAGCCTTACAGGACTTTCTGCCCATGCCCTTGCTAGGTCATTCTCCCAGAATCACAGCCGGTGTCATTCTGCTTCTTTAGCATCCTCGCTATCTCCCCGCTGCTGGCTGGTGAAACCCAACCTCCTTATCCTGGCACCAGAGACTTTTAATTCCATCCCATCTCTATACCCAGCCCTTCCTGCAACACAACTCCTGCCTGCCTGGAACACAGTGTCTGTGGTGCTTGGAGTATCCAGTTGTTACACCTATGTGCCCTTTTTCCATTGTCCTCTCCCCCTGTTACACCCCCACAGTCGGTCACACCCTCTGTTCAAGCCCTCCCACACCTTGCATTCATTTGTTTGCCTGAGCTTTCCGGAACACAGCTGTTGTGAACATCCAGATCATAGATTTGAACAAGGCAGCTAAGGCCCTCTTTTTAAGTGAGTTTCCATTTCAGGGGAGAAAAGAGACAATACCAAGAACACAGCTCAAGACTTGCAATGAGGGCTGGGAAGGTGGCTTAGTGGTAGAGTGCTTGCCTTGCATGCCTGAGGCCCTGGGTTCGATTCCTCAGCACCACATAAGCAAAAAGAAAAAAAGCCGGAAGTGGCGCTGTGGCTCAAGTGGTAGAGCACTAGCCTTGAGCTGAAGAGCTGAGGGACAGCACCCAGGCCCAGAGTTCAGGCCCCACGACCAGACTCCCCCCCCCCAAAAAAAAAGACTTGCAATGAAATCTCCGAGGTTGATGAGCTTTGAAGGACAATAGCACTGTCATGTCCCCGGGGATCCTGGGAGATGGCCCTTGTGTGGCTGGGGGCTCAGGAAAGTCCCATGAGGAAGGATGTTTGACCTGAAAGCAGGCTGAGAGGGATCGGGTCTGCAGAAGAGCTAGAGGAAGGAGGCCAGCCCAAAACTTCATGAGGAAAGCTTGGTTTTCCAGGAACTCAGAGCCCAGGAACCAGCGGAGGGCTCTGTACTGAGCACACAGAGCCTCTAAAGGCTTGCTGTGTAAGTTGCATACCTTGGAAAATTGTGTATTTTCCTTTGCCTTAGATTTCTTGTAAAATGAAGAGGAGTAAGAAGAAGCCAGTGAGGTCCTATTGATGTAGTGTTTAGAATGTGTGTGTTTAATTCACCTGATCCATTTGGGAACATATTCTCTCTCTCTCTCTCTTTCTCTCTCCTCTCCTCTCCTCTCTCTCTCTCTCTCTCATTCCCCCCCCCAAATTGTAAGCAGATCTAAACACAACTGGAAACTAGTAAGTGCTAGTTCTTGAGTAGAACAGAACAAAACCAAAGAGTTCTGAGTTGGTCCTCAGGCTCTGGCTCACTAGGTGCAGAGTGGAGCAGGTGAAGATCCTGCCTGAGGTTTTTGACCTTCCACATCAAAACCAGTGCACCTCATGGGGGTGGGGGAGAGTGGGGAGGAGGAGGGAAGGGTGGGAGGACAACAAAGAGAGGGGAGTCTGACGTTTGCTCCCTCCCCAGGGCAGCAAGCCACTGGGAGGAAGGAGAGCATCTTAGCCAGGCTGGCACCAGAATGCAAGATAAGCCAGGACACAATGTGGCTGGAATCTTTGCCCTTGCTGAACAAGAATGTGGAATTAAGTATTCAGACCCGGAAACCCACATCTCTGGAGGATTCTACTCTTTTGGAAGACATACTTCTAGTACAAAGTATGTGGGGGGAGATGGGGCTGGAAGAAGAGACTTTCCTGGGGTGAAGGAGAAGCCTAAGCTTGCTAGGACTGAGATGAGAGGAGACCTGCAGGGGAAAGGGGCAGAGAAATAGAGAGAGAGAAAAGAGAAGAAGAGGGAAAGAGAGAGAGGAGAGGGAGGAGGGACCACCAGGGACAGAAGCTGAGCAGCAAGGAGACAGAACACACTTGCAGTGGCAGACATGTGGAAAGAAGCTAGGAATAAAAGACCTTGAGACAGAAAGACAGTTAAGGTAGATAGAGACAGAGGCAGACAAAGAATAAAGGCCAGGGTGGAAAAGCCCAGCTGGCTTAGATTTATTTGTCCTCACACAATCATACACACTTAAACACATGAGCTCAAAAACTCACGACTCACACATTCATACTCATACACTTACCCACTAGCACACCCACCCATTCACACACTTATATCAGCTTACACACTCACCCACAGCCCACACACTGATGCCCACACTTAAACTCTCATAGACTACCAACACACATTCACATTCATCCATTCAGACAGGCTTGCAAACTCACAATTCCCATTCACACACACTCATATTAGCTCACACACACATTCTCACACTCATACAAACACACACCCATAACTCACACATTGCATGCACTCACACACCAACACACACTCACATTCACATACTCAGACAAGCTTGCACTCATTCATGCACAGTCACATTAGCTCATATACACATTTCAATATCACATACGCGTGCGCGCACACACACACACACACACACACACACATACACTTTCCCACTCACATGGCACCAAGAGGCATATTTACATCTCTGTCCTCTCAATCCCCAAATCATTTCTCCTGGGTTTCACGTCCCCTTTCATCCCATTAGGATTTGGAAATGAATTTGCTGAATCTGGAGAGCAGCTGTGTTCTCCTAATAGGAGTTTGCAATTGTATTTTGATTTGAACAACCAGCCAGCATTTGGGCCCTGGATTCTCCCCTTGGCCTTGGTGGTCATCTCTCCAGTGTGGCCACTGTCCTCATGTCCTTAGCAGGCGTTCAAGGCGGTGATCCAGCAGTAGTTGATGACGTTTCTCTCCTGTTTTGGCTCTTGGAATGATGGGAGCAGACAGCCTGCGGCTAGGTTTTGGGGACCCAGAACCTGGCCATGTCAAGGCCAGGCCAGGCAGGAAGCAGCTCATATTCTCTGGAAGCTGGGTTCTTGGAGGAAATTCTTCCTACTTGCTCTCCTAAAATGGCTTGCCTGGGCCCCGTCTAGCCCCAAATTCAACTGGCCTAGTCCCTAACCTTGGCAAGGCTCTGGGTACAGAGGGCACCGTAGAAGATTTGGACCATTGGCTCTACCAGTCTCAGAGATGTCAGATCAGAATCTAGGCAGCCACAACAGTGATGAGCAAGTGGAGGTCACCATCAGATCTTACCATGTCACTGGCACTGTGACGGATGTGATGGCTTGCATGCTCTTCTCTTATCCCTCCACCACAGGTATATCTATTGAGAGGCAGGAAACCATTTGTCTAGTTGCTGTGACTCTGATTCCTGGGCTCCTCACAGTCTCTGACACTGTGATCTGCGTGTCCACAGAAGGGTTCTGTCCTATGTAAATGCCTGCAGGACAGTGTAGGAGCCCCACACAACCTGGTGCCCTGCCCTGCTTCCAACTGCTGGGCTGCGTTTTCAAAACTCATGCTGAGCTGAGCATGTGGACTGCACTGCACAGTCTCAAGTTTGTGACCATCATTGGATCTAGGTGACAAAGCTGTTCTATTTGGAAGATAAGTGGAAGCAGAAGCCTCTGAAAGAGTTTCTGTGTTGAATTTCTTGGGAGGACTTTGAACTGTATCTTCTCCCTGGTAGAAGGTCCTTCAGTCACAGGGATCATGCCTTTGCTTTGGGAGGCTCTGGGGAGAGGGATGTTCTAAAGGAGGAAGCCCAGCCCCACCCCGTGTCTCTCCTGGTTTCAGCCACAATCCACCTGCTCCTTATACAATCTGTCACTGCAGTCCTCAGTGATTGACACGGGCAACAGGAGAGACCTCATCACAATCCAGCTGGCTGTAGGCATGTGGCCATTGAGCTTTTAGACCTAAATGGCCCTCCTTTTCTTCATAAACAGTCTACCTCAGGTGATTTATCACAGTGATGAAAAGCCAGTTAATATCTTCTTCTTGGGAAGGCTCCACAAAGGCAGGGCAGGTCTGTCTTGTTGGAAAAGCCTCTCCTTGGGCTCTGACATATTGTCCTCTGCTGGAACCCATCCTCCTGCTTACCTAGTTTATTCCTAATGACCCTCAACACCTCAGGTCAGAGGCTGCCTTCCCTCAGCCTAGTCAGTCCCCCATCACCTTGGTCTTCTCCTGCCTATTTCTCTCAGCTGAGATATCCATTATATGATCATTTCTGGTCTGCTCCCTTGCCAAGAACAGAGCTCATGGGCCATGGCTGTTTCCTCACCATGCAGTCCCTACATAGGGCCTGACTGTCCCAGTCCCAAATGCCCAGAACACTCATCGACCAAGTGCATGACAGTCTCATGCTACAGCCAGCATGTGCTAGCCATGAGTGGAGGTCAGGCACCAGGTCATGCACAGTGATGTGTTGTCATCCCATGGAGGTCAGGGACACAGGTGCATCTGTGGCTCTAGAAAGACAGTGCCATAGAGTTCTAGATATAATGCCACTTACAAGGGAAGAAAGAAGGAATTTCTACCTAATGTAGAATTGGAATTTGCACCTAACGTAGAGCTTTAGTTTTTGCCAGTTCTGGGGCTTGAACTCAGGGCATGAGTGCTGTCCTTGAGCTTTTGTATTTAAGAGCAATACTTTACTATTGAACCATACGGCATTACTTTCCTAATAAAGATCTTAGCCAAGGCCCTGCCCAATCCTGGCCCAATTCTAGGATGTCTTATTTTGTAAATCACCTAGTGGACAGAGCCCTCCAGTCCTGCTTACACCTCCCAGAATCAAACTCAGCTTCCCATCGCACTCTATGGCCCCCCAACCCCTACAACGGCATCTCACCTTCCTTTTCTCTTGCCCTTCAAATATGCAAAGCTTTTTACTGCCTCGGGGCCTTTATCCTCATTGCTCCCTCCATCCTCCGTCTTTATTTGCTGTTTTTCATTATTTACTTGGATCTGAGCTCATGTATCAATTCCTTGGACAGGCATTCTCTGGCCACCCAGAACTGAGTAGCCTCCTTCTTCCCAGTACCTGCCAGGAATTCTTTCTCTCCACTTGCTGACTGGGCTCTTCGCAGGAACTTGGCTTATTTAGTTGCTTCAGAAGAATGTAAACACCATGGAGACAGGACTCTTCTGTGCTTGCTGCATTGCTGAGACTAAAATAAGGCATGTCATGTCACTTCACACCACAAGACATCACGTCACATCACATCATGTCACATCACACCACAACATATCATGTCAGTCACATCATGTCACATCACATCACGTCATGTCACATCACAGCACGTCATATCACACCACAACACATCATATCACGTCACATCACAGGCTCTCCCAGACCATCTTTAGGGGACAAGAGTAAATGGAAGAAAAAGATTTGATTGTAATTGTAGCCCCTCTGTATGGTATTGTCACAGTAAAAAAAACTTATTAATTTAAAAAAAGATCTGATGTAACGAGCTGTTGAGGGTCTGAGGCAGGAACAGGAGGGTCTCAGGCTTTCAAGATTGATGTGAGGTGTTGGCAGAAGGGTGGCTGTGCTGGGCTCTGCTCACAATCAGGTTGTGCAAGCATTGCTGGCTATGGGGAAAGGCTTTGTCTGCTTGAATCTAGCATTGGCAGGAGCCCTGGACCAAGCAAAGGTGCCATGAGGCTGGAGTTCAGAGAGATGAGGAAGATTCTGAGGGCAGGCAGGGGAAGGCTGGGGAGGGGGAAGAAGCTCAGGATGGGGAACCAGAGTTGTGAAATAGGTGTCTCTCACCAGGCTGATGAGAACCAGAGGCAGATCCTGGCAGGGCTGGCTGCCTCTTTGCTGCTGCCCATGATTGGATATGTTCTCAATGAAAGGCAAGCTCCTTTTTTTTTTTTTTGACAGTCTTTGGTCCAGGCTCTTAGAAAGGCTGAGAAGATACCATGTGTGGGTGAAGAAAAACAGAACAACTGTAACTCCTCTGTGCAGCATCTTTACAATAAAATTAAATTTTAAAAAAAGGACAGTAGCAGAACTGGATTGCTTCTCTGAGGAAGTTGGGATGCTCCTCACCTTCTCAGCTCATGTGCTCTACCACGTCCTGACCCAGGTAAGAGGAAAGAACACCAGGCAGCCCCACACTTGGCTCCACAGAACTGGCTAGACATGGTGGTATCCTGTTCTGCTGTTCTCAGGAAGCCACAATACCCAGTCACTTCAGCCCTGAAGTCCCTCTGCAGGACTGGGCAGGCTGAAATAATGACAACTCTTTTTCTTTGGGCTTCAACTTTGGTGGTCTTTGGTGGGTGTCACCTAAGCAGGTGAAGGTGGCACTGTCTAGCCATCCTCTTCCTCAGTAGATGCCAATATCCACTTGTTAATCCAGGTGGCCCCTGTTCCCCAGTGAGAATGGAAAGAGGATAATCCCTGGTGGCATGAGGCACTCCAACACTTCCAGAGACTTCTTCCTCATTATCTCTGATGTCAGCTTGGAGGATCGAGGTTCAAATCCAGCCTGTGCAGAAAGGTCTGGAAGACTCCATTTCCAAGTAACTGGCTCATGGAGCTTGTGATCAAATGGACTTGGAGCTAGAAACTTCCCTTCACAACCCAGATGTCAAATCTAGGTATCAGGATAAAACAATGGGACAGGCCAGTGAAAATAACCAATCCATCTGTCCCTAAGTCCAAAGCTCATGCTCAGGTATGTGCCCAAGGGTAGTGGCAGAAGACCAGGCCTCTGGAGGTTGCCTTCCCTCCTGGGCCAGAATCCCAGTTCAACCTTTCAGAAGTGGTGTAACCTCAGGAAATTTATTAACCTTTCTGTGCTTTGTCTATGAAACAACTCAATTGTTTATTCAGGTATAAAGCCCAGGATCATCATGATGGAGCATGATGGAGCACCAGTCTTGGTATGTGCGTGGAGTGGAGGGGACTGGGTGGGGGCAGGTAGAAGCTGGGAGGGCCTCCGTGGGCTTGGCATGGAGTTTGTGCCACGTGCAGTGGAAACCTTGGCAGACACAGCATATCAATCTGGTCAGCTCCCCTGTTGACCATCCATTCTCACACCAATACCAAAATGAGCTGGTCTGGGTTGGTGGTAGAAGCTGTGGTTTGGGCTGGTGGTGGAAGGTAAAGGAGAGACAGACCAGATCCCAGTAAAGGTTGTCAGGACCTATGGCTCTCAACCAGGGAGTAGTGGCTGGTGGTAGATGTAGAGGGAGAGGTGGGTGTTAGCATTTACCAAGAAAAAGGGTGACTTGGAGAGGACCCTGGAGGGCAGGGAAGGGCAGGCTTGAGGTCTTCATTGAAACACCCATTCAGAAATGTCTGTGTGTGTAACACAGAAGCTTGGGGACAGATGGAGCTGCAGATCTCAACCTGGAAGCCATTGGGAGACAGTGAACCAGAGAGTAAGAACAGGGAGAGACAGAAAGCTGGCCACAGCCAGGAGACCAGCATTTCTAGGATAGGGGGAGCACAGGGCAGAGAGCATGAGGATGGGAGCTGTTCCACCATGACAGATAAGAAGCCACAGGATGTCCAGTGTCACTGCCTACGCATTAGCCTCTGCCTTCCACCAGGGCACGGATGGCCATGTGGCCACCAATTATGGTGTCACTAGTTTCATGGAAGAGGTCAAGGGTATATCATAACCACTTACCACTTCTGCTGACATTTCATTGACTGAAATGAAGCACTATCCAAGCCCTGGTCCAGACTGTAGGGAAATCTAATCACTCCAGCCCATTGAACACAAAGGCTCCAGAAGGAAGGAGAGAGCCACGGCTGAGTAGTAAAGTCTGAGGGCTTTCCAGGCATCCATGGCTCATGCCTATAATCCTGGCAACTCAGGAGCTGAGATCTGAAGATCATGGTTTGAAGCCAGCCCAGGCAGAAAAAGCCATGCAATTCTTACCTCCATCATACTACGCAGTAAAAGCTGGAAGTGGCACAGTGGCTCAAGTGGTCAAGTGTTAGCTTTGAGCAAAATAAGCTCCGGCATAGCATCTAAGGGCCTGAGTTCAAGCTCCAGGGTGTGGTACCAAAAAAGAAAAAAAAAAGAGTGAGGGCTTGCCGAGAATCAGTGGCTCATGGTACCCAGGAGGCTGAGATCTGAGGACTGTGGTTCAAAGCTAGCCTAGGCAGAAAAGCCCATGAGATTTATCTCAAACTAACCAGCAAAGTGCCAGCAGTAGAAACATGACTCAAGAAGTAGAGCACTCGTCTTGAGGGGAAAAGCCAAATGAGTGAAAGTCTCTGGAGTTCAAGCTCTCGTATTGCCCTCTTGCAAGATGGAGGGCTCCATTCATCAGTAGGTGGATTTCTATGGCCTCCACTGAGAACAGCCTGGGTGAAGTGCCATCCTTATCCCAGAAGGGGCAGACGAGCATCAAGACAAAGAGTGAGAGTGTCAATATGAAGGAGGAGGGAAGTAGATGGAAAGGAAGGTGAGTACACACATGTCAAGCCAGACACATGAATGTGTTAGTGAATCAGTCAGCTTTTGGTTACTATGATCGAATACCCTGAGTGGACTATTTTATAAATAAGAAAGGAGGATTATTACGACTTACAGTGTTGGAACCTGAAAAATCCCAACAATGTGACACAGATTCTTGTGAATGCCCCACTGGCTGCACCTCATCATGGTGTGTGTGTGTGTGTGAGTGTGTGTGTGTGTGTGTGTGTGTGTGTGTGTGAGTGTGTGTGTGTGTGTGCCCTCCTTCTCCTGATGAATCTACTAAGTTTCGATCATGACGTCTCTGTTGTAGTGTCCTAATCTGATTTAATTACTTCTAAAACACCAGAATGGGAGTCTATCTTCTCTTTTAACTGCCTGAACTGAGGGAACACCATATTCAAACTATGTAGGCAGATGACAGAAGTGGCCACCAATTCCCCATCCATGGTGCCCTCTGACCTCCTCTCTGGTGGGAACCATACCTCTGTGTTGCTGGCTTCTGGTAGTGGGGAAGCCCTTTGGGGCAGAGCACAGGGACCTCTCTGTTGTACTGTCTGTTCATTTTTACTGAGAAACTAAAAATGCTCCTAAACAGCATAACACCCCAGAGCTCTCAGCTGAGTTCTGCAAGATGGACAAAGAAGTATTGCTTAGACAGATCGAGGCCCCAGTCTACTGTGCCTGGGCAAAGCCCCACTCACCCCAACATTTCTACCCGCTTCTTCACTTCCACCCAGTCCTGGGCAGCAGCACCGAGGTGGCCCGCAGTCACGGTGACGAGGACAGATATGAATATTTTATCTTCTTTTCTTTCTTGCTAAAACCTCTAATATTGCTTTCCATAAATCAATTTCATCCGAGCACTCTGTTCGGAGGGTGGCATGCCTTTATGCATTTAGTCTTTGATTTGGTCTCTGGCCTGCCTTGATGAACAGCCTGACTCTCAGAGACCCTTCAGGGCAGGACTTGTGCTGGTGAGCGGGCGGCTTCCTAACTTGGTGACTTCTCATCAACTTCATTGCTTTTACATTAAAATAATCATTTCAGCGGGGGCAGCCCAGGGCTGAGCATTAGCTGCTTAATTGTACCCACCTTTTAGCCTTCTTCTCAGAGATTGATTCCAGCGCTTTCTTAGCATAATACACGCCAGGGTCTGTGAAAGCGGCAGCCCTCTTAGCCGGAGCCGCACAGCCAATTGATGCGTTTCTCCTGTTAAATTTACTGGCTTTATTGAAAGGTCTTTGGGGAGTTGCTCACTCATTAAATACACCAAATACAAAAATCTCGCTTAATACAGTATTATCTTGGTAATATGGAAGACTTCCCCAACGTGAGCACAGAAACGGAATGAATTGTCAAGCCTTTAGAAGGCCATGCCTGCAAAGGCTCACCTCGCTTCCTAGGCTGCTGCCTCCGTGTCTGCCATGCTGAGTCTTACTCCATCTAATCCAGTCCAGTGGGTCACCCCTAAATCACCTCACCCTGTTCCCCTATGGACCCGCACTTGATGTGACAGGTTGGCTATGTCTCTGCCAGTTTCTCTCTGAGTAAAATCAGGTTAGAAATGCCTTCCCTCTGTTACAAATTTGATGAGAGAGAGAGAGAGAGAGAGAGAGAGAGAGAGATTTCGTCACTTTCCTAAAACGATATGGGTCACTGAACAGCACAGGAAGTCTTGGATAATTTTAACAGAACAGAAATAGAAGGGAAAGCCCAGAGTGTAGGGAAGAGGGAGCCTGACATGTTCTGTTACAGAGAATGAGGAGCTCAAAAGGACATTATAAGCACAATGGCCAGGAGTGTTGATTTCATAGCATCTTTGGCATCCTCTTATTGCCAAGGTGGACACCTTTGTTCATCCAATTCCAGCATCCTTGTCTCCTTCTTATTCCATTCAAACCCTCATTTTAATCCAGGTTCATAAGGACAGATTTGCAGAGGCCACCAATTTGTGGAGCATCATTATAAGTGATCTTCTCTCTTGTTCCTGGCCATCTGGACTAGGCCAGTGTTGTGAGTGCAGAACTTGAGTTATTTTGTTGTTCTTTCCTCTGTCCTCCATATCCCACCCATCTGCATGTCCTGGACAGTTTAGTGATGTGGAAAAACAATCATGGCCCTGTCCTGAGTAGGGAGTGCTATGTTGTCTTATTCTCCAGTGTTATTGGCTGCCACCTGATCAACAGAAAGTCTGTCTACTGGAATTTTGCTTGGGGTTTGCTATAGGAGGGTGAGGCTTCTCATTCCCCATGGCCCAGGTCAGGAACTTCCTTTACCAATGGAATGTGGGCAGACATCTGAGCTGTGTTATGAGGTCCTGCCCTTGCTCTCTGGGAGGATGGCATGTCTGGAAAGGTGATGAACATACTCATGAATGAAGTGTATGAATGCATGAAGCAAGAAAAAAGTCCTTGTGCATCAGTGAGATTTGAGGGTATTTGTTATCTCAGCACAACCTGGTTAGTGCTGACTGATGCACACTAAGCCCAGAGTTATGTACTGTAAGGATGTTTAAATAAAAGCATATGAAATGGAAAGGGCTCACATGGAGCACCCCTGATACTCTGACAGCACGTGCTCTCCAGCTTTTCATCACCCTGTGCACAATCATGATTCCTGATTACTCAGCTCACTCCTGTTCAGGGCCTTTGCATGTACTGCTCCTTCTGCCTGACACACCTTCCCTGCCTGTGGCATGTCCCAGCTCTTCTTGCCAATTAGTTCTGGGCTCCATGTTATCTCCTCACAGAAGCCCAGGCCTGGTCCACCCTGGCTTTGTACCATTGACCCCACTTTTATTTTCCTTCTGGTTCTCTTGGCTATCTGTAGTCATAGTGTTTAACTACTGTAGTTGGTTGTGATTTTCCTCTCTACCTGCCATGTCTTCCATGAGAATAGGACCATATCTCTCATTTTCTACCTTTGGTTAATTTCTAATGAACCTTGCACACACACACACACACACACACACACACACACACACACACACACACACACTCCCTGAAAATATGTGTTCATGGTAAAAAGGAATTTTGGAGAGAATTAAGAGGAGTTGAACAAGAGCTAAGAAACAGATGACATGAACTAGTTGTTAATCTGGTTCAGCTTGCAAATATTGGGGACAGAATAGAGAAAATAGGTCATTACTGCTAGATGGAAGTTGAAGTATCAATAAGTATGCATTATTTGTTGGTTTCTTACACTCTGAATTGATCAGGCATGGTTTAAAAAATTCAAAAATTACAAAAATTCAAAAAAATTCAAAAAAAATTAGTTCCTCCATGGGCATTGTGCATCTCAGTTGATATGGAGACGCCTCAGCCTGCACTATCGATTGGGTTTAAGTTGTGCGTGGCCTGCTGAGTGTTTCCCTATCCATAATCCTTTGAAAATATCCCCAAAAGCAAGTGGTGCCCAGATAAATAAGGTAAGAGTGAACATATTAACCAGGCACTGGTGCTGATGCCTGTAATCCTAGCTACTCAGGAGGCTGAGACCTGAGGATCACAGTTTGAAGCCAAGCTGGGTAGGAAAGTCCTTACTCTTATCTTCAACTAACCAGCAGAAAGCTGGAAGTGGAGCTGTGGCTCAAGTGGTAGAGTACTAGCCATGAGCAAAATAAAAATGTTAAGGGACAGCAGCTAGGCCTTGAATTCAAGTCAGTACAGGCACAACAATAAATAAATAAAAATAGTAAGTAAAATATTCCAGTAGGGGAGAGGACACAGGATAGCCCATGTTAGAATAAGGAGATGAGTACCTTTGGGTCATGGTATCTTATTCTGTCTCCTTTG
This sequence comes from Dipodomys ordii, assembly GCF_000151885.1. Lineage (NCBI taxonomy): Eukaryota > Metazoa > Chordata > Mammalia > Rodentia > Heteromyidae > Dipodomys > Dipodomys ordii. The sequence continues at coordinate 1,735,849 of NW_012267322.1, read as the reverse complement.
GTAGATTTGAACGTTTGCATGGCAAAGGGTTCATGCAAGTGTGTGTGTGTGTTTATAGCTTGCTGATTTGTTATAAACAGCACACATATTGTACTTAGTTCAGAGCCTGTTCCATGCCACTCTTAGTAATCTACGCTAAATCGGCACAGTTCACATAGGTGAGGGAGCAGGAAAGGAAGAGCTTTGGAGCAGGCTGCGTGGGCTCCGAGCAGTGGTGGTGGGGTGATACTGCTCTCCTTGGTGTTGTTGAGGAGCTAGCTGTCCATTGGTGGATGCCATTGCACTAGGATCTGGGTCAGCACTGTGTGCTACATAGATGACCACTTGGTAATTTGTGCTCACCCTGCTGCTGATCCTTATTAAGGGCTCAAGAACAGAGAGTTCAGGGGGTCAGGCCTGACTAGCAGCCCTCATCACCCCAAAGCCATAAGTAGGGGTGTTAGCTACAAGTTACACGAGCTCTGCCCTCGGCAGGGCAGAGGATGACATGAGGCTCATGTTCATGCCCTTCTGAAAAGAGGAGATCTGGGGTGATAATTCACCCCAGGGCTGCTCAGCCCCCTGGGGAGCACAGAGCAACGTCTGGAGGTGAGCAGAAGCTAGGACAGCTACTATGCACCCACCTGGCTGTGGCCACTTTCTGTCTGGGGGTTTGTGTTGGCATCAGTGCTCCAGTGGTGACAAATTTGGGGATGGAATCTCTGTGACCTTGGACCTCCTCTCTTTAACTATCAGGTTTCTAATCTGGAAAATGGGGCTAACAAGCGGTCTCTGCTGTGGGGACCAAGTGAGGTAGTGATGTGCAATGCCGATTTTCAGGAGCTCAGTAGGTGGCAGTCAGTCACTCTTGAAGGCGTAAGATGAGCCCTTTACAAATAGTTGCCAAGTAATGGGATTAGTTTGACCTGTAGCCCAATGTGACCCTAGAGCTGCAGTGTATTGGCTCTATGGATGAACCTAGAGTGATGTTTCTCCCAGAAGGGACAAGGATGCTGGGTCACATGACCTCTTCTTGCGGTGATGAGTAGTCAGGGGGAATTCTGTCATCTATGAATTGTTTTGAGTGCTGATGCCTGTTGGCATGGGTCTAAGCACTTTCTATAAATGAACTTAGTTCTCCAGACATTGCTACAAACTAGAGATTTTTATCATTCTCATTTTGGAAGCAAGGAAACTGAGACTGCTGCAGAAAAGAACTCCATGGTAGAATCAATTAATTGTAGAGTCTGACCTGTGAGATACTGGTTCTCTGCTTTTTGGGTTAAGGTGCAGAAGAGATTTGGTCCATGTGAGTCAGTTCTCAAGGGGATGGAAGGCTGACAGCAACAAAGCAGCCAGCTCCTGGCCTGGGACACTGCACCTTGACCTTGGAGGCCGAAAGAAGGGCTATTTAGGACAAACACAAGAGCTTCTGTCTGAGCCCATGGCAAACAGCAATTGAAGGCATGGCTGTGAACATGGGGGAACATTGAACCATGCATTTCTCTGGATGCCCAGTAGGAGCAGAAAGGTTGGTTTAGGGCTGGATGTATCCCAAGAGAGCCAGGGATTAACAATCTAAACTCAAGCCCCCATTGTTTCAAATCTTCAAAACAACTCTGGGTCAAAGCAAATGGTTTGAAGGGAACCTTGTATTCAGAACCAAGCCAATGAGAAACATCAGGGGGTCTCAGTGACCAGAAAGCAGAGCTGAATTAAGAGCCAGAGAAGATAAATTTGGAGTGGTACGGCTATTCTCTCAGCCAAGGGGAGAACTTGTCAAAGAAGAAAATTTGCAAAGAAGAGCTTATCCTACAAAATGAAAAATCAAAACAGCTTGGTATTGGCATAAGAACAGACCTCAGGACCAATGGAATAGAATTGAAAACCCAGAAATGAACCTACAGACCTATAACCATCTAATCTTTGATAAGGGAGCTAAAACAATAGAATGGAAGAAAGACAGCCTCTTCAGTAAATGGTGCTGGCAAAATTGGTTAACTACTTG